>NC_137547.1:6292070-6632070 GCF_963082525.1 Nesoenas mayeri | reverse complement strand
GTGTTTCAAGAAGGGTTGAGTATCGGCCTCGCCAAATAAAACGCAGCTCCAATCTGTCCATACGCATTTCTGTGTGAAGGTGTTGGTATCTGAATCTCATGGAAAGCAAAGTAATTTCTAGCTTTTAAAAATAGAAACAGAATAAAAGTTTGACCTATTTAAAAAAGATTCAATGAAAATTGAAAAAAAAAAACAATTGTCATGGTTGTGTTAAATACCATTAGAGTATGGAACAAGGGAATTAAGGGGCTGGGGCTTCTTCCCAACACAGATTTTTCCAGTTGTTTTATTGGGGTTTCAGGAGGCAAATGCAGATGGGAAGCATGCGGGATTTGGGGGAGGTTGCTGGGGGAAGCCCCATTTCTGGTCCCTACAAAAGCGATGACAATAGCAGAGGATCCCGCGCCGTCCACATTCACGGGGCTGTGGTTTTGATCTGCCCGTCCGCCTTGTGCAACGCTCCTCATCTCCAGGCACTTACGCCTCAGCCACACAGAAAACCCCATCTGCTCCACTTAATGATTTCTGTTTGATGAATTTTTCTGTATTCATAAAGGGAGATGCTGTCACCAGGGACAGCCGCAAGCACACCCACCCCTACAATCTTTATCAAGCTCCCAGCCATAATCATTCAGGCTCTGCTCCTAATATAGCACAAGCCCTGCAGAATCGGGGGTTCGCTGGCAGCCGGCTTCCGATTCCTTCATAAACTGTAATTCTGATGCTGCAGGTTTAATTAAGTACGTGGCAGTTAATCAGCCACTGAAAACAGGGGCCTCCACTGGGGAATTACCTGAGTGAAAACAGACCAAACACGAAGGGGCTCCCTTGAAACTCCAGCACTTGTGCTTCGATGGCGGAATGGAAAGAAAGTTATCAAATAAAATCTGTTTGCTTGTGGCTGTACTGTGACAGCTTTGTTAGTCCTAACAGATGACAAGGATTATTCAATCAATATAGATTTACCCTGAGAGTTTTGCTGTTTTCAGGCACCTCCAGGAAAATGACAGCCATTAAATATGTACAAAGGCCAGTCCGGGGCCGATGGCCTCTAGCTTTAAGCCGCTGCCTTTTCTGAGTTATGTCAGGATCAATTTTTTCTAATAGATATCACTTATCCTACATGATAATCAGCCTATCATAGTCCATTGATTACATGACAGCCTGATTTAGGTCTGGTCTAGAAGATAAGAAACACAGGGAAATCTCTCGCCTGGATTGTCAGGGAATTAAAATCTTCTTTTGGAACTTTTCCGTGAAGTTATTTTGTACGTACAGAAGCCAAGGGAGATGCTTTGCCTGGTTCCCCTCTCTCACGTGTCACCCTCACTTCCATGTAGCACCCTGGTGCTGGCAGCTGCCCATAGGTGAAGTCTTGCGGGGTTGAGGTTCCCTGTTTTTCATGGTATTTGAGAAGGCTCAAGGAAGGCATTTGGGTCTGAATTGTCTAGAAAGCCATTCCAGGTTGCTGGACTCACATTGGTGAAGCTGAGGAAATGCCCTCCTTAGCTTGTATGTGAGACTCTTGGGAGGGGTCCTTTGAGCTGTCATCTAGATGTTGATACACAGGCTTTTACTTCCCATCAGAGTAGGAATCAGTCTTGTATATATTTTTCTGTAGAACAGTCTCCTCTCTTTAGGCCTGTGGATCCTAGTTTAAGTATTCAAAGGACTTGGCAGAATTCTTCATATAGACATGGCAGAGATTTGGCTAAACATCTGAAACTACACCAAGTGGCCTGACATTGTGTTTCCAAATAAGTAATCGCTTTGGTTGCCACATGACAGGGATACAATTCCAAATGAGAGGCGAAGTGTCTATACCTCATCTCTTTAGAAACACGGTTTACTCTGTGAAATTTACTGACAAAGATATAACATAAAAAAGTTTCAGCTCATGAACATACATAGATTTGGAGGTTTCCTTGGTCAAATGTGCAATTCTGTCACCTAGTAATATTTTGTTTCTAGCTTGCATAAAGAGGAATGTTTAGAAGTGCACTTAATAGAAACAGTAGTAGACACAAACTCCAAATGCAGTGCTTTATGTCCCGCCTTTTCTGTTTCATTTAGAACGTGATATGCTACAATTGTCCTTCAGTGTATTATAAAATCTTGATTTTTCTGTCTAGGGCTTTGTGTTCTTGATTTTTCAAAAGCAACCACAAAAACAGTACCATGTGCATTTCAGATATTTCTGGCTATCAAATCTGGAGACACAGTGAGATAGCATAGCAATCTTCTACTTCCTGACCATGTCAAAAAAAAATAGGCCTGCCTACTCTGCTTATATTTCAGTATGCTTCTGTTATGGTTTTTAACTCATTGCTCATTCAAATTCCAAACTGACAGTACGGTAATTTTCAGAGCAAAATAAAAAGTTTTATATCCAGATGTGCAGTTGGAATAGCTACCAGATCCATTTGTCGTTATTGCTTTTTGCATACGGTCTGGTCTTATGATTCCTTCATCTTTCAATCTGTGTTCTAACCCAGGGTGCAATCATTCTCAGTCTTTACTTGACAATTTTATTATGACTATAGATCAAATATATATGGGAGTCTTGGATTTTTTTTAAAGTAGTTTGTTTTCACCACAAAACAATTTGTAAACATAGCAGAGCTCTGATTTCAAAAAAGACCCTGAGAAATTGATTTTACTATGTTAAAGAGCATACTGGTGTTCACTGGGGAGCCTCCGGTTTCTCTTTTAAGGCCCAGTTAACATTTTCTTTAGGTTTTACCATCTTCTATTAGGTGTTTATTCTGAAATTTAAAAAAAGATCAAGGTATCATAGATCACATCAGTGTATAGGAGTAGATAAAACTGTAGTACATTTATCTCTATTAATATATAAGTAGAAATACTAAAAAAAATGACGCTACTATATGTTCCAACCATCAAACAAATCAAATCTATGTTTCATGTGAGAAAATACAATGAAGTCCAAATATTATGGGGAAAAAAAAAGGCATTTTTGTTTCACTAAGGTGTACATGTTAAATAATCAAAGGATTCAACATGACAATATGGTTATAGATAGTTATCTTAAGTGCCTTCTGTGGTGAGGAACCGAAATTAAGAACTTGAACAAAACATGATACATGAAAGTGCAGGTTCTACAAACACTGGGTTGCTTATTAAAACTACTTTGATCCCTCGTTTCTTTGATATCCTAGGTCTTATAAAGAATTCACTTTCAGGGGTAAATATAGGTAGTTCAGAGAGACTTTATGACATACTGTACGTACTGCTCTTCCAGAGACACTTTTTAATTACTTAAGGAAAAAAAAAATATCCAGCAAGAGAAAAATGCTGATAGAGTCACTATCAACTGATGTTCGTTTCTAACTGCTGATTATTTTGGTGTAACCTATTTGAGTAATGCTCTTCTCAGAAGCGGGTCGGGTTTGGGAGGCTGAACAGATCCTCTAACGTTCCGCGTTAGCAGGACGAGACGTGGGTTCAGGCGGCAGATGGGGTCTGTGTTTGTCCCCAGAGGAATCACGTATTTGCTTCTCTGAATATTACTCAGGCACCCACTGGAAAAGCTGGATTTTTGCTGCTGTTCACCACCTTGGTTCCCTGAGCAGGACTGTAGGGAATTCTCAGTTCTCTGAAGAATCAATATTAATAACATTTATTCTCTTTTTAAAATCACTTTGAGACCCTGCCTTCTAGTCACTGAGGCCTGCATGAGACTGGAGGTATAATAGTTCCAATGAAAATATATCATCCTATTTTCAAATATGCTGCTCCAGCTCTTACCTTTATTCTTTAAATCTACTGTCAGCAAATCCAGGGCAATGTTACAGATCCTGCCCAAGTTGTTGTGTTTCAGAAATGTGGGTTCAGATTGTGACTTTTCTGTTGAGGTTTTTCTATGTAACAGGCAGATGCCAAACCTGGTGCTGTGATGAAGGCTGAGCGGTGGGAAAGGTCAAGGTCAGGTAACAGACTGGTTGCTTTGTAAGAGGTAGCTGCATTGTAGGCCAGACCTTTATTTTATAAACTTCAGTGGGATCCTCTTCTAGCAGTGCAAAAGGTTCAGCATACGTTCTTAGGCTCAGGAATGTGAAAAGATTGCTTCTAATAAACCCACTTCCCCGGTTTTTGAATGCTATGCAGACAAACAGGTATGGCTTATGTGTTGGGAGTCTAGTGATTATCAGGTAACATAAAATTCAGATTTGAAATGAACCAGTGAAATATAATCTTGATAATGCCCTGGGTATTTAGGAAAAAGGGGTTCTTGGGTCATTTTGGTCAAATGTGCTTTAAACACAAATAAAATGCATGTGACCTGAAGCTGGATGCTGCCAGACGAAGGCTCTGATACAAAGTGCACTCATATTCTGACCTGCGTGTTTTCAGCTTTGGAATATGATTGGGATCCTCACTGGCTTTTTGGTCAAAAGAAAAGTACCAACTAAATGAAAATTAGACATCTCTAGAACGTATGGAAGTGAAAATCCTTGAACAGTTTTCTTTAATCAATTCTGTTTCTTTTATGACTTCTCTTTTGTTTCAAAAAGCAACTTAAAACTGTAAACTGAAAGGAATTTCAGATTCCAGGCAAAAGTGTTTTTTATTCATATAAATGGACTCTCAATGTCAGGTGGACTGTTACCTCGGAAAACTGATGCATTACCAGAGCTGGTTCATTCTGAAAATGAGACTATTGCACTTCTGAATGCTTTTTTCCTCCTCTCCTATAGGGACCTTATTAAACTAGTCTTTTTCTACCAGAATTTACAGTTACAATAAATTAATATTTTTAATTAAAAAATTGTAATGAACAGTTATTGAATGCCGTTTAGAGACACTTTGATGCTTCCAAAAACCAAATAGATTCCTTAGTACAGATTCACTTGTGATTTCTGTACAAGGCAGAGCTCTGGTTCCTTTGCCTCAAATGCATTTTACATCTCTGAGCTGGAAAGAAGTCTCTGGCAGCAGCAGAACACCTATGACACCCAATTAAGCAGCTCTAATTCAATCCATCCATGTGCACCAACTACACGCAGAGGCGTTTGGTGAGAGCGCAAATCTGCACACAGGACACTTGGCGAGCCAGGTGTTGGTATTTCACATATTGGCTCTCGGAGACTTCAGCATCTTTGGGAAATGCTGACACATGCGAGTGCGGCTCTGTAGAGGACAAGATTATTCGCAGCCTTAATCTGTACTTGAAAAACAGCGTAGAAATTTCCCTTCTTTTCTGGGTGTCCTTACATTGCTACTCATTAGTTCATGCTGCCTTTCATTAATGAATTACTTGCCCAATAAATTGCTGCACTTTAATTGATCTATTAATCTAAAGGATAACTACAACTCAGCTTAGTAATATTTGGAAATCTATGGTAAGGTATTTGTCAAAGTTTTGTGAATCTGCAAATCGCTTCTGTGATGAACTGATAATATCTAACGCAATTTCTATAATCATTTAAGTTTAAAATTTCCATATTCAAGGTCTTCAGAACAAGTTAATGAAGCTCCTTTTGGAGATTATTTATAGATTTATATTTTCATTTATGCAATTTTTTGTCATAGTTCTTAGATACTATTAAGCAGGTGTCTGTGTTCCCTCCTTAGATCCTTGGATGTTTTGGTGGATAGCAGATGATGGACAGCTAGAAAAAAAGAGTTTTGAACCTAGAAAAAGGTACACTTTTTTAAATTATAAACTCTACCTTCTGTCTTCAATATCTCATTGTGATCAAGAATTTAAGATCTCCCTTTGAAAGACTTCGATATTAATAAACCATTTCAGACATGTTTAACCACCTCACATGTAATGGAATTCCTTTAGACACAGAAGACATAAAAGTAATGTAATTTTCCTTGAGTTGTTATATCATTGTTTAAGTATGCAGGCTCCACATTAATTGATACTTGAAACCACGCGTAATTTGTCACTTCCAGATAGCGGGGAACCAAAACAACCTGCCAGTAAATGCACCCCTGTTTGGGGGAGGTCTTTGGAGTGTGCTTCACGCTTTTTCTCTTTTTTATTTAAGTGACTTAGATCAAACATTCAAGTACCGTCTGTAACTAATATTGTTTCCTGGCCTAAACAGATAATTGCCCTTCTAGATGTATAAAAGATGTCTTACGGAGCAAAGTGAAATATCATTAATAAAGTAGAATGATTTACTCACGAATTCTTCAAGAAGTAAGATTAATAAGCCATCCCCTGGTGTTAGATATAATCTTCAGATCTCTCTTCACTGCATGACTTATTTTTGCAACAACTGCACTATTCAATCATTAATCATTACACTCCGTGAGCAGTTTATCTGTGCTAATGTGCGTGCTGTACACAAACAACAACAACTCTCTTTTACATTTGATGAAGGAGGAGGAAAAGGTATAGACTCTGCAGTGCCATGTGAATGAAATAAAATGCGGCTGCCATATGATACATACATTTTCATTCCAGATAGAGCAACTTCAGTTGGAAGCTATCTCTTTCCTAATGAAAGCAAGATTGCATTTCAATGTGGAGTAATGGTTGTAAGGGAGAAAGCATGTGTGTGGGCCTTAAAAATACATCTGCTGGATTACCTGTTCTTGTGCGAGCAGAGAAAAGGAGACGCAGCTTTGGCTCTTAGGGGTGTGCTGAGAAGGTAACCCGTATTACCTCAAGCAGTTTAGCTACACTAGCACAGAGCTCTATGGAGGCTAATTTCCTTTGAATGTAAAGCTGGTTTTACATGGTGCGAGCCTGAGCGTAGAACAGTCCAGAGATGAACCAGAGAGGGGATGAGAGAACTGCTTTGTTTAAGCAGTTGTTGGTTCACTTTGCAGCCTGCACGATCCCTGTGGGTTTTGGCAATCTGCGTGAGGTGGGGTGCATGGCAGGTCCCCTCTTCACTTTTATTACTAAAAACGATGCAGCATTAAACTGAGCACTTTACATACCAGAGGGTTTTGTCATAAGTAATAGAGCTCAACGCCATTAGCAGTGATGGAATAGCACATACCGCCCAGTCCAGTTCAGAGTTTGTCTTCCAGCAAATTCCTCCCACTTTTTCTTCATCTTTAGAAAACTGACTTCCCAGACAACTAATGAACTAAAGTAGTAAAACTGCCATCAAAGAGGAGACTCAAGAGCTCAGGATATAATACTTCTGAGAGACCTGGACCCATAATTATAATAAAATAATAAAGATTGTCAGCATCATAGAATGTGTCGTAAATGTAAAATTTCTCTCATTTTAAAATCCAGTTTTTCATATGCAGATATCCACCACAACCCTCAGATGTAAAATCAGTTCTGTTTAATGTTTCTTCTAAGGTCTAACAATAAAAATTTCTAATACTTTGTTCTTTCTCTTATTGTGGATGCAGACGGCCATCTGACAATTCAGTTGTATAGATGAATGAAGTGCTTATGATTAGGATTTCATTGTCTATTCCCCCAATGTTTTCTAAGAAGTGGCTGAGGGAGACTGGGGCAGGGAAGCCCAAATCCAGCATCTAGAAGAGGTCGGCTGTGTCTGCGAGCCCAGCAGATGACAACAGCAACAGGGAACATCAGGTTTTGGTTGGCTCTCCTCTACCCCTGCATGAGCTTTAGGTAGGGAAAGAGCTCAAGACTTCTGTAATGGAGAAAGATGGTCTGGGGGTGACCTTAAGAGATGGATGGAAAGTGAAAACACATGGTTTTAAGTGATTGTTAGCATTTTAGAGAGAGAGCATGAAACAGGAAGGGGGAGAATTAAACATAGGAAATAGCTGTTGCGTTTCCACATTACCTTAAATTGAAGTAATTGAAAATGTTCCGTTGACCTTGCTTTTTCCAGTGGAGAACTTGGTTTTCAAAACCATTTTTATTCAAGCCAATATCTATATATGGGGAATCTTTCCTAATGACTGAATGTTGTTTAGTAACTAGAAGGGAAATTCTGTAATAATTGATGCCTTAAGTGCCAGGCTCACCTTTCAAGAAGAATCTCCAAGTGCTTTATAAACGTTAATTAATACAGTAGTAGAGCAGCATTCCCATTGTGCAGTTAAAGCAAGGCACAGTGTGTAAGTCAATGAGAACTGGCTCTGTGGAAAACCCTTTTCTATATGCTAAGGTCCAACAGAGGAGGAATTTGCAGCTAGTTTTTATCCCTTGACTTTTTGTGAGGTTGTGCCCAGTCCTGCCCTTGGTTTGGAGGCTTCTGGGTCACCCCACGAGTCCTTCAGAGCCAGCTCTTGTGTTCTGCAGAAACACACTGCTTTGTGGTGTGGCAGAAGGGCTCTGCCAGCCCAAAACCTCTGCAAAGCTGTTGCTTTCTGCAGGGAGCTTCTGGTCCCCATGGGGCCGCAGTCAAAGCTTGGCCATGGACTGTAGCTTGCTGGGTCATTACAGTTTTGAGTTGGATAATAACTATTTCAGCCATTTTAATTTCTTCCACTGTCAAAGTAATGAGAGAGCATCTTCTCTCTCTTTCCTTGATTGCTTATTTTGAGAGGATTCCTGAAGGTTTTTCTCACTGGCTAAATGCCCATGAAAACTTTAACTGGTCATGATTAATTATTCTGGAGAGACCTGACTGTGCTGGTGAGGTACCTGACCCAAACAGCGAGGTCCTTACCAGCAGGAGGAATGGTCACAACATCTCCCTGCTCAGTACAAGTGGTGGTACCGGCTGCTTCTCCCTTCCAGCAGATGTGATTGTTGTATTGCAGTTGTATAATGTGATCGCCTAGCTTCCACCAATGCCCACCCAAAAAGTGTGATAATTAAATGTGCACTGCAGCTATCGAGTGACTTTCCAGTTGCAGAGAGACGTGCCCCAGTTTGGATCAAGGGCTGCATTCAGATCCACAAGGTTTAAAGCGCGTTCCCACAGTAATACCAAATCTCTGTTTGTGAGTGAGAGAATCCTGGTTTGGTTCGTGTTTACAAACCACACTGTCATTACCACTGATGCGGTATCAGCTACGATAATTATCCCTGTGCCTTCAGCTTCGACAGAACAGGCATTTGTCTGATCCACATGGAGAGTTGCCAAGTTGGCTTGTGGTGCACTTGCTGAAATTAGATGGCTTTTTTCAGCTTGGATTGCAACAACACCCACTCATGTTAACTGTGAAGGAATTAGTGTGGTTAAAATGACATTCTGATGTTGTCTTAGGAAATTTGAGTTCTGAATTATGAATTACAGTAATATGACTTGTGTTCCATTTAGTGACTCGGTGGAATGTAACATTAAGATATTTTGACCTTTTTTGGCAATTGCAACTTGGAGAAGGTAGTAGCTGGAGATAAAATTAGAGGATACTCTCATGTTAACAAACTGAAAGTTGCAAAGTTTGGTTTTACAAAGTAAACTTTCACTCTTCCAAGCTGCCTGGTGGTCTGCTCTGGTTTGTGTTTGTTTTCCAATACACTACCTAACGATCCTTTCCCTTAACTTGCCTTGAGAAAACCCTCTTCACAAAGAATTCTTGCTGTGGTTTCATTTTTATTCAGTTGGAGAAAACAGAATCTATCTGATATTCAGAAGAGTAGTTTTCCCTAATAAGATTAGTTCATGCCCATGTGTGTCAATCATAAGGGGTTTTTACAGTCTTTAGAACTGTCCTCTTTTCTTCCAGCTGCAAATTCATGGGTGTTTTTACCAGTGGTTTTAGTGGGAGGAGGATTAAGCCAATGCTTCTGAAAATCCCAGCTGGGACATTTTTCCGTGTAATAGCCCAGGACTGAACCACAGGGAGGAACCAAGCAGTCTGTTTTCTCTGTATAATTGAGAATATCTCTCAGGAGCCAGAGATACAGATGGAAGGAAAAAAAAATCCCGGTTATGTGCAATCTAGTGAAATAGGTTTGTTGGTCAATAATTCTGGAAAGATAGCTTTATTTTTTAGAGTCAGAATACAGCTGTTAGGTGCTGCCTCTCCCTGCTTCTGCCTTGAGTCTCGAGTAGAGTAAATGTGCACACGGACTTGACCTCAGGAGTTCGTTTTATAGTTCATTTCCATCACTGTCCTTTGTGCTGGTCTCGGTGGGATGGTGGGGCAGAGCCAGGGCAGGTCTCCCTTGTGGGGCTGTTACGGCTGCAGCCGAGCGAAGCCCCTTAATGATCCCGATAGATTCACCTGGGCTGATGGTGGGAGAAAAATTCACCCTGCAAATAAAGAGCGATGACCGGTGCAGCTCACAGGAATACACTGAGCAACTTAATTACGTTGAGCACAGGCTCAAGGAGTGTCTGTTGGTAACATATGTGACTTCAGAGCCTGGAGGTTCAGAAAAGCGGCTTCTATATTTTGGTAGACTGTAAACTTGCAGATGATAGTGGGCATTAATCTAGTTAACACGAAAAGCAAATACATCAGTTATCCCATGGAAAATAGAGCTGTGTCCTATAGTTGACATCAATCACTGGAACAGATCAATGTTTTTCAATAAGGAGATGAACAAAGATATCATTTCTTGCCAAAAGGTTATTTCTGCTGGAAATAGCAGTAACTGGCAACGGTTTTGTTTTCACTGAAAACCCCAAGACTGAAAATTCTTGGTTTATAGCCTGTCAGTTAAGACACAAAAACTTTTACAGAAAAATTTCTCTGGAAACATTGTTCTCATTAATATCTTTTGTGAGAACAAAAAACATTTCCTGCTCAACTCAATAGTTTTTTAACTTGAGAATTTTTCCTTGTGTTTCAGTCCTGGGCAGGTTGTGCCATGCGGTTCCTGCTCCGCACACGATGCTCTGAAAGTGCAGGAGCACAAATTCAGATCCGGTTGTGTGAAACTTCAGCGTGTTAACTTCACTGTTGTGCCTCTGGATTCATGAAGTGTAACGGGCCATGAATCAGTAATCTTAATTCACAAAAGAACTTGTTGTATATATTTAGGTCCTCCTAACAGTGCTGTAAGAAGCAATGCCTATTAAGCTTTCTAAACTGGTTAAACTAGGTCAGAGTGAGGGAAAACTGTACCAACATTATGATTAAAAGGCACCAGTACAACGATCCTAGATAGCATTGTTGTCTTTGTTCCCATGAGTCACTGCCTAACAATATGGTTATTTTAGCTCTGTGACTTCTTAAAAAAAAAAAACAAACCTTTGTCCAGATCTTCACAAAAAAAAATATCAGCTCTGTCTTCCCCGTTTCCTACCAGATTGCATGTTGTTGCTCTTTTGCTAGAAAATAATTGTGCTCATTTTAATTTTATTCTGTCTCTTTTGCCCCTTATTTGTATTACTAATGTCCCTTCCGTTTCCTTCTAAGGGTCTGTGTGTCAACTGGTAAGGATGGTAAGGATTGCATCCTTACCAAATGCACAATAGTAGCTCCTCTGAAATGTTTCCAGGAAAATATTTGCTAGGTTTTCTTTATTTTTCGTTGGTTTGATTTATTTTTTTCCCCTATTTTCTGGCGGGGGAAGGGAGTAAATGAAGCACCCAGGATTTTGTGATTGGCCTTAATCAGTTTTCATAACAATGAAAGAGTCCCTATTGCATGAATATTAAATTTTGATGAAGCTTTTTTTTTGAGGCTGTAGATTTAAGACAACTTGGTTACCAGAACTCCTCTGCTCCGTGTCAGCTCTCTGTGAGACTGAATATTATAATTTCTATATTTGCTGCTCAGATGTCATTTAATATTAATATGCAAAATACTCATTCCCTTTAAAATAATGTTCTTATTGTATGATTTATTTGATGTGGAGCGCAGAGTTTTGTCTTTTCTCACATAAGATAAAGCACCTTTCAGAGGGAGATGATCTGTTTCTTCCCGTACGTGTGGCACAAAATGTCAACATTCTTCCTGTCATTCTTAGGCTCAGGGAGCGGTGAAGCAAACACCAAGCGCTGCTCACGTTGGGAGCAGTGGGAAACTATTGAGTTTTTGTTTTCAGAAACGTGCACCATGAACCTGAAACGTTCAAGGATTTGCAGCCACTGCAAAAATTTCTTGCTCTTCCTCCTGCAACTCCTGAATTCTTAAACTTTGATCTGTAATTTTTGCCCCTCGTTTGTGGATCTCGTGGCTGTAGCCCTTGTGCTTGCAGAAAATACAGGGTGAGACTGCTGGTATTATCCCTGCATTCAGCTCTTCATTTTTCACATAGTTCTCTAGACAGAACTTGCTTTTTATATGCTTCAAATCTCTGGGTCTAATCCTATAAACACTTACATAATGCAGTGCTTAATTGTAACCATCTACATAATCCCGTGATGCATTTGATGAAACTGCTACATAAACAAACATCGAAATATATATATAAACATTAATGTTACATGTTATCCTGCTCTACTAAAACTAATGCAAAAATCTGATCCACTTCACCAAGAAGCAATTTGTTGTCCGAAAAGAGAGATGCAACGTCAGCTTCCTAGGGAATGGATTTAATTTAGAGTGCTGCTTTTCTTGCAGGGGTAACTGAAACACTGAGATCTGCCCAGGGCCTGCAGGAGTGAGTAACTCTGGACTAACTTTGAGTATTTAGAAAAAGTGGGTTTGTGGAGGAATTTGAATGACAAGATCATAAAAAAACCCACAAAGGCAGCGTCAGGTATAGGAACATGAACCCAGTGAAATGATGGTCGTGGGAGCACCGGGGCTCGGCGAGAGGCTGAGGAGCCAACTGTGCCCTCCATCATCGGCTTCCCAGAGCTGGAGGGTGTTCAGACAGTTCTCCATCTCTGAAATCCAGAACTTGTTATGTGTTAATAACAGTATTAACTCGATATCATATTCATGTACACTTTGGAGGGTTTCCCTGTTCTTCTTGAAGTTTGGAAACCAGAACTAGGCAGCTTTTCCTAATAACTCCTATCTGTGTTATGCACAAGTGCATTATTTCAAATACACTTTTTTTCATCCTTGGTTCCTCTCATTGGATTTGCACCAAATCTCATCGACCATGCAAGGAAGGCTTGCAGTGTTTGACTTTGTAACTATTAATATTCTCATTCATAAAACCCTTTTTAAGATTTCCAGGCTAGTTACCTGAAATTGCTGCCGTTATCCCTGATGTTGATAAATCAGGTTCTCCTTTCTAAAAAGTGAAAAAAAGTAACGGTCTCAGGATAGAATTTAAAGGCTTCAAATATTCTTGTAGACTCTTGTGATCTTGAGATTTACATCCACAGTCTGCATGGACATCTACAAGTTCTGCGTGTGTTTCTTTCAAGCCAAAGTAGGATTTCTTGTTGTACAGCAGCCAATGGCTTTTTTCCCTTACTTGGGTATGTTTTACAGTTGTTTCCTTTTAATATATCATTATGCCAAGAAATTTGAAACACTTAGTTCTTAACACAGAATACAAACCCTAAATATGTTCGGGGAAGGGGGGTTATTATTATTATTTTTTGGAAACCATACAAAAATTATGGCCAGCACTATTATAATCCAAGGGAACACATTGGATTTAACAATGCAAATTACACATTTGGGGAAGGACTCTTTATTAATCCCTACAGGATGAATTCACAGTTCTTATACTATCACTGTGCGTGTCTCCAGGGGCAAGGGAAATAAACAAGGCAAATTAAAGTTCAAGTAATGTTGGTTGTGTTGTTTGATTTGTTAGTAATTTGCTTCCAAAGTGAGTTCATGGCTTACTCAGCAGTGTGAGTGGGCAGCTATCTGGCTAATTTTCTGTGGTGCAGTATGTCACATCGAGTTTTTGTCAGTGTCTCAGCCAGATGAAACAGTTTTGGTTTTGTTTTTTACTATACTGTACCCTATTTTTGAGGCTTCATGAAAAGGCTGTGACCCAGTAAAGCTACTTTCTGAAGGAGAAGCTAGAAGCAAGTTAATGCAGAAGAATACAATTGGTAAGCAAAGTGAACAATGTGATATAGCTGTCATGGGGAGCTCCGGTTTCTTGAGGAGTTAGAAGGTTTGACTGAGGAGATAAGGAGAGATAAACAGAAAAAAATGGAGGGGAACTGAGCTGGAAGGGAAGAAAGAGAAAAGGAGAAGGAGGAAAGGAAAGCAGGCATGAAGTCCAGATGAAGAGTCCTTGTACACTTAACACTGTTGTCTACAAGTTGTGGTTGGCCAGCCCAGAGGCAGTTTATTTAGAGCAGCAAGGTGTTGTGATTGGGTAGGTCCTCCTGAAGGACCAGACTTATTCTAGTACAGAGTTACTGGAAGACAAACAAGGTTTTAGTTCTTCCTCTCCCATCCCCGCTGGACACTGCTCATTGTGGCCCATGTTCCCACCGTGTGTGGTCAGGTTGCGTAGCTCTGTAACCATCCTACATTTAGAACAGCTTTGTGTCCAGTTCCGTTAGCTCATAGGAACTGTGAGACTCTTTCTACACCCAAAATACTATCTCCAGCCCTTGTTGTGCCAGCTCCTTTGGCACTTATCCCAGGAGCTACCGTCCATCCCATGTGGGAAAACGCAGGGAAGGGAGAAGGCTGGTGGGGGCAGCAGAAGGTAGAAGAAAGCCCTCTGGTTGCCTGAAGGTCTTTGCTATGGCTCACAGGCCTTTTTTAATCATAACTGAAAAAGTTGTCTGTTAATTGCTTTTGATTGCAAACGCAACGGGAAGTGAAAGGGAACATGATTCTCCGCATTTGTGGTTGGGCAGCAGAGCTACAGGCAAACTAACATCCAGGTTCTCAGAGGAAATTTGTGGCAAGTCCAATAATTGAACACAAGTCCTAAGTCCTCAGTTGCTGCTTTAACCACAGGAATTCTGACATTCTACAGATAGACTTTAAATATATGGTGATAAGATGTTTATTTTAAATTCCAAAGCACCCCTCACTGAGAGACCGCATTGTCCTTGGGATACTAAATACTCCTTAGGAATTTGTGGTGTAAGGAAGACTCAGTCAGTTCCGTAAATTCAGTGCCCTGATCATCTATTCTTAATTTTTTTGCACATCAGAAGACTTACAAATACGTGACTGTGTGAAGCCTTTTAGATTTGTGTGTCTGATCCTGCTGGCCGACTATTCTAGTTAGGCATGCATGACTGCACTCCAAAAGTGCATACAAAATCATCTCTCCACTCCTTTCTCCAACCCTGCAAGGAAAGCTACTAATTTTGTAACGTACTCCAGTTTTTTCCAAGTGAAATCAGTGAAATAAGGATCTGTAAAAGCAAATGGTTCTTCCCATGCTACACAGTGTCATAAGTTAAAAGTCATTAAAAATGCTATTTGCTTTAATTTTTGAGCCTTAATATCAAACCGTAGAGTGAGAGCAAAAATCTCTGGCATTTGGATCTGAGTTTGTCCACATAAATGGAATAAATCTGCTCTTGCTAGATGCCAGTTCCTGTGGTAGAAGGATTCTTGCAAACCATGCTCTGTAAAGAGCTGAGTAAAGGGCAGTTAATTGTTTTATTCCCCGAAGATACAGCCACGTTCTGTTCATGTTCAAGGTAAAGCTGAGTTGTTACCTTCCTCTACTTTGTGCTGACGAGGCTGCACCTGGAATAGTGAGTCCAGTTACGTCCCTGTTCTGTCCCCTCGTCCCATCCGTGTTCAGGAGTGATGTGGAGGAACTCCAGAGGGCTCCCATGATGGTCCAGGCCCCAAAGCATCTGACCTGCCAGAAGCAGCCGAGGGAGCTGCTCTTGCTTTATTCAAGGTAGGAGGCTGCAGGGTATCTAATAGCAGCCTGCAGCTACTTAAAGAGTAGTTACAAAGCCATGTCTTCACAGCAGTGGCAGAAAATGTAGCAAGGGGCAATAGTTGAAAAAAGCACAAATTGGGAGGTTCTGGTTGGATATTAGGACCAAAATTTCCCCAGGAGAGTAGTGCAGCAGGGGGACAAAGTCATGGCCAACCTGATCTAGTGCTGGCAATGGTCACGCTTGGAGTGGGAGGTTGGACCTGAGACCTTCAGGGGCCTCTTCCACCTGACATGTCTTTGATTCTGTTACAGAGCATGAATATTCAGCACATTGACTGCTTTTCCTAATTTATATTCGGAGGTTTTGGTGTGATTTTGCTCAAGGCCAGATTCTACTGCTTCTATGTTAAGAAGTAATTTTAATCCCCTGTAATCAATAGGACTATTTTTGGCACAGAGTTCTGGATTGCAGCATCTGCAGGTATCTGTATTGTAAATCCTAAAGGGGGTTGATTTCTTTTTTCTCTTTTTCTTTTTTCTTTCCTTTTCTTTTTAAATACCTGACATGCTTAATGAGTGAGCAAATAAAAAAATTACTAAAGATGACAGAGCTTAAAGAAACAATTACATCTTGTCTTTTAAAAGTCATATACTACTTTATTTTCTTTGAACACATAGTATGTTTCTCTAAGAAAGTGATAGTCGTGTGCATGATTTATCTTATCTTAACCCCTTCTTGTGACCTTTTACTTAAGTAACCTGATTGAAATTTCCCTTTAACTTTAATTAACATTGAAAGAAAATTTATTTTTCCAGAAGCCAGGGACATCAATATGAATTTGCACTCTGCTAAGTTTAGTTCCTGGAGCTGTCTTGAAAACTGTAAGAGAGCTCTGTACGTGATGGAAAGTATTGAGTCTCTCTTGTTACTCTGTATTTGCCGTGTAATGCGGGTTACCAAAAACATTTCAAAATAAACTGAGAAATGATAGTACCACCGTTAGAGATGAAAGCAGCCCTTTAGAGTACTTCAGTTTGCACTGTAGAGGTGTATGCGCTCCTCCTGTTGTGCTTGATTCAGAATTAAAATGGATAATCAAATTTGGACCGTGATTATTACTCCAAATATTTTTAAGCTGTCCAATAAAACCACTGCTCTAATTAAAGCAGAGAGTAAATTATGGCTTTCAGGTACCTACACCTCCCAATATATAAGGTGACCTTCAAAAGCAGAGGTAAATAAGTTAAGAGCAAGTCTAAAGGGACCAGTTCTATCGTGGTTTAATTAGACAGTAGAAATTATGGTCAGAAAGAGCACCATGTCTTTAAAAGTAGCAAGGTCCATTTTTTTCTGAATGGATAACATTTGGCTAAATACTGTGGCCTGACAGAGGGTTTCATGAGGTGTAAATGACATTGCAGAGCCTCGGGCTTTAAAGTGGCTTGAGGAGGTAAAGGAAAGGGTATTTTTCTTTCACCTGTCACCGCTTATTTTCCTGAACTACTGGCTGGTAGCCTGGCATTTTTAGCTAATGGGAATTAAATAATACAGCTGTAATACAAATGTTGTTCCTTGTTGCTTGATCTTATGTGGTAGTCATTAAAGTTTAAATAAAAATCTGGAAAGAGAGCCATATTTAAAATGGTTAAGGACCTTCAGCTAACTTTGGATTTTTATGGCCTTCTCATTATAGCTATTATACACTAACACAACCGCTAATGAAAGGCTTGGAAACTTTGCGTGGGATGAGGCTCATTTCGGGCGGGCGGAGGAAGTGACCGTCTGCTCGGAAATAGCCGCGTGTGCCAGCGCAGCCCCCCCCTGCACCTCTGCTCGCTCTTCTAAATTAATTTGCGGCTGGGTTGGCCTCGGCTTTGCATGGGGCTGCCCAAGAGGCCACCCTTGTCACAGCCAGAGCTGTCACGCTCTTGGCTCACAGGTCCCGGGGCACTCGCCTCCCCCGGGGCAGGGCTTGGTCCACAGGTGTCACCAGACCACAGAGTCCTTAGTTAAATCCTTCCGAGCAATGGGTTCTGCTCTCATGATAATGCACTCTCAATTACACTATTGATATAATTCCTGTGTTAGTTTTTTACTATTTCTTCCCTGAAAAAAGGATTTGCTCAGTATAATACCTTTTGATTCTCATATTTTGATTTATTTGCTCGCTGTATGAAAATTGTACATCGCAGAGATAAGAATTGTTGCTATTCCTCGTGAGAGTTTTTCTGTGCTCCCCAAAAGAAAACAATTTCAGTTCTAGCGAGGCATTGCACAACTTGTTTCTGGCTGCAGTGACAGTGAAATAAATCTGCCCGCGTTCTGGGAGGCGAGGTGGGGGTTAGCATCTCTTCCTGGGCACCTTTTTTTCTGTGCCCCAGGGTGCTCTGGAGGCTCCCGCCGGTGCCTTCCCCCGGCTGCACCGCCAGGCTGCTGCTTTGTGCCTCCGTCCTCCGCCTGTCAAAGAGCCATCGCAATGCCTACCTCCTCAGTTAAGCACTTTGAAGATTATTGATGTTGCAGCAAAGCTTTTATATGAGCATTTGATTCTAATATTTCTTCCTTCCGCGGTATGTTTTATTCAGGCCGAACTGCTATCCATTTTCCTTGCAGCTAATGGAGCAGAGAATCCTTGATTGTGGCTGCTCCCTATTGCGGTCTAAGGTCTGTTTTGATATGTCAGCACAATAAACTTTTCTTTTGATAATTACAGATTTTGTCAACCATTTTGACTACTAATCGAGCTGCAATATGGATTATTGCCTTATTAGTAACACAAGCAGTTCTCCAAAACACACAGCCTGAGGCAGAGCCCCATTGTGGAAGACTTCAGGCCAGTTTATTTAGCAAAGCTGTAAGGAACTGGAAATAGGATCTTATACTGGGAAACGCTGAGTAACCTGAACTGTAGGCACGGCATCCTGCTTCCCTTAGGAACACACCCTCTCCACATGTATTTTCTGTTTGTACATCACCAGTTTTATGTTTGGAAAGAATCCACTAGCTGGTATTTGACCGCTGCATGAGGCAGCCCAAGGGTCAGCCAGCACGTTCAGGGAAGGGACTACGGAGTATGTCCCCAAAACCTGCCTTCTGAGGAAGACACTTGCCTCGAGAGGAGAGAGAAAGGTGGTCAATGACATAATTTGAATGCAAAATTAAAGACTACTGCTGAACATTAAAATATTTCTTCTAGTTCCCCCTGGGATTTTGCATGGAATTCACTGTGCTCAGTGTGAATGGCAGAGGGACTATATTTATACTTGGTAAATTGGCTGGATGGTCTCCTGAGATTTGAATTGTTTAAGACAGAAAGCTCTTGATTTGGGGATATTTTGTAGCATCCAGTGTCAAGATCCACCCACAACCCCTCGAGGGATGTATTCAAAAGAATATGTCTAATTTTGCATTGTGAGTAGCTGGAGAAGAATACAAGCCAGACATTCAAGCTGCATGATTTAAAGAGCAATAAAAAAATATGAGCTATTAATATAATACATCAGAAAGAAAGCCTTATCTTAAAAGCATACAGAATTGGACTAAATATTTTGATTGGTACTTCCTCTCTCCACTTTCCTGAAATAATTATGTCATGTCAGCCGAAACATTTCTTGAATTATGTTGATTTTAGTAAACATTTTCAGAGGGAAGAAAAACCAAACGCCAATCATCCCCTCCCAAATGAAATATTTTGGCTTCTTCAAAATGGCATAATTCAATGGCATTTTTTCCTCATGATTATTGCTACCTAAAATATTTTAAATTATATCTGTGTTTTACAAATATAAGTATAAATTTATTATATATAATTAAGGCAGCACAAGAAATATTTAATTGCATCCAAAATGTTTATTTATTTGCTGCAAATGCTTTGGCTTTAATAGAATTAAAACAGAAGTTTTTTGATTCTTCTATGTCTAATGAACTGGCGTAACTGACACAGCTTTGACCCTGATCACTAGTGTGTCAGTTTGATTCCCCAAATTTAGTAGCCTTCAAATTGCTTTAATATCATCGCAGCGTAGTTATATTTCAGACCTCCTAGGCACTGGGAGGAATTGCATGTACCTTTAAATGCCTTACTCTGAATTAAACCAGGACCGATTATTTTTGCATATTTATTTAACTACCTGGTCAGGATTTATTTTTTTTGTGTGCAAATGTTGCCTGTAACTGAGACACAAACAAACACTAAGCCACTTTGTTGATTGTGTACTTTAAATGAAAATGTTGTGTTGGTATAGAGTCACTCTTGAAGTATTCTTTATCTTCTGAAAATGTTTCCTAGCAGCAACACTTCAAAAGTACATTTTTCATCCGCTAAGGAAAATATGTTCACAAAAGGAAGCACTTTTGAATGCCTACGGTAGCAGGTAAAGGAAACAACCATATTAAAAGAACTAATGAGAAAATAACCCAGGAGCAGTCTTGTTTTATTAGACTGATCATTTGCTATGAAAGCAGGCTGAGTTTTGAACATCAGAAAGTTGAAGTGGTGATGGGTTGTGGACCAGAGTGTGAGTGCATTTGAGGGATCAGCTTCAGGTGCTCTGAAGGTGACGAGGGTTCAGGATGGCTTTCAGGAAAGTCAAACCCACCAAGACTATCCTGTAGCAACTCCAGAACCACTATCTGTGGCATAAAAACAGCCCGTGTCTCTTTGGAGCAAGGGCCAAGGGGAAGAAGGGGCAGGAGGGTGATGGAGTGCTTCTATAGTCAGTGTTTTGCCTACAGCAGTTAAAATTTAAGATAATTTTTGCTTCTTTGCTCTCCTTTCTGGCCATAATGACTTTCTGGTTCACAGTTGCATGGCCATGGTTTTGTGTCTGCTCACTGTAAGAACTACCGGACTGGGTCCAGAGCAGCAGGTTGTTCCAGCTGTGTCCATAGTCTGTCTGCAGGAACATGGTGGGACACACGTGCAGCAGTGCTGCTCACAGCATGTTCTGCAGGTTTCAGATAACAGTGTTTAGTGACCATCCACTGATGGACCTTTATCCTGTATGGATTTGTCTAATCCTTCTTTGAACCTGTTAATATTCTTGGCCTCTACAGTATCCTCAGGCAACAAGTTTTGCATGCTAATTGTGTACGGTATAGTGTTTGAATCGTGAAGAGGTATGTATTTAGAGCTGCCTTTGTAAGAACGATGGCATTGATTCACCTTTGTAGCCAGACGACCTGAGCCTAATAAAAGAAATGAAGCATATTTTGAATCACAACCCTGAGCAAATTGTAAGGTGCAACAGTAAGAAATCCTGACCTCTTTGCATGGAAAGGTGTGGAAGCTCAGAGGATGTACAGAGTTATAGTGTTGACTTTTTATGAGTCAAGAAAATTCAATCACCAAACTCTTGTCTGAAAACTTTTGCAAGTACCGTTGGTCTTCACAGAGGGAAGCTGTGCAGTGCAGGTGGTGAAACTTCTCTGCATGTTTTGTGTGTCTCTATTTCCAAGACATGCTAGCATCAGGCAGAGTAAGTGTTGTGGGCTGCTTGGCTGCTCTTGTAGGAAGAGGATTAAGAAAGACAACCAACCATTTTTGACTGTTCCAACTTGCTTTTCAAATTCACTATTTCATGTGTCGTTTGGCAGTTCCTCAGATTATCCCAGGGAACCAAGAAAAAGACCCCTTATTGCATTCTAGGGTTAGGGATATTTCTGTTTCTTTATGGTCTGTTTGACCAAGGTGAGGGGGGAGAGAGAGAGAGAGAAATCTCCTGTAGTTTCAGCTGCTACTTCATGAAAAAGTGAATACAAAGGCTGGTGGCATGCAGCTGTGTTATCTAGGGAGTCTTGTTCCTTATTTGATGATTACAGGACAGGTTCACATTTTTGTATGTAGGTTTTTCACTTTGTGTCTCTCTGTTCCTCTTTGTTTACCTGTACAGGGCTTATAACTCTTGTATCTGTGCACCTGCTCATTGCAAAGTGGTGGGGGATGTATCAATGCTATCCCGAGGGAAAACTGTGCATTAGGATTTCAGCACAAGTACCGAGTAAGATGCTCTCCTCTGTGCCAAGAGAGGTGCAGCACACATCGGTGGAAAGAGACAATTTGATTTCCCAAGCAGAGGGAAATCCAGCTCAGACAGAGTGATCTGACTCCTGCCCAAGAGGGTTTTGTCCTGGCTCTTTCCGTGCTCGTGTCTGGACGCAGGATGCAGCAGGCATGGTGGGCTGTGCTGCAGAGAGACTGGCACCAGCTCTGGATGGGGACTGCAGTGACCGGGAATAATGGGCCCACATGAAAAGTTGAGCGATGCAGATGCGCTCTGAGCCAGTAGTACCTCTACATCTGTCATGTTGACATTAAATTGCTTTTAGTAACACTGAGCAGGAAGAGGATGGTGTTTTGGCCCTGAGCAGAGACTAAAACGAGAGCTACTTTTGTGCCTCAGTCCTTTTAGCTGTGGAGAACCTAATTTTAGCACAGTAGAGATTATATATATGTCTGTGTACACACGCATATGTATATATACACGTCGAAGCTAAAATTTAAAATCATTGAAAAACCACAGTGTCTTGAATTAGAAGAGAGGTCAGAGGAAAGTTCAGAAGCTCCAGTTGGTGCCGCAAACACAAGTGGCCGCTGATTCCCCTTTCGTGAGCCTGACCACGATGACGGGCGTCTGCTGATGGAGCTTGGGCTCACATCTACCCTTGGCTGTAGTGTCTAGGGCCAGGCTCCCTGACCCTGGCAGGGATGTCATGTTTTCCTCAAAAGAGTACTTTGTAATTTACAGAATTTTAAATTACAACTTATTAGCAACAGTTCCTTCCTGAATAGTGTCTAATGTAGCTGCGCTTGATGCCATTGCTGTAGCTGGAGGTCGTGGCTTGGCCCAGTGTATAGCATGCCAAGGCAATATTTTCATGGATTAAGTAAGGGAGCTGTGATTTTCTATCTGTGTAAGTGCCTAAATACTTCTTAAAGTTTGGCTCTGATCACTGCCCACCAACTAGAGGATATTTGCTTCACCTGTCTCAGCAGCTCATAGGACCAACCCATAAATATTTGTGCCCTTCCGTTATTGTAACTAATTCTTAAGAAAACAGGACAACTGCTTGAAATTAACTTTAGTGACTGATGGCAAGGCAATTATTTTCACAGTTTGGGTTCAAAATAATTACTTGCGAGCAATTAGATTATTTTTATCTCATTAATTTAAATAGACTGTGGCCTTGTAAGTTTATTTGTCTTTATTCCTCTGAAACATAGTACTGTTGTATGTCTAAAAAAAAAAAAAAAAGTTATAGAGGTTACAGAGCATCTCTTTAGAAGGGCCTTTTTTGATTTAAATAGTAGCTGTGTAGAAAGCAAGGCCCATACAGGTGAAATTGCTTTCCTAACTTTGCACAGTGAGCTACTGAAAAAGTTGGGCTAGAACAAAATTCTGGATATATCCAGCCTTGTGCCAGAGGCTGCAATTATTCCCTTCCCAGCCAGCTGTTGCTATCATGTTTGCCTTTGGATGCCTCTGGATCAAGTGTCTAAAAGATGTTGTGGTGGAGGGATCATAACAAACCAGGGCAGAATCACAGAAAAGGCTGAGAGGGGAGCATTTTTGAGAGAAATGTTGATAATCTTGATCGAGCTTGAGAATAGAAGAGACTTGAGATGAATTCTCCATTTCAAATCCCACATTAAATGGCTGCATTTGTTGCCAACATGTACGTTGTAAATGCTGTACGTTTTTTCTTCTGGAGACTTGCCGAACTGCTTTAACCTGGCCCTGGTAAGATTACCATGGTATCCTTTCAATTACCTTGAACAAAACATGCCAATTTTCTATTGCCTATTTTTAGGCTTCCAGCTGGGCCTAAGAATTGAAAAGTTATTAAAGAAAGCCAAGATCTGAGCAAATGCGCCTGTTATAAATTGTAATATAAGCCACTTATAAGTACAGGTTTTATCATCCTAGAGTTATTTCTTAATTTAAATGTTTCATGTGCATATCTTGGAGATTGGGATGTATTTGGGTGAGGAACGTGATTATAAAAGCTATTTCTTTGTATGCCAGACTGTGATTATTCGAGATTGTAAAAACAAAAGTATTACACATCTGTGAAATACCTGACAAAACTTTTGACAAACCAGATGTTAGACCATCTAATACTTCTTCTAAAGATACACATACAAATGAAAAAATACATGCAAACTTACTCTGTTACGATGATAATGTTATTGCTGTAACCTTAATTTGTTTTGCTTTTCATGTCTCCTGCAGCAAGGGCAGTGTGAGCATCTGAGTCTGGTTCCCATTTGCTTTGCTTTGGAATGTGTCGGGTTGTCTTGAATATCTTCCATCATTATATGGATGGTACATGTGCAATAGCTCTCTTAATGTAGGGCATGGAGACACACTGTAGGTATAGACTGTAATTAAGTGTGCAGCTATTCGGGAGCAGCTGTTCCCTATTGTTGTTGCTTAATGTTGTGCAGCACAACAAAGCCTTAAGGCAGCACTTGTTAGTATTTATGGAAACCCATTAGCCAGTCTGTGAATGAGCCTGCAAAAGAAGAGGAAATTCTGATAATAATAAACATGGGTTTCTGTTAAAGCTGGAGAACTCCAGCCGTCCCTATCACTCAGTGCTGGTAAAGGCTCTCGTCCCTTTGGTTTTTACCGCAGAGTAGGTCCAAACTCTTTCTCTGAATCAGCAACTGACAATCCAGACGAGTGAACTCCTTTCCAAGGCAATGCTTTGCTCTTCCCAGCCCATTGCATTTTTTAAAGGAAATCAGAAACTCTTCCTACTGCAACGTGGTGCTGGTGCCAGGATGAGCATAGGAAATACTATTTCCTGCCTGTGCTGGCAAGTTTAGTCATTAAACCACTTCCTCCAAGAGCCAAACTTCTTTGAAGAAGAAATAAAGTTCAAAGCGTTTTTAAGAGACCATTTGTTCTTCTTATGTGCCTAACCTGAACATTACGCTGTGTGCCATATAAATAGAAAGAGCTTAATCTCTTGAAGATGGACTGGCTGTTGTTCTAGGTCGCCGGGTTGGGAGCAGCAGGAATGGGTTACAACAACTGCAGTTTTAGGAAGCTGCTTTCTGAAGTGGAGGGGTTTTGTTGGGTTGTTGCTGGCAAGCAGAGCACCCCAGAGCGGCCAGGGGCCACCGAACAGCTTTGGCAGGACCTGCAGCGGCTCCAGCTGCTCACGGAGGAAGAGGAGGCTTTGTGCTACCCTGTGTGCTCACTTGGATATTGGGTATCTCTGAGTCTAACTGGATGGCACAATGTGCGATAGATACCTCAAAGCACTTTGGTCTTTCTATCGAAGTCACCTCACTCTTACTGGTGTTCCAGGTCTAGGTTTTAGCTGGCAGTACAGATTGTGTAATGATGAGAGTTACTATCCCGTTGTGGAGCACAAGCGATGCCGTGTCACTGGTGGCTGGTCACAACCAAGGAGGGGAACTCAATTATCTACAGGACAAAAAATATTCAGAAGCTTAAACATTTCCAGGAATCATTTGCTGTTACTGCCTGTGCTCCAGCTTTGCCTTAAACAGTATAGAGACAATTAGTTGAGAAAAAAGCTTCCAGTAAAAAGTTCCCTGCTCTGAACCCGCTAAAAGTAACAGGAGAGGTTTGCGAAGTGTTGTAGGCATTTTCTAACCTTGGAGCACGTTAGCAGCAAGGTACATTTGTGAGGAACAGCAGCAGTGAAATGTTTGCTATTGTGCGCCTCCGTCCTTTTTGTGAGTATTATTCTGTGAGGATGGGACTGCTTTTCATCTGATCTGTGCTGCCACGGCGGATAAGAGAGGTTTATATGATGTCAGATCTGAAACCAAGAAACCTGTAGACAGGTTCTGAGCCGTGATGCCTCTGGCAACTGGTTTCAAGGCAGAGCTTATGTAGAGTGCCTGAGGTTTTAATAAGCGTGTAGATGTCTGAACAGCACATAAAGAGCATGGGAGGTGACAGGCTGACCCAGTCACTTTCATTAATTGGGATCAAGTTACCTTTTTACATCTGGGCAGAACGCTGTGCTGGAGATTTAGGAAGCAAACAATACGTTGCCATTGTCTCTGTGCACCAGGTCCTCGGTAACCAGTAAACTGGGACACAAAAAGTAAGTTCATAGCAACAGCGGATGTTTGTGGCTGAGAGAGCACCAGGCTGCGTAAGTCATGCTTGCAAAACTGCCAGCATCCATCACTGAGAGATCTTTGCAAGGTGTTTGTCCAAGGCTACTCTTTACGCCCGAGTTCTACACACACCAAATAAAATATTGTATCATAGTTTTTGATGGTTTTTGTTTTACGCTGGTCGAAGTTTAGGGCTGAATCTTCAGGCAGATCTGTCAAATGCTTGAGTAAATGATTGAGAAGTATACAGGTGTCTATGGAATGATCAACTTAGTTGAAAGGCTGTTGAGTTCATCTTAGGATTATTATAAAAAAAAAAAAAAAAGATTAAATAGCACAGAATCTGTCTCCTGTCTGCTTGGTATGTGAAGAGATAAATTAAAAACAAAAGGACTGATTTTGTATAGGGTAAAAATGTGAATACTTGCTTTATTTCACTCCCAGATCAGGGATCTTAGACATTTGTGTCAGGGCAATGAGTGTCCTGCAGGAAGGATGGCATATGCTGAAGTCACTTACCAAAGCAGGTTTTAAAGATATTTGTTCTAATATAAACAGAACCTAAAACCTCAGCATCACAGTGAACAGAAAGCACAAAACTGTAGGCCAGGGAAAGGGCCTTGGAAATGCATGGACAGTGGCTTGAAATTCCAGATTTTTTTGTAGAGAAAAAATATCTTGATATTTGAATCTGCTTTTGTCAGCAATGTCCCTGAGTGAACCTCAAAATAAACTAAGCATTTAAAAATATCACTTAGGACCTGCAGCAGAGAGAAGACTGACTAAATGGGATTGTAAAACATGTATCTTTCTTCAATGGGGAAACTCAATTTTTTAATTGAATTGGACTGACTGGTATGAGAAAAGAAAACTGGGCTTGGTTTTGTGAGCTCTGAAGAGTTTATATTTTGAAAAATATTAGTTATTTCACTGTACTACAGAATCAAATTGCAGATCCTTACAAAGATCTTTCAGAAAGTTTTCTGGGAAGCTTTGCATAACATTGTATCACTGCTGAGCTATCTTACTCCTAAACAACAACATCTCAAATCTCTGCATCAGATGCAACTGGCATCTTCACCTGACACGCCTTTGTGAAGTGATAGATTAGCTTAAAAACATTAGTTTTATGTAATATGAGAAAGTTTTGAGTTGGTTTTTTTTTTTTTTTTAGCTAACATTCCTGTTTTCAGGTATTTAATTCTAAAATGGTCATATCTACTGACTTTATTCAAGTGACTCCAACTTGGTTCAAAACTAATGAAATGCAGACTACCTTTAATTCCATGTATGTATTTTAAAAGTTCAATATAGGTATAGTTATTTTTTGTTACTATTTAGTATTGTTGACTGCTGCAGAACCCAGAGGCTCTGCTTGGGAATGGGAGCCCATTGTGCAAGTCATGATGAACAAATCAAAAGCCATCTCTACCCTAGCCAGTTGCTAAAATTTTGCACATCACAGCATCTGAGGACAGATTTAAGTCTCTTTTGTGACTCTCAGTACTAGGCTGCACTTAAAGAAATTACCAACCTGTGCTCTGAGAGTTTTGGGCCCGAGTTAAAATGGGAACGACTGTTACCTCTACCATTTTGGATTGTTATTTTTAAATAGGAGAAATCTTGTACTTAGGTAACAGAAAGAAGTTCTCGTGAAATACAGCATCTTTTATCGCTGTTTTGTTGTTGCTGTTTGGTTGGGTTTTGGTACAGGTTGAACAAAAATGTTCAACGTTTAACTCCATCTGCTATTTGCAGAAATACGTTGACGATCCAGTCATCATCTTACTGGAGTCAGTGGAATGAACCTAAGTGGGTAGAGCAAGCCTGGTGTTTTTAGTGTGTGATATACAGAAAGTTTGCTGGATATATAGATTTGACTGGTGAATCTGTTGCCACTTAATGAAATTAAAATAGCTTGTGTTCGCAGGTATCATTAACTGCTCTAATTTCATTAGTCTATGATCTTTGTTCCTGGGCTACAGTTTCACTGCACTGGTCAGAAGAAAAGCAGCTTACAGACTCTTTGTGAAATCTATATTTACACAATTATAGCTGCTACAGGAAAATGCAAGTCAGTTATTTCGGGAGCTCGTAGAATAAAACATGTCTTGAAACCATGGTTTGGGGGGTTTATGGTTTTTTTGATTGTTTTTCTCTAGATTCTGCGTTACCTTTTAATCTGAAAGCATATGACACTAATCTGTTTGACCAGTGTATTATGCTGTCCCAGGAAGGCAAAATTTAAGAGCAGATTAAATCTAGTATAGAGCATCTTGTCTGTTAGCTGTCGTCAACTCCCAGCTCCCTTGCCCACTGTACTAAATTTGTTCTGACTGCTTTTGTTCATATATACATAACAAAAGGTGTCTCTCAGTACCGAGTCTTGCTATAATGAGAAAAAATGTTAAAAAGAAAACTCCATGTTGAACATGAAAGTGACAATCCTATTCAAACTACCGGGGTGGGTGATTTGCGCCGTCTGTGCCACGTTCTGTAACACAGGGAAATGAAGAGAATCGGACAAGGGCTAGTACTTAAAATTACATGAGCAAAAAAATGTAAATGGAAATCAACAGACTACTGATTATTTCATTTGCAGAGCTTAAACATACTAGTTACCATCAGGAAAAGAAGCACAAAGTTTTAAAGCAGAGCTGTTTGCTGGAATCGTACATATCTTCCTTTGGCAGTCATTGATCTATTTTTCACATATAAGCTATACAGGGTATTAGCTGTATATATTAGCTAAGAGAGTATGAGTTCTCGAAGGAACAGATGGTTATTCCCAGCCCGGACAGCACTTTTTAAGCATTAAGAAATCTATACAACTGTTCAAGTGAATTACCTGCGCTTTGCTACTGCAATTTTAAAGTGCGGTGTAGACTTGAACAGTCTCTACCACCAGCATCCCCCCGAAATTAGAAGTTTCCTTTCTTATGCCCTCTTCATTTGCCATGCACTTTAGAAATGATGGTTGTCGTTCCTATGAAGATTAGAAGAGCCATGTTGGGTATGTCACAGGCTTTGATGGTAGTATTGCCCCAGGCGTTTGTCATCCAACCTACAGGGAGAACAATGTGTAATGGTAGCGCTTTTTTCAGAACCCTGTAAGTATACAGATATTATTAAATTTTACAGTTACCACAGGGAATGAATCAAAGCCTCCAATAAGCAAATGAACTATATATTATTGCCCTGCCTTTATAATTTTTGTTCAGTGCTATCTGATTGCATTCCTGTTATCACTTAGTTGTTTCTCTGCATGTAGTTTTATCTAATTTCTCTTTATTTCAGTCACTTGCAGAGGAGATAAATGGATTACTTCAGACTAATTGCTACTTATTTAAAAAACCATCAACCTTCTGTAAGAGTTTCAAATTAGGGGTTTAAGCTAGCTTTTACTATCTGTGGTATTTATCTTGAAGCATTTAATCACTGTAGAGTCTGTTAATGAGACATTTTTCTAAAGCCGCTTTCATTTTGCCCTTACCTGCTCTGCCAAAATTTTAAACACAAACAGATTATCACAGTTAAGTAGATGATGAGATATTTACTTCTTTTAGTATCTGTATAGATTGGAAATACCACTGATAAAGCTTGCAGCTGCATGGGTTTCAATGTAAAGTGTCTGACAGACAAAATAAATATTGCATTATCTTGATTTCCCCATCCCTATATGACAGAGGAAGCAGCTGCATTATTTATCTAATTGAAGGAATGCTGTGAGTATGTTTAATTAAATGTAAGGGTACTTAGTAATACTGAAAAAGTAAACAAAGGATAAATGACAAAATGAGCCATAGTCATCTAAGATGGTTTAATTCACAAGCATTGTATACCCTTTCATATAATTATGGTAGTATGTGCCTGTACATCAGAATCAATGTATCCAATCTATATTCAACAGCATATCAGTTTCTCATCGCCCTTAGTAAGCTTTCTTCTTTTCCCAGTGCGATTGGATAGGGAGCTCACGGAGCCTAATTCTCACATACCCATTTGCACTAATTGTCAGTGGGATTCATCTGTTCTTCCCTGGGTGTGGGAGCAAAATCCACCTTCCTATTGCTGATTTAGAAAATGTTTGAAGTCGTTCTGTTTTTTAAAACACACTTTAATCCCAAAGCATTGAGTGGTGCTCGGGTAGGAAACGGGATTGTCACGGGCCATGTGAAATTGAGCTTCAGCACCACAAACTGAGCAGGAGTTTTCTCACTCGTTCTAATTGACGCTCCCAGCAATGGCTGCAGCGTGGTGGCAGCCTCAGATGAACACAGGCCTGATTATTGTTGGTATCTGAGGAAAAAGCACAGTGCACGAGTTAAAATATTTACAAGTCGTAGGCTCTCTGAGGGAGCAGTTGACATCTCACAGTTAAAATATAGTTTTCCAGGAATGTAAGCCTTTATTTGTTGGGTGAAGGTTTCCACATAAAGATCCTGCAGGATCTGGAATGTGGATTCTGATGAAAAACATGTTCCTTGTGAAAAAGTTCTTATCTTTACAACCAGCTACCTCAAAAGACTCAGTGAAAGCCATAAGACATAATTAGATCATGGAGTTTGATCCCTGCCAAATTCATAATTTAAGTCAATGCTTAAGTCACATCTCTAACAACAACAACATAAAGGAACTGCCATTAGCGCATGGAACTGGTGCTTTCATGTGCTAATACACTGATCACTCCAATTTTCTGTTAAAATCAGGACTCAAGAAGTCCTAACTTAATCCTCAATCTCTATGAATTATCTCAGAGGTGGATTTTTCTTAATTATTTTGCTTTCATAAAGAATAAAAAAAAAATCCATTAATATATAGTTAAAGTCTATTAAGTGTCTTGCATGAAAGTAAAGTTTGGAACAAGTGCGTTTTGCCTGAGGTTAAGCAACTCTTTGTTCAGGACTTAATTCAATAGATCAAGCTTCCCAGCATATCCATTCTTCCAAGGCACTCCCTGTCTTTCACAAATATAGCAAAATAAACATGAAGGAATACCATCAAGAAGAAGATATGCAGCTTGTGTAAGTAATTATGTCCCTTGTTAGTTCACTATAAAGTAATTTTCTTTTTTATTTTTTTTCCCCCACTCTTTACATTTCTTAGTGTGCCCTGGAAGGTATTTTTACTTAATTTTGTTTAGAAATTTGAAAAGCAAGAGAAAGTGAGGGATGATTACAGACTTTATTTAAGGGTTTGATTTTGGTTTCTCTCTGTTCTTATATCAAAGATAAAATGGAAGTGGTGGTGTCATGTTCAGGTAATGAGATTTTATATTAAAAAGAATAAATTAAGCTCATAAAGCCAATGGCAGGAGGGACATGAGGAACCATTTCTAGCTCACAAAAAGGACTTTATACATTAATGCAGTGAGCATCAAGAGTTATTAGGAGTTGAAATTCAAAGCTCAAAGGATGTCAAGTGCTTCAAAAGCAAAGGCTTATTTTGTATTGTTTATATTTAGAAGTGATATGGAGCTCCCTTGAAATATTTTACCCATGATGTCAAAAATCAAAAGCATTACAGGGAAAAAAAGAACTCGGGACATTTCCCTTGCAAACAAGAGTTCTGTCCGTGACACACCAGAGGATTCCTCTGAGGTACAGATTTGTACGCAGCACCACTTACCAAAAAAACACAAACATCCTCTCTGCTTAGCTGCACGTTGTTGCTTGCCATGAAAATTCATAGTACACAGGAAGGTTTGACTGTAACATTCACGCCTTCTTTTTTTCTTTTTCTTTTTCTTTTTTTTTTTTTTTTTTTAAGTAAAACCCCAAATCCTGGAATATCAGTATGTGGTCATTTTTTAAATAGATATTTTTTTGAAAAGCTGTGTGACATTTTTCTTTAATGGCTGATTTTTTTTTAATGTCAGCTACATTTTTAAAGCATGAGGCCTGGTTGTAACTAGCCTCGGCACTGCTACTGTACATCAGACTGTACTATTTGATCATTAATTTATCACAGTTCTAGCAGTTTGTTTGACAGGTGATAGTGCTTTCATCTAATGGCTACACAGCGAGTGTGTGGTGCACTAAAGAGTGGATGCCACTGACTCGAGTTAGAAATCAGCAGACAACAGCCACTTTGCAGAGCTTTACCGATTTACCAGGATCATTTAAAGATACGAAACAAATGGAATAATGAATGCCAATTCAGCTCACTGTAGGGTTTTTTTTCTTATAGTTATTTAGTTGGGAGCATATTAATAGAGTTTTGTTGCTAGCGGTGTTGTTATCACAACTGTTTGCAGTGGTGCAAAAATCAAGGCGCAAGTTTGAATATTTGTACTAGAAATGCAATGTCCATGTTCGGTGCAGCTTAGGAAGTTGATACTTGGCAGAAGTATGAAGCATACTGGAATATTATGAATATTTACACTCTAAATTCAACCTTTCTTAAAGTTAACTGGTGAGGATGTTCTCTGGATTAGGTATGTAAATATGAATATTGCACTGATGGGAGGTGCAAAATAAGACACCTTTTGCAAGCAATGCCCCTGCAAACTGTACTTTAGCATAGAGGGAAACAAACTATATTTAATCTATTACCTTTCTGCTGAAGAAACAGTGACCTCTAAACCTGTTAGCAGCTCCATGAACTTCAGAGACTCTAATCCTGAAGCACTTGGCTACACCAGGTCTTAGTTGAAATGGATATGAAGAGGTGGAAGGGGTGCTTTGAATTTTAAAGTCAGTGCCTATAGACTTCTGCCTCTGGTGTTGGACAAGCTGGCTTAGGCCAAAGCTCAGATGACTCACGGAAGTTAATTAGTTTTCTGAGGTGCTAATTGCTCATATTTCCCACTGAAGTCAATAGGGAAACTCCCACGTGCTGTGGCGGGAGCTGGAAACTGTCCACATAGTGTTGTGGGACATCCAGAAGCAGCAGAGTTGCCTTTTGTAGTGGAGACAGTGGGAGTTGCTTACAAACATGAAGGAAACCAAAATGATGTCAAAAGAAATTTTATTTTCCTTAGTGTTTTTTACAAAAATCGCAAGTGAATAGTAAACACAAAAACTTTGTCAGACATTTTCAGTATTTATTTTAAATGAATCTGGATGCATAAGTATGTGCTAGCCTTTCTCCTTTTAATTGCAAGTCACAGGAATGTTGATTCCTGCAGAGTTGCCATGTACCCAGTCCCCAGAGAAATGATGCTTATTTATCTAAAGTTATTACTAGACCACTGTCTGTAGGTTTGTAGCAGCTCATCAGTGTTGAGTTTGCGTAAGCCTGGCTCCAGGAAGGACCCCGTGCCTTGGTTGTGTTGATTGTGAACTCTTTTTGCTATTGGCTTTTAAGTTCCTGTGCTGTTAATCTGTCACATTTCCAACATAATAAATTTTGTTTGGTTTGTTTGGAAGTTTGCTAGTTAATTCTAAGTAAAAACTGGTTAATTTTAATTGGTATTGAAGTGAATGTGTTATCAACTGCTCTCGTGAGGAATTAAAGTGAGAGTGTTTTAGTGATAGTTAAAAGGGGGGCGCAAAATAAAAAGAGCTGTGCTTTCATCTTGCCTTCTCTCCCTTTACCATGGAGTGCCAGTTAGGAGCTGCTCAAAGTCCTGGGTAAGCTGCACATCGTGGTCTGCCTTTCCATTTGTCCTCTTGCCTACAGAACCATAAGCTAAAAATACCTTGGACAAGCAATTCCCTTCATCTTCTCGCTTCAGCTTGCCAGTTCCCAGCCCAGCTCCTCCTCCTTCCACCGTTTGAATGCCAGTTTGAGGAGCTCTCTTCACATTTTTGGCTATCACGTTTCCAGGAGGTAGGATGGGTTTCCCCACAGCCAGCCTGGTTATAAATAGTTACTTGCCTGCATGAAGAGCTTGTGTCCTTGGCAGGTGGTCCTGCCAAGAGCAATTGCCATGTGATGGAGCCATATCTGGTCTTATCTTCTCCTAGAAGTACTGCCCCTGGTCCTGCAAGGTCTTTCCTGGAAGATCCTGCTCACATGATTTCAGCATTAACTCCAGATGCCATTTCCCTGTGAGGGCAGTGGAAGTGCAATGTGAATTTTTCCATTTGCAGCAGGATAAGGAGGGTGGGCTCAGGAGAGCAGATTCTCATCTCCATTGCTGCTGAAAACCAAGAAGAATTCAGCTGGAATGAATGAAGTCCTCCCAGCGACAGCCCTATACCACAGAGATCAAAGTCTGCCCTTCCCTCATATTTTAAGCTACACTCCAACCAATATGCAAACTGCGTTTTTACCTTCGCTTTCTCTGCTCCTAATTCCCACAGTTGAAGTCTACAACCTAAATCCTGAATCTCTGTCCCCGGGGCTGCCCCTTCCCACTCTTGCCACTGCTCGGTGGTTTGGCAGCCGGGGGCAGGCGGAGGGGGTTGTCGACGTGAATGCAAATGCGCGGCGCTGGGCAAGCTTGGCTTGGGTCAGCTTGTTTGTTTGTAGCTGCTGTTTTTGCTGGCCTAAGTCTCTGGAAAACATCTCGTATGATTCACGTAACACCGAAGACAAGTAGGGTCGGACTTGCGGAGGGGAACAAACACTTGGCGGGGATCAGCTGCCCGACGTGGCGCAGCAAAGACTGGGATCGAGAGGGATGCCAAAAAGCTCTTTGTCTCACATGCACATTAGGATAAGTAACATTGCTCCTCGCCATCTGTCTCTCCCTATGAACCTCTGCCTCATTCCCATGTAATAAGAAGATTCATAGAAGTACCAGCTGTGACCTTATAGGGAAGCCTGAGAAACTTTGCCTTTTTAACCAGCACTGGGAGAGTCAGATTTGGCACCATCGAACACAGTTGTGTGTCTGTAATTTTTTTTGTTGCTGCTCTGCTGCCATCTCTTCCCCCAGCAGTCACGCAGCGTTCATAGAAAGATGAAAGCCACCGTGGCAGTTCAGGAGAGGCTGGCAACCGCCAAACATGAGTTTCAGTGGGCTATTTTTTTTCCTTTTGTTTCTTCCTGCTTTAATAAGGCTGAATAACATGAGGAGAAGAGACCATCAGATGTGGCAATTTCCTCATCTCTGACTGCTGATATAGGCCAAGAGGACCAAAATAGTATTGACCAAGATGAAAAAGTGGTGTCAATATTTGTTTTATGAACCTGGCACAAAGCACAGAGCAAGATTGCCAGCTTTGGGGCTCCCTTGCAGATGTGGTGATGTGTTCTCCTCTGGGTTAAATGTGAGCTGTGTCCCTCCTACCCCATCGGCAGGATGTTCGGCAACTGAGGTTGCTGGCAGCGAACCCCATGTAGGTGATGGTGCCTGCGGTTGTGCTGTAGGCGCCTGTGCAGCTGCGATGCAGGTAAATTTACACTGAGCTTTTCCACAGAGCAGGATGCGAGTCCTCCTGTTTCACACATTCATGGCAGAGCAGACTGGGGATTCCCCTGACCTGTGAATTTGTGGTGACACCTGTGTAAAGGACTAATTTTCAGTTCAGAGTCATTCTGAAAAATTAGGGGAAAGATGTTTCGAACCAAAAAAGTCTTCCTTGGCTAATCAAAATTTAAAGGAAAAAAATGAATTTGTATTCGGTTAAAACATGTAATTCAAACTCAGATTAAGCACTTGATCATCAAACCTGGTTTTAGTGCAGTAAAAATAAATCTCATGATTGAAATATTTCATTTTTTAATTATCAAAAGAACCATTTTTACTTTTTCATTAACAACAACTACCTACCTGAAAATGTTATCAGTGTGGCTGTCATAGAATATTACAATGGATCTGAATTGTGTTTATTGTTGAAAAAGTATAAGGCAAAAAAGTTTCCACATTGTAATTGTAGGACAATTAAAATTCCATGGATATTTTTACGGATAAAATAATTGCTAAGTTTTCCAAAGTAGAAGAATTAGTGTAAGTGCTCCTGAAATTTCCCTCTTGAGCATCTGTATTTCTTGGAAAACTCGTTGTAATTGTATAAAACCAGTTCCTCCAAACTTCACGCTCATCAGTGTTGAACTATTTAAAACATCATTTACTCTGAAAGTTTAAGAAATTAGAACAAAAGTTTGTTGTCTCCCTCTCCTGTGCAATTGTCTTGTGAGAGGAACTTGGCTTTTCACTGGGACATGCGCTCGCATGTTACTGAAACACTTAAAATTGCACCCAATATCACCAAGAGCAGCAGATGGATCTGTCAGCTGTTTTGCTGAAAATGGTGAATATCTTCCCTGGAACATTCATAAGTTGCCTGAGGCAAAATTTCACAGTGGAAACAGTGAGATTTCTCTTTACATAACATTCCTAGTACTCACGAAAGTCTAGGTCCCCCCCGCACGTCGGATTAAAATGCCCATGAAGCAGAAGATGATGAATGGGCACAGCTGGGCTGGGAGAAGGGCATTTTCAGAAGCCCTTGGCCGTAGCCTGACCGCAGCCCATCAAAGCCGCAGCGAGCAGCACATGAACAGTGTCTTTAGGACTTGCTGTTGCATATTTTCACATTTAGGTGGAGACTGAAATAGGCTCTGATGATGGCTTTGTGCTCCTTTCCTTCCACGGGGTCTTAGTGGTGGAGTGAGCAGTCTTCCTCACACGGTCACCTGGAGGATTCTGCAGGAGCGCTTAGGTCAGGAATTGGAGGTGTCCCAGGTTGTGTACCGTAACATACTCACAGCCCCAGAGCGATGATGTCCACGTCTAAGAGGAGCTAATCCCTGCTGTAGAGACAAGGGAAAAATTTAATGGGCATGGAAAATTTTAATGAAATATAACAAGGGCAAGTGCAGAGTCTTGCATCTGGGTAGGAACAACCCCAGCTTCCATTATAAATTGGGGAATGACCTATTAGAGTGCAATGTAGGGGAAAGGGACCTGAGGGTCCTGGTGGACAGCAGGATGACCGTGAGCCAGCACTGGGCCCTTGTGGCCAGGAAGGCAAAAGGTACCTGGGGTGGATTAGAAGGGCCCAGAGCGGGCCCAGAGCACCCTGAATTTAATGAAGGGTTATCTATGTTTTCAAGTTCATTTGTTATTAAGGCAGGGTGTGAAATTAAAACCCAATAGTCGTCTCCAAATAACTATGCTCTGCAATAAGGATAAGTAGACAGATGTCAATTAAGATTTTCCCAGGTAGTCTACTGCAATAAGAGAACCTTAGACACTGCCTTAATTACAATACCTTTTAAAAGTTTATTCTTGTTACTACTGATGTTTTTAATGCATTACAATGTCTGTAGCCAAAAATAATTTTTAAATGTCTCTTTTGTTGAATTACATACTTATTGCAAAAAGGAAATCAGACGTTTCTGAGAGCGAGGTTTGTTATGGGCATTGTAAGTGTTTAAAGTGTTGATCATTCATTTTCTGATGGCCTGAGAAATTATTGTTTATGAGTTTATATATTGCTACTGTAGGCAAAAAAGGAGAAAGTACCATGCGTGCACTTACACCGAAGGGGATTTCCACAGTTTCCAAGGTTCACCTCCAGCTTTTGTCAGCCTTACCCTTTGAAGCCTGAAATACCTGGTGTCTTTGTACGAGACGGAGCATTCATGCATTGGACTTTTCTGTCAACTGAGTAAGAGTTATTTTAAACAAAATCCTGGACCCAAAGTGAAAGTTTTAATCTATTTGACATCACCTACGTGCAAGTACAAACTTTGGGTCAAGTTTTGAACTCAACTTCATACAGTAACGGTTTGTGTGATTAGTCTTGATGGGACCAGACGTCTAACGGGAGAGCTGTTGAACAAGTGCTTGCGTGTATGGGGTTGCTGTCTGTTTGCTGATGTATCAGCCCTGCCTGGCGAACAGAAAGAATGAAAGCTCTTGACTCAGGCCACGGTGAATTGGGTTTTATTTGAAATCTGATTGGAAAGTTTGTAATGTGACTCAGTCCGTGCAACAAAAACAACAGTCATTTCTGGGGAAATTCCTCATAGTGGGCCCAGCTGTTTGCATCGTGTGGGATCTGCTGTGGGATGGGGCTTTCTTGGGTCATTAAGTGGTGAGAGGGCGCAGGGGGTTAGAACACCTACCAGGGAGGCCTATGAGCAACAGCTTGGGCTGAGGAAAATAATGCAGGTTTGGGCATCTGTGAAAGTGTGAAAAGCTTTAAGGCTTTCCTCTGGTGCCTTGATTCCTCAAGGGAACTGTATGGCAAGCTCTGCAAACAAAATAGATAATATTTTATGTTCAAAGCAGACATCTAATTGCATCTCCCAACCACTGGGCTACAGCATATTTACTGATTCTGTCTTCTGTAACCCAGCCTAAGACTCTCGTTTACACTCCCCAGCACGCGTGTGAAGCACAGTGGTGCAACCCCCACCTCCCTCGGCTCTAGTGTGCTTGTAGTAGGGACTACAGGTGCTCGTGCCAAACTTACTGATAGCTTGGACATAATAAAGCAGAGGGAAAAACTGTAAACAAACCATTTGGAAGAAGAAGTATTTCATGAGTTGGACAAGGGAAAAAAAAATCTGATACAAATTAAGTTCAGGAAAAAAAAAAACAAAAACAAAAAACCAAGCAAACAAAACCCCCATACAAACAAACAAAAAACACCGCCAACATGTGGAAATCAATTGTGTCCAGGACAGTTAAAGGAGGCATCAAGGCAGTTACTAGGCAGAATGATACGGGGATAGATGCAAAAGACATGAAAGGTAAGGCTTTTAGGTTTCGCTTTTGAGAGGTTACAACTTGAAAAGAAACCAAGTAGACCAAAATAAAATGTTTCTTATGTTTCTTCCTCATTTTGAAGTGATTTGGCCATAGGTGCCCATGTTCTTTTTATGGTTTTGTCCTCTGGAAGGCTTGAGTCCTCCTAAAGCTCACTTCAGGCAGCCTCTCAAGCGCGTTCACCTCCATGATTAGCAAGAGGCCTGTGGTGCACTGAAATGTTATAAGGAGCCTATAGAGGAACTCATCAGGAACCAGAGAGGTTGCTGCCTTGGCAGGATTCCTCTTACTGTTTTGCGAAGATAAAAGGAGGATAAGTAAAGGTTAGTATTTCAAAGAAAGTGTCTTGGATCTTAAAATATTTGGTGAAATTATTCAAGAATAGTTCATTCATGTGAAAGTAGTTTCTGTGTATTGCTGTCAAGGTCAATGAAAGCTAAAGTCTGATGCGGGCCAAGCAAGCAAAAACCGCCTGTGGGCTCCCTGAGCTTACATGCCTGGCCACTAAGCCTGACATAGCAAAGTCTGTGGGGAGCAGGAGCTCGCAGGCTTTCTTGGGGCAGTTCTGCTGTTGTTTTAAGTTGGGCTAAGACCTGTAATGTCACCAGGAGGGTCACAGTGCGTACTTCAGGAGTGCTGATGTGACTCCTTGGGATCTCGTTCTGTTCAAGCTCAGAAGCTCCTTCCCCCCCAGCTGCCCACCCTGTGCTGGAGGCTGGATCCCACCCAGCCCAGGCCTCCTGGCCACCACGGCAGAGACCAAGTGATGGTGTGCAGGTCCACCAGGCAGCTGGTGGAGGATGTATTAAATATTTGGCTCCTCTTTCAACACAAAATTAATGTTTAAACAACCAAGTTTTCTAAACGGCTCAGATGTTAGGTAGTGAGATGCAGGGGACCTGACAGCCCTAAGCTGTGTCGCAATCACGCCGAGCCGGGGATTTTGACAGAAGGCTGCTGCTGTGTCTGAACACAACCGATGAGCGTTGCGTGACATGGCAGCTGGTTCTAGCTGGTTATCCGAGGCCACTAACACGAAGCTGTTTACAGGGGCTGAACTTTTTGGAAACCAGCTCGTACTTAGCAGACTCTGCTGTAGCTAATGACCCTGAGCAGACTGTGGCTGCCAGCAGCTGCCGGCCGCATCTTCCAAAGCCCAGAGCTCCAAGCATGGAAACCTCTGCTGAGCATCTGTGCGTTGAGTAAATGCAAACGTTTGTGGAGGCTTAGTGGGTCTCACCCCCAATCATCTGATTCTTTGCTGAAGACCCATGTGCCAAGTTGTCGGGTGTAAGCGCTCAGGCTTCAGTCACTGGTTGAAGAGATGCTATGGAAAGGTTGTTAGCAAAATTACATTCCTCAAGTAAAGGAGGAGAGGTATGAGAGCTGGGCATTCCTTGGGGTTGTTCACTGTGACTTTGGCAAGTGCAAGCAAGCTGAGATTGCTTTTTCATTTCATACAGTGTAGTAAATGTTTCATACTTAAATTTTAGAGATTATTATCTGCAAGCTGAAAATATCTGTTGATATGCCCTTACTGAAGTGATGTGTCTGCATCTGAGTACAAAAACATTCTGCTGTGATGTATTTATCTCTGACTTTGAAGGTGAATAATCTATTGGACTTGACAGTAATTTGGAAACATTAATGCATGTAATTCGCTGGAAGTAAGAAGTGGATTTCTTTGTTGATTTGCATTGACGTTGGGCAATTTAGCAATTAGTATGCATCCATACCGTTATGACATTTCTTAGTTTTCTGAGGAAATGTATAGACATCTGCCATCCACTAAAGGAACAGGAAAGGATATCTACTCATAACTGGTGTTAATAATTTTAAGGCAGTGGTATTTAGTAAAGCCTGTTTGACATATAATTCTCACAGAGGTCCCATGCACGGTGTTTTCTGAGGCCTCTGTGAAGCTGGGTGATGCACTGACTTGGTGCTGGACTAGTGTGAGCAAGTTTGTACTCAACGCAATAAAACAGGTGCAAAAGTGTGATTCTAGGTGCCATTCCCCTCCCCACAAAGCAAAGGGACTTCTCCCTTGGTGGACTGGGGGAAAAAGTGGGCTACGTCTTCAGTGTCAGTTTGAATCTTGTCTTTGTTCCCTGCCATTTTGATGCCTGGATTTTGTAGCACGCTGTGTTTTTTTGCTGGGTTTGTGAAACGTACATACTCCAACTTAAAAATCTGCATGTTCCCTTCTGTACCCTGAGGATATCTCAAAAGGAGGGGATTCAGAAACTAGGGGAAGAAAGGTTTCATGAATTTTGCAAACTTTTTCCTTTGAGTGCTTTTTTCATACTTGAGTGACACGGATTACTTACACTATCCACTATAATTTAATGTGTTACACAATAAAGACTATCTGCTGTTCTTTGTGTATTTCAATAAGAGTGCTTTCCTTATCTATTTTCCCCAGCTTGCCATTTCGTGCAGCAGAGGTTCCGTCCTGTGATATTGCTGCACGCAGAGGGAAGCCGGAGCAGCCCCGTTTCACCACCGCCAGGCAGGCAGAGGACTTGCTTCGGTCATAAATGCAGTTTCACAACCTGCATCGCTCCTCTCTCTTGCATGTCGAACATGGCATTTCAACAGCTGAGAATTCAGTGGTTGTCAGATGAATCAGGATTCAAATTAATAGCTTGTGTATTTCTTTGGAATAGTGTTTTCAGCCCAAGACTGATTCGTAAGCACTTCAAACTGCACTCATAAATGCAAATGTCCAATTTCTGTTAACATCAGTGATGATATAATTTGCATACTGAGTGAAGTGTAGGATGTATTAGTTATCTTCTAGATTTTACTGTCTTCATGCAAGTTCAGTGTAGTATTTTCCACACACTTGGACACCTGTGCAAAATGAGGAGCTGTTGCTTTGTAAATATTCATGTTTCAGGCTGTTGTGTGTGTATTGTCGAAACACCCAAACCGTTGTATCACAGACCATACCTGCATACATCAGTTACCTGATTCCTACCCCTGTGACTCTGTGCCTATTTTACTATTCTTCTGAAATATTTTGCAAGAGGAAAGGAAAATAAGAAATATTTCAGGACAGACTCGTGAGACAGAGTTGAATCCTCTTATTTTAAGAGATCTATTCTAATTTGTCCTTTAGTTTTGCCTTCATTGCATGGCTCATTCCATCTTCAAATAAGTATCTAAAATAGGTTCTATCTGTATATGGAAAAGGAAGCTGGACACCCAATTTTTAAGTGACTTAAGCTGTATAAGAAGAATCTCTTTCTTATGACCCTGCAATACTCCTGAGCAATTAACAGTTTCCCTTCCACTCTCTCACCCTGTATTTTTCCAATGCCTTTAACTTCAGGTACAGGTTTGGGCCCCCTTCCAGGAGCTGCACTTCTCAGTAATGGGTGTGATTTGTCTCATGTGGGAATTCTGAATAAAATTACCAGTAACATACTTGCGTTCAATTAAATCTATTTCAACATACACATCGTTTAGTCACTCAGCAGGGAAATCCTCTCTGCCACATTCGAGGAGTGGTAATCGATATGTGCTCACTAGTAACATGTCTGCAAATTTCAAAACACTATAAGGAGTTAGGTGATGTAGATGACTTTGTCTTAGTAAATTGTAGTCTCTGACAGCTTCACTTAGCCGTAATCAATTCCCATCCCTGTTGTTCAAAGGCAAACTGTCGAGCGATTTAGTTGCTTCTGACTCAGTGTCAGAAATCATGAAGCACCCTGTTCTTGGGAAAGAAGCAATCTGGACACGATCAGAAAATGAGCAAGACACATTGTCTCAGGTTATATTGAGGAAAAAAATCACAATCCATTCTGGGGGTGAACTAAATGGCTACTCTTACCTCTTAAAACATCACACACAGGCAGGGAAACAACTCAAACAGCTTATTCACAAAAGGGAAGTTTCAGATTTGTGCATACATATCCAGAACATGTGAAAGGTGACCCATGATTCTGCCAAATTGTTTTGTGCAGGAAAATGTTGAGATTTGGCAGTGGGAAGGTCAAGTGAGGAGCTGCGTGAGGAGTGCATGGGGCGTCCCGTCATCTGGGCGTGCAGAACTTCACCTGTGCCCCTGCTTCTGTGGAAGGTAAATGGGAAAATGGGGAAAGTCTTTGTGTGTGCTTGCCGGCCAACAGGCTGGAGGCAGCAGGGGCTGGGGGTGACCAGAGATGGAGCAGAGTCTGGTAGGGAGGCCTTACCCAGGCTGACTCACGATTGCTGGGTGTAGGCAGCTGTTTTGACCAGTGCTGAGCGGGGGAGAAAGGTGAAGCTTTATTACATTTTCCCTTTAGATGTGGATGTCAGGTTGCACTTGCGTTTGGACACTTGGATGTATTTGAATTGAAGCCTGGGTGTAGACCAACATATGAAGTGCCAGATAGACAAAGCCCTGTCTCTGTCGTGCGAATAACTTGATTAATGCCTACTTCTTTTCCTAATAATCCAGTCTCCTGCCTCCCAGTGAGCAGGTGAAGAGTGGAAATAAAATGGTTGGAATAAAATGACTAGGATGACAAATGCGGGTCAGGATCTGCCAGAGCTCACAAAAGACCCAGAACCAATCAACCTGATTTCCTCAGCTGTGAATGCTCAAGTCAGACAAATGTATAATGCATCCAGCTCTGTCTAACATGTATGTGCAGCCTCCATGCTGGGACTACACTCCAGGCTTTTGAAGTTTAGCCAGTAGCCGCTGTATTTCTGGTTGTTTAGCACTTGCTAAAGAGGAGCTCAGTAGTCCCAGGATGAATTATAATTTTTGCCCTGGGAAAGAAACAGAGAAAACAAAAACCTAACCAGAGCAGTAAAAGCCTTTTGGAATAAGTATTATGTTATAAAGGAAAGATTTTTAAAGATCAGATGTGATTTTTTTTTTCCTTCACAAATGGAAGTGTGACCTGAGAAACAGTACAGTTTTGTAAAGGTTTGCTGAACTAGGAGTTGTGCGTAAAAATGGCTTGAAAGGAATTAGTAGATAGAAAGGGAAGCACATGGAGAAATCAGAAACAGCCCAAAGGTTTAAGCACCCTATGCGATGCATCCTATGGCTGTAGAACGAAGCAGACTTTGTAGATGTCTTTTGTGTTTTATAATATGTCTAACTATAAAATCTCTAAGAATATTTATCATTTCTCTTTCTTTCCTCCTTTCACTCCGCTCTTCTCATTCCCTGCAACTGGTTGATACTTTATTTTTTTTAGGAGGGCCTGGTTTTAGACACATTAATTGTGGGTTACACAGGTTGCTTCACTTGCCATTTCAGGAGGCAGCCTCAACATCCCACCTGGTAGTGTTGTTTACAAGCCGGTTTGCAACCTTTCCATTCTGCTCCCTTATTTTTGTTATGCACAGTGTAATGATGCCACACGACATTTTAAGTCTGAATTGGTATTTCTTTGTGGTATCTCCTCAGGCCTGCTGTGCTTTGGGTGTTTGTGTTCCCTGTCCAGACACCCACGTGTGGTGTGGTTATTTTCGTTGGTGACTGAGTGCAAGCTGTACTCCGGATGTCGCTGGAATATGTTTAGAGCTTCCATTGATCTCCTAACTACAAATAATCATTATAACTGCAAAACAAATAGTGGATCAAAAATGTGGGAACGTAGCCTGGACGATGCTGGTCCCTTTTCATTCTGAAATGCACAATGTGCAAGTTTGAGGTATAATATATAAATGGCTGAAAGGTTTGTAACAAGAAAACAAAACAGGGTATCTTTAGACAAGGACTGTTTAGGAAAAAATTAGCTCTATGTCTTTGGCTCTTAAAAGAAGAGAATGAGAAAAAGGTACAGGCAGCTGTGGAAAGTTGGTTGGTTTGTGTGATTCCTCAGCCCTAACATGGTACTCAATAAATCCCCTGCTGTAGTTTTGACTAAACACAGGTTTTTTGCTTCCCAATACTGTTGCCATGTGGCAGTCGTACAGTTTGCTCGTTCCACCCCAGTAGTGGCTGCGTCCTGTGTAGATAGTTTCAGGAGTTTGTAGACGTGTCCGATGTTCTGTGGGATAACATTTAAAACTTATTCGGTTGTTTAATTTTATGTGTTAGCTGTTTGTCAGGAGAAATCTGGGTTTGGGAGAAGAGTTAGTTGGAAGTTTGAATCAAAATGAGGTTAGTTTGCACGTCTCTCTGCTTTGGTCCTCCCTCTGTAAAAAGCTTGATTTCCCTTCTTCCAGGAGCTCTTCCAAAGGTAAATACATTGATGAGAGTGATGCTGGTAACCACTGCGGTACTGGAGAATTCTTCATGTGTCTAAGGGTTTCAGATGGAGATGATTGCTAGTTAAAACTTGTCCGTACAGAGCCAGGAATGCTTTTAGGTCCTTCCTAGCAAAAGTTCTGGTTCTCATTAGAAACCAGTGGTTTTGTGCATTTGAAATAACAGTTCGGAGTGATTCCTGTCCAGAAGCAGTGAGCAGGACGGGAGCAGCAGCATCTGTGCTGTGTCACATTGTCCCTGTCCCGCCAGCTCCCCACAGCTGGCCAGGCGCTTTCCCCAGTGCCTGCTAATGACGGCCGTGCTGGATCAGCAGCGCTGCAGTGCCTTTGGAAGGCGGGTGGGGGAAAAATGTTCCTGGAGTTCATGCCATCATATCACAATTGCTTTGGGATAATTATTGAATGCACACAAGAGCAACGTGTCTTTTTTTTTTTTCCCTGCAAATGAACTGTACTTGATGTAGCGCTATTTTGGTTTTGTTTTCTGTTTAACATTCCTCCATAAGTGTAGCTCCTCTGAGGCTTGAAATGAGACAAAACTGAACCAAAGTGACTTTGTTTCCTCTGTGTAAGAGGATGGACGCTGAGCGATAATGACATATTTTGCGTGTGAGCAGCAGGTGCGAGACCGAGTGTCTACTGCGGATTAAAGTAAATATGTTTTTTTCTATATTTAACTTATATGTGACAAAGAGACAATGTTTAAATGTCACTTTCCCTGTTTTTTTGTGTGTCTATAATTATACATTCTAATGTGCCAAGTAGCTACTCACTGAAGTTCAAATTTACATAGTAAAGTTGTGCATAACAAGACAAACAAGATACAGTCAAGCATTCATCTCCATGCATCTGGGCTGCCTCCACCCAGCACTTACACTACCAACAAATGAATGTTTTCTGCTTTCTTGAGTTCACATAAATAGCTGTAAATTCCTATAATTAACTATGATAAGTCACTCCCCACTATTAAAACAAAGACGTGTTTGTTTATCGGCCGCACTCGCATCCACCACTCTCAGCATCACGGTGTCGACCGATGTTTTTTCGCTGTGTTAAACAAAGCAGAAATGTTCCTGTTGGGCAATGCCAGAGTCCCAGGAGCAGCCTCAAGCGCCGGAGCCCCGGGCTGTCGCCTGCTGAATGCTCCACTTCTCCGCTGATGGCTGTTTCCACTTCTCCCCATGCCCACACCCCTCCCAAACCCGCAGCCTTGGGTGGGCAGTTGGGGCATTGGGGAGCACGGCTGGGGAGCAGAGAGGTCAATGCAAGTGAGATATCAAGATGAGGAGGTTCTTGCGGGGCCTAAAAATAAAGCGATTCCTATGAACATCTGATTTTTCCATGTGTCAGGCCTGTGTTTAGTCATAGGTTATTTGTGGCAAAGCTGGTCCAGACTTTACTGTCTAAATCATTTTTTTCTGATGTTCAGCTAGATTGGTAGTGACATAAAAAATATAAAAATATTTGTGACATTTTTCTGCTGAAATCTGATTTGGTTTTTGAGTCAGTTTCGAGGGGTTTGGTTTTTTTTGTTTGGTTGGTGGTTTTGTTGGGTGTGTTGTTTCATTTTGCTTTAGGCTAAGGCCACCAAATTTTGCCCCACACCATCACTTTTCTTCTCAATTTTATTTGTATTTTATAAGTCTACTCTTGGTACTAAGTGGGAACTCTGCTTCACTTATTTCTTACCTCCATTGTCTGCTGTGTGCAGGGGGCTGTGCTCAAGTTGCCTCTGCTATGGCAGGACGTGTTTTTCGCAGCTTTTACTGTCTCAAAGTAGCACATCACAAGAGATGCTGACCACAGAACTAAATTAGACACCCAAATTACAACTCCCATGAAGTACTGAGAAGGCGAGGGCAGGAAATATAACAGTGACAGTTTTGTTTTGCCTAAATTTTCCATGGAGAAGTATTTCATAAGTTATGTCAAACTGGAAAGCTGGTCATATGTCTGTCTCTGCATGGGAACGAGACCTGTGGTCTGTAGATTCCCCGGGAGCAGACGTGCAGTAGTGCCAGGACACTGACAGCCAGGAATGGAGGTTGTTCTCTGCTCTGGCATCTTTACACCATCTTCTTCCCACCATGTGGGCCTGTTAATTGTGTTATGAGTGTAGTCAAAGATTTTTTCTTTAGAAAAAAAAAATAGCTGTTGCACAGAACTTTGTATCTGCTGGCTGGAAGAGACCAATAGTTGACCATCTGAAACAGCAAGGATGCTCAGAAAGTGCGTTGTGAAACTTGGGGCCACTGATGGTTTAGTGGTTGTTGGTCATTCAAAAAGTATGAATGGTTTTCTTTTAGGCTGGTTGGTAAAAATAAGACTTTCAGGTTTTAAAAGCAGACTATATGTAGCTTGCCTCCTTCCTTATGGATTTTGTTAGACATAATTACCATGCGTGAACAGCACAGCGCATGGATTATACAGCAAATTCTGTTTTGACCATGCGAACTCGCAGTGACACTGTGGACTCTAACAGCTGTGAAGATGTGATTACAGACTTTCATGTTAATTTTGGGTGCCTTAAAGACCGCTGAAGTTTGTTCCCAGGTCAGCAGAACTCGAACAGACTAGCTAAGATTTTGCTAAAACAATGAGAGGATTTTCCTTAAAAAGTAGAGAAAATGAAAACCATACAGCTTATTATAGTGCTGAAAGGGTTAATTCTTAAATGTCCACCCACAAGTCACTCCTACGTTCCTAGACTGTCCTTATAGCTTGGCCTTTTATGATCAGTTATTAGCATTGTACTCACATTGATATTTACAGGCTCCAAACTATTTCTGGCCTTGTTATATGAGGTACCACGCATAATATGTGGCAAGAGATGTAGTCTATTGTAGCATTTTGAATAAAGACAAAATAAAGAAGAGCAAGCCATCGTTCCTCATTTTACATTGAGAAACTGAGGCAGGGGAAGATTGCGGGGCCGTGCCCCAGGCTCCCCAAAGGCTCCATGTCCCCGGGGTTGCTGCAACCAGCAGCAACTGGAGTGTTGTGGCTCAGCCCAGAGCTGAAGAGTTTGTCTTTAAATAGAGCTTATCTTCCTGAAATAAATGCAGTCTCCTCTCCCGCTCCTTTCTAAGAAATATATCGATGGATCAGTGGATTTTTTTCAGCTGTAAACTCTGCCTTTGGATAAAAGCAGTCAAAGGGATTGTTTAGAGTTTCTGCCTTTCATTTTAATTCCTGGTTTCATATTCTTTCCAGGATGGAGAATAGAAACATGAGCTTTTTTCTCCTCCCAACTCTAGGCTTGCCCTAGGACCAACCTATTTTACATGAGCTCAGTACATCTGTAAAAGGAAGAACTACAAAAAAAGCCAACAAACAATAGAGCGTAGCAAAAACCCACTTAAAATATTACAGCTCAAAATACCACAGAGCCTCATTTGTCTGTAATCCTGCTCTGTTTAATGGAACCCCTTGTGTCCAATTCACCTTATATTTTTATTAATCTTTGTGATTTTCCCTAATGATCCTGTTATAAAGACATCACAGCACATGGCACAAGGACAATGCACATAAAAAGTTAAGAATGCATTTAACTACCGGCCATTGATTAGTGTTCTTAATGAGCTTAAATACTACCTGGTAAAGGCTTTCTATCAAATTCAATTGGCTGCAAATGCATTAAGCTTAATGAAAGTCAAGATTTGGGTATATATGAATATTTTTTCTTAGAGGAGGTGCCCTTGCTATGAGTATATGAGCACTTGCTATCCAGCCTCCTGCCCCAGTGGGAAGGGGTGGCAAATGGCATTGTGAGTGACCCCCAGAGCTCTGACCCAATGCCCATTGCACTTAGTTTGCTATAAATCAGGAGAAATACCACCGGCATCAGTGAAATTGCACTGGTCTTGGTAGTTCTTGTGATCGGTAGATGTAGACGAGGTGAAAGGTATTATCTGTTGGTACAATCTGGGAAAATGTCCATCTGGCGATCCAGCGGCACTTTGGGGAGGGAGGGCAGCCTGGTTTTCTCCAGACAGTGGGAGAATTCAGCAGCAGAATCAGGAACTGAGGCCAGGTTGCAGTAGAAGGCTCCACCAGCCCTTCCCAGGACCCAGGTGGGATGTGTGTAGTGTGGCAGAGGCTCCACGGAAATCACTCGGAGCACTGTGTGAGGAGCACAGGGATTCTGTCCTTCCTGTGACCATCCTGCTGTGACAGGGAGCCCAGCTCCATCCTGCTGACCGGGAATATCTGTGAAAAGCAACTGCAGGGCACGAACACGCGGGAAGCCCTGATGGGAACCCACTGTGGGGAGGTGCCAAGTGCACACAGCCAACCTCCACTTGCAGTTTATCCACAAGACCATAATTTCTCAATGTATCTTTTTTTTCTATTTTGTGAAATTTCTCAGTCACAAGGTCATTCTTTCAAACAGAAATATATTACCTTCCCTAAGGTGCAGTTCACCTGCAAATATGGCCACCATCCTTCTAAAGAAAGCCCATTTTCCCCCGATGTTTCAGAGGTACAATTTCACAAGGACTTGAATCCACTGTCACCTCTTCCTGGACTGTAGTGTGGTCTTCAGCTTCCAAACTTGTTCTTTACTACTCTTCAGACTTCTTTAAGTTACAGTAGTTTGCATACTGGTTACCACACGTATTTTGTTTGGCACAGTTTTTTCCAAAGCCTTTCCATAAAACTAAAAATACAACACACTGAACAAACTGCTCCATTACCCAAAAAGAAAAACTTATTACTGAAACTTCAGGAAGGCATGTTGTGAGGTATTCATTTTGACTTCAACTTCTGTCATAAAATTCTGAAAAACAAAAAAATCTGGAACATGCAATTAAAATAATTGTAGGTGTGCGAATGCCTGCCTCCAAGCAAAGAATTTAATAATACATTAAAACCTTTATTTTTGATTCTGCCAAAATATACAATTATATCCATACAAACTGCCATTGCATCACTTCTTGGGTTCATGGAGGAAACTTCACCTACTGTTATTTCTACTACATGTCATGATATTATTACAATTCTTACTTAATTTAACAGAGCAATGTGCTCTCCAGTACACTGAACTGAAAATGACACACACTTTCCTAGTGAGATTGTATTTACTATTGATTTATCTCACCAGATTGTATTTACTATTGACTTATCTTGCCCTAGAGAGTTCTGGTTAACATTCCAGTGATAATTGACCCTGCTTTATTTAACTCTTTCGGAAGTGCATCCTCATTCCCAGCAGTGCCTTGGTGCTAGAAAACACTGAAATGCTTGTTCAAACAATAAATTTGCAGGAGATTGATTCATATGTTTGCCATTTCTGAGAGTTATAAGAAAAACAGAAGTCTCAGGATTAAATATTATTAATTAGCTCATTAAAGTAGAAGAGAATTTGCAGATCTAGAATAGGGAAGAGGTATCATCTGAGCTTTCTAAGTATCACTTTTGTTATACTGCAATCTCGCAATTACTGATGCTTTAGCAGGCATCTTCCAAACTAATCGTTTCTACTACCTACATTGGAAGAAGTATAATTTCATCATATTCCTACAAATGCAGTGCACATTAATAGCCTTGTACTATTCTAGTCCATGGAGGGTTCTTCTGCCACTTCACTGAGGTCCCTGTTGTGCCCTAAAGTTTTTTAGGTTGTGTCAGTCAGTGTAATGAAAGATAGTGCCTCTGCCTACAGACTGGGCTGTGCCAGGGTGACTCAGATATCTTAAAATATAACTTGAAATGCTCCTGTTGAAAAGATTTCCCAAAACAACAGCAATCCTGTGATGGTAACTCAATATGCCTGGTCTTTGTTATAGAGCTATCACTGGTGTAGGACGTTTATGCAGAGATGGAAGTACACGCATCCCTGCTGTTATTTAAATGTTAAGAAGATGAAATATAAAATACAGCATTTACTTGTGGCGTTTCAAAAACTTTTGTTGTTGAATTGGTTTGGGGGATGACAGTTCTTGGCACTGTTCTTTCTCTAATCTTCCTTTTTCAAGACCTGTATGCAGTAGAGCCATCTCTGCACACATGGGTGACCTCTGGACAGAAGTGAAGCTGCATCCCCAGCTCTGAGCCTGGGCTTTGCAGGTGGACATGTGTGGCGTTCAGGGCAGGCTTAAGAGTTTCTGTAGACTCAGGAGAGAAGGAGAACGTATAGGCCTTGATCTATAGACATGCCTGTGAATACAGTTAGTTGTACACATCTCCAGTCGTGTGTGTGGGGGTTAGCAGGTCAGAAAGCCCCTTGGAGGGTGCTGGGAGAGCAGCTGGGGTGCCGGAGCCCAGCGAGCAGGTCAGGTGCCAGTAGGTGGCATCCAAGAGTGCCCATCCCTGGGGTGCAGCTTCTGTCCACAGCCAAAAACACCTTTCCCACCTGCCCTACAGCCACCTTTGGTGTGCAACAAGTCACCTTCCACATCCTTCTTTAACTTGCCAGTTGCTACTTGCAAGGTTTTGGGAACACTGGCTTCTGGATTAGTTAGATCATTGATTCCTTTAGAAATGGCCATGGTAAAGGGTGATGTTCCTGTCAGTGTTGCCTCTGTTTTATATCCAGGCAGCTCCGGGCACGAGTGTGATGTTGTTCCTGCCGTGCTCTCCCACACAGGTGTCTGGGTGGGTTTGAAATGGCTGCACTAATAACAGAGAGGGCTTTACCCACTATATACCTACATCAGCCTTGGCCCTTAAACACTGCACAAGTCTAGATCTTGGCTCCCAAGAGAAAGGTTAGACATATGATTTCTTTTGTATGTAGTATGTTTATAGGTCTGCTTTTTTCACAGCTGTAGGATCGTCCCTCTCTTTGGAAGCTCTGGAGCATTGCTCAAGTGAAATCTGAAAATTACAGGTGTCTTAATCAAGATATTTTCTGCTCAGTGCTGTTGACATACAAAAGTGCCATTTGTTGCTTTGCCAGAGAGGCAGAGGAGGTGGATGACACCTGAAAGACACCTGAGATTGTCCCGTGGCTCTGCCATTGCCCCGAGGAGCACGATTCCACTTCTAGTGGCAATGCCTGATTTCATCATGCCGTGCTTACTTCACTAGTCCCAGAAGTGGCAGCCATAAACAATCAATAATTAACACTGACAGTTAATACTTACAACACAAAAATGATTTCTTCTGCCTCCCTCTTGAAGCTATCCAGTAATTATCATGATCCCTATTTTGTGTATTCATGGTACGTGCTGCTCATTCACCCTCCGAACCAACAGCAATCCCAGCTGGGTAATGCACGCTGGGTTGCAAATGTGCCCAGATCAGCCAGCTGCCAAAATGCCAGGTAGGTGCTTGTGCATGGCAGCGCTGCGGTGCTGTGACTTACAACACAAAACCGTGATCTGAGAGATGGGACAAGGCAGGGGCAGAGGCTGTACCTGCGGGGCAGAGATGTAACACTTGCTACTGGGCCAAGAAACTGCCGTAAGGTGTCTCTGCCCCATCGGGCTGCTCCTTCCCATTCATTCCCACCCCAGTTTCATGGCTTGTTGCTGTCAACACGGCCGCACCACAGCCTGGATCTCCGAAATGATGCTGCTGGGAAATATTTGTAGGGGAAGGGAGCAGGAACAGCCGCCGCCGGCTCTGCTGCTGAGCCTGGTGCATCACGCAGCTACACCCAGAGTTTCTGCCGCTCGTGTCTTGTCCTCACCTTCAAGTCCAGCAAGGGGTGGGTCAGGCGGTGAGGAAGGGTTAATGTGGAAAAGCAAAGCGCAGCGTTGCTCCCAGGAGCACGCAGAGGTGACAGGGTGGCTTGCTGCCACTCCTTCAAATATCGGCGAGATGGACTCTTTAAATGCAGACTATGTAATGTGTTTGGGGACTATTTAAAGTAAATGTTATTGACAGCCATTACATCTGATAGTATGAGTAAGTATTTGGGGAATTTTTTTAAAGGTGAAGTATTGACAGGAAAGACTGTAACAGCCACTTCTGGGCCATTACAATTTATCTTCTAGATCAGTCTGGGTTTATGGTTCACTGACATGTTTCACCCTATTACCTACTAAAGGGTGGTTAATGACAATGTGTGGCTACACATGATACCAGAGCGTGTGACACAGCACATCTATGATGCAAAGGCCTTGCAGGGAAGTGCTCCTCTGAGGAAAGCTGTTTGCAGCAGATCTTCACAGGGCTTGGTCTTAACAGCTGCATAATAGAATAAAACATTGAATTTGACCTGTCAGAGCGATGTCTAAACTTGTAAGTGCCTCAAATTCTGGTAAATCTTGGGTGAAACAGAAACCTCAGCTTTACAAACTTCCATATAATCAATAGGGGGAAGAGCTGCGGTGGCTGTAAGTGGCCTGGATGTGCTGACTGCCGTGGGGAGCACAGGTTGGTACTTGCTGTTTCTGGGCACTGCAGAGCTTTCTCCTCAAAGGCACCACTTTCAATTCATCCCCAGATTAGTCATGAATGGAGGTCATTTTAGGGTTATTTGAGTGTGTGGGTAAAACCAGTTTGTTACAAACAGCGAAGTCACAAATAACATTCACCTCTGCAGGGGTCCTTATACACAGCCTTGTTGGAAATGTTTTTGAAGCAGCAGAAAATAAGGACACAGTAGTGCCCAAAATAACCCTGGTCCATAAATAATCTAAGCATGCTGTCTTGCTCCTTGCTGGTCATATTCTGGTCACCAATAGTATTCTGAGGTTTTTGTTCCTTTTGTATTTATTTTTTCTTATTATGCACCTGAATTAATCTGTCTCCTGCCAAAAGGTATCTTTTTTTCTTCTATATCCAGAAAATTGTTTAGAATTGGGATTTCCTTCTGCCCTCCCAATTCCAAACCACTGCAGAAGCAAAACAGGTGTGGATTCACTCTCCCATTGTCAAGCCCCAGCTTTCCAATGTGAACTCAGTAGACTTTCACACAGATACAGTGGCCCAGGTGTGAACAACAGAGTGAGGTTTTGCCATGAAAACAACATTTCATTCCCAAGGTACAGATGCACGTTGTCTTCTCTTTTAACTTCTGGCCACCAATTCTAGAGGCTTTTTCTGGAAGCCGCCAGCAGCGTGGCTGAGTTCTATCTGTGCCTGTCTCTTGTTCTTCTAGCATCAAGCTGCCTTTTCATGGCCATCTTTTAAACAGTGAGATATCTCCCATTAATGCTGATCTTGCCCCACATTCCTGTGGCATGGCTCAACACCAAGGCTGTTCTGGTCCCACCAAAGCCAGCCTGCTGTTGGGGTGCAGGCTGCTTTGGGCAGCGAGACCGTTTTCTCCTCCTTTTGTTTGCGCTGGATTTTCTGCAGCCGCAGCGAGTGCCATTCAGTCCCTCTATTAACATTTACACTGCAATCAGCATCCTGCGCCTTGTTCTATTTTCTGCAGACATGTAAATAGAAGCCTTTCGTAAACTCCGTTTAATGATAGTGCCGTACTATGGGCTGTCTAAAACGGTGTCAAGGGATCCTGTTTCCTTTTAGCTTCACCATTTGGCTAAGGTATAATCTACAGAATGTCAACACAACACATCTCTCTATTGAGTGTAGAGGTGAGATACAAAGCTTTCAAAGCAGGCAGATTCTTTTACTGTTTCTTGGTTTCCTCGAGCACTTTGTGCATGAAAGATTGTTTCCTTATCTCTTGGAAAAGCTTTTGGATGAAATTAACCTCCGTGTAGAGGGTCAGCCTAACGGCCTCAGTACTACTTAAGTCCTACTTAGAGCCTATTCTCAGAGCTTAAATTGGATTTGTATGGTGCACAAGGTGCATTTCCCTGCGTGAATAGGTAAAAATGAAAGATATAATAATTTATACTTTGTAATGTTTTCAGTTCCTGACTGGATATATTTTACATGGCTTTGTGTTGGGGGAATTCTTAAGCATCAAGTCACTAACTGCATCCCAGTTTCAGAAGCTCTTCAGCAAACATGGAGCAAGTGGGGCTGGCTGGGGAGGAGCCGTTCTCCATGCTGCTGCCGTGCTGCGGGAGGTGGAAGCGCTGGCGTTATGGCAGGTGCTGAGAGCAAACGGAGCAGCAGGAGCAGGACTTGTCCCAAAGGCCCGAATCCCAGGCAGCTGGTCTAGGGGAGAGCAGCCTTGGCCCCTCAGTGCGTCCCTTGGGGGTGACACACACCCCAGGGGAATTGGCACTGGGAAAACTTGGTTTTCTGCAAAATGCAGGAGAGCAACTGCAGCTGCTGTCTGAACTCTTCTGAAAGAGAATTGTTGGTAGCATTCCGTTTTCCTTTTCAGCCCCTGCAATGGAATTAGACAGCTCTGTGTCCAACTAGGAGAAATCTATTCGTCTATCTCAATCTACAATAAGTATGCTTGATATTGAAGGAATAGTCTCAAATGTCCCTTATTTTCCTTCTTGAGAACTCTAGGTAGAGCTACTCAGTGTTTGACATCAGGGCAATGTAAACCCAAAATGTTACCTTAATGTGAGTCTGTGGACACCACTGATTAGGTACAGGTATATATGTGATAATCATGCCCCAAATTAACACCAAAAGGACCTAATAAAGCATTTCTCCATCTTGCTTTCCTTCAGACAGCTTTGCAGTTGGCTGGGGCAGGTTGCCCGACTGCTGCCCATTGCGTACCTACGTTTCAGCTAAGAATATGGTCCTTCTGTTACCAATTAGGTCAGCCTGGCATTTGTCAAGTCCTAAATTCAGGTTGTCATTTTGGACACTTATAAATGGAAACAAAGCTGTGTTTCTCCATCATGCTTCTAAATAAGTTCAAAAACAATGCTGAGTCCATTTTAAGCATCGGGTCCACCCAGCAATCTTATTTCCCTTTTTGGTAAATTGATCTTTCTGTTATAATGTGCGGCCTCAGAAATTTCAACAATAGAAAAATCACTTTCCTCTCCCACCTTAAGATCTGTGAAGCTAACCTTGCTTGACCATCTGGTTCAGAAGGTTCATTTGAATGTACTTTTATAGTAGATGTTAAATAAGGGACAGTTGCATTTTAAGTGTTGTGAGTTACTTCTCAATATATCTGAGTTTCAGTTCAAGCGTGAGCTGTGGAATTAGGAGCCTCGTCTCTCAAAGGATGGATGTTGCTGTGGGCCTTCTCAAATCATCTCTGTCTCAGTGTGGTGAAGAATTTGTAAAACTAAATTCCAATACTAATTTTTGGTCCTGGCAAGTCCTTTTGTAAGAACTCATTCTGAGGCTGAGTGCTTTATAGGTCCCAAAGAAAATTATAGAGACAGATCATTAGCCTGTCTGGGGAGGTACTCAACGCTTTGAAGGATCTGGTCCTTGGAGTGTGTTTCAGATTGTATCTGGAGTCTCTAGAGTCTTCTTCATTCAGAGTAATACAGAAAAGCTCAGCTTGTAGGAGCAAGCAAGAAAGGTTTGCAGAAGCAGCATCTGGCACTGGTAAAACACAGGACGTGCTTAGCGAGTGTCAGTTTTCTTTCTGTAATTCAGGTTCTTGGGTGTCATTTCTGTCTCATCCGCTCAGGTTATGAATGACACATGAGGGGTCTCTTTCCAGTAAATCACAGCAGCGGTTGCGGTATGTACAAGCTCAGATACTGGTGGGAACCAAGCCATGGGGGAGTGCAGACCCACACTGACTAACTTGCTGGGAGTGAGCCCCACCCTCGGCTGGAATCCCTGTTAATGTAATAATCATCCAGAACTGGGAGTGTTAATGCCAAAAAAAAGCCCTGGGAGAACAAGCACTACAGGAGGAGGTGAAAGATGTGGGCAGATTAAAAAATAAAGCGCCAAATTCTTGGCTAGAGTAAATAAATAAAGCTCTTTTGAAGCTACTGGCGAGACACCAGGTAACCTGACCCAAAATTTGTACAGGTGGGTGAGCCCTTGCAGGACAAACCTCCATATGTTTGTCATTACTTTAAGATACCTCACAGTCGCTCCAGCCCAGCTCTTCCGCAACCTTCTCCTTCTGTTGTGCAGAGAAGGGACCGACATGCAGAAGGCTTCTCCTCAAGATGTCAGCGTATGGAAACTTTGCATTAGGGGAAGCTCCCATGTCCTTTTCCTTGCAGGTGTTTCTGACTGGCGTGGTGCTGGTGCCGCTGAGGGCAGGATTGTTGCGGTGGGACAGGCAGCGGTGTCGGGGACTCTGCGTCCTGTCCTGCAGCTGCACCAGCTCGAGGAGCCCAAGTACAGGGCGCCATGGGAAGGGGTGTCTGGTTGTTGGCCTGACATGCAAAGAAATGCCTTTCAGTCAATCCATCCACCTTGCAGCATTCCTTAAAGCTACTGAAAAGACAGTCCTCCAGTAACAAAAAGGAAAACAAGTAAACCACAAATCAGTGTAATATTTGACTTGGCTTTGGGAGCTATTTCTCTGAAACTGTTTAAGGCTATTATGAGCAGCATGGTGTTTAGCTCTCTGCTAATGTAACAGCTGAAGAAAAATTGCATTTTGCTCTTGACTTGCTTGTTAGTCAATGGAAACTATAACCACAAACAGTAGAACTCCATTTAACCACTGTATTAAATATTAAACCCGAAACTGTCATTACCAATTATTTTCAGTAGGGCATAATGGTTTGAGGGTTAAGCAATATGGACTAGGAGCCAATGGATCAGTCTAATCAAATGAAAATATTCCTAATGGGATAGTGCTGGATGGGAAGGTGCAGCGATGCTGAACCATGGTTTCTAAAGCTGGGACAATTTGATGTCAAGCATTTTCTTGCTTTTTGTTCCTTTATGGCTAACTTACTCTAATGCTATTGGTGAGGAAGTTGATTCAGGGAGGCAGAGAGACCAAAAGCCTGGAAACTTTTAGGTTTAGCGTGTGTATCTTCTTACAGTACTGGTGGCCGGCATATCACCCCATTCACTCTGCAAAATGCTTGTTGAGCAAGATTAGAGGTTCTCTGCCTAAAGAGACATAATCAGATTGAAACAAGCCCTGTGGTGCCTGTACTTAGGAGGAAAAGGCTGAACGCCTTCTTTGAAGGTTACAGATAAAAACACGTTATTAGTAGTCAGAGGTGCTCCTGTGCAACAATTTGTATTTATAAATATTTATAAATAGAAACTTAGAAAATACATATTCAATAAAATCCTGCTCGCATTAGAAAAATCCAGTGGTGATGGTCAGACACAGCAGGCTGCATCTTTCTGGCTAGGACAACAATCTGCTGGGGGAAGATTTTTCAAGTGTTCTCTGTCTACAAGTGTAAGTAAAAACACTTTATGTCCAACTCCATGTGTGGCAGCAGGAGCCCACGTAGAGACGCGCGTTCTGCTGCAAACCCTTTGACTCCGGACCTGCTCATGTATTCTCCCTTTGGTACGTGCTGAAGTTCTCTTGCAAATCAGGCAGAAATTACCTTCCATATTGGGCCGGGCCTGGCTTCTTCTGCAGGCTGATGGACCTTGGACAGCCGGGCTCCTCAGTTGTCCACTGAGATCTGCCGGGCTGGGGCAGGGATGGTCCTGCCGGGCCGGCACAGCCGGAGCTGCTGGCGACGTGTCTGGAGCTCAGCATGTGCAGCAAAGTGTCCGTGAAACGCGTTAGATTCTCGTCTGCCTCTTCTAGCGAAACCAGGTTTTGTCAGAAAGATTCCTGACCAGGGCTAGCCTGATTGTTCTCATGGTTCAGCTGAGGTCAGTAACGCATGTAATCAGTACCAGGGTGTGGATGCATCTGGCAAGTAATGGCAATACCCCAGCCTGTGAAGATTTTCCTCTGAATGACACTGCTGTAATTAAGTCTCCAAATTCAGGACTCTGAGCCAGAATTGAAGTTCGGGAACTTCATAGAAGTAGGGGCCAGCTGTGAAACTCATCTAGGGATGTGGATTGCAATTTCCCAAAGCCCCGGGGCGGTTTGGTTCTGGGGGAAGATGCTCAGGAGCTGTATAAAGAGATTGAGCAAAGATAGCAAGTTTTCTCTCACAGCGCTACTCTGAGTAAACACGTTTGCAATAATCAGCTGTTGACAGATGGCAGCAAAACACCTGTGAGTGACTAAACTTTTCAGCCACGTAGAGCTCCAGGAAGACTTGGTGCTGATTCTCAGAAATGAGAAGCAGATCTTCTAACGCGCTCTGTATCTATTGCAGCTTTCTTCTTTAGCCACAATAAAATGCCTATGGATGAAGCTCATGGAGGTTCATCGAATTCATTTGGCACTGGTTGAAGCCTACCTTTAAAATATGTCAGATGTAATGCTAATCTTGGTGCAACCGCACTGTAATTAGTGTTTGGCTCCCCACACTTCAGTAAATGCACCTGACTCAGCTATTTTGCAGTTAGATATCGTTATGCTTTGAAGCTGTATTTACCATCTGCAGCTGAAATATTTGCCTAAAAGCATCTCATAGACAATAAGGCTTTGGCCCTATTGTGGTGCTTGTGCTTTGTTTATATAATGACCCAGATGCATATCCAAAAGGTGACCATTTGCTTACAAGTGTTAGAGCCTAATACATTGTGGGATATGTTTCTTGACTTTGTAAAGGGATGATTTCACAGGACAACAAAGAGGAGTTCCTGATTGGACCTTTTGATAAATTACAGGCTCCCATTACAGAACCATTTGAAAATTGGTGTAGTGGGAGGTTTTGCTCAGTCGCATGAGAACAAGATGAGTGTAGGGCGGACAAAATAACCGTGATATGCTTCACAGAGGGATCTGTGTCAAAGCTTGGCTGACTTCCAGACTAGACCCTCCAGGCTAGTGCTGGGTGTCATAGAATCATAGAATTGTTTCAGCTGGAAGAGACCCTCAGGATCAGAGTCCAACCATAACCTAACTCTAGCACTAAACCATGTCCCCAGGAACCTTGTCTAAAAGCCTTTTAAACCCCTCCAGGGATGGTGACACCACTGCTGCCCTGGGCAGCCTGTTCCAATGCCTGACAAAGTTCAGACTGTTGTACTTTTGGTGGTGCACACAAAGGGGACCTCAGGTCTGCTCCCTGAAGGACATCACAGGGTTTCACACTTGGACTTACCCACAGACTACCAGAAACCAGTGCACAATCACCACTGTGTCATCAGCATTCCAGAGTTCATCTCCCGTCTTGCATTATTTGCTTGAAGTTCTAGCTTGTGGATTCCAGTGGTGAGGAAAGTATCTCAATTTTCATGTAAAAAGAGAGGTTTTAGTTCTTATGGTTATGGAGAAGAGCCTGAAAATGTGAACTTTAAAGGCTCAGAACCCAGAAGGCATTTAGGTGTGATTTATGTGTGCGACTCCTGCTTTCTGTTTTTTCAGTGCTCAGGGTTAGCAACACAGCCAGCTTTGTTTCATGAGGTAAAGCGGAGCTGGAACACTTCAGATAATGGAAAGTCCCTGGTAACACCGATACAGCTGGTTCCTGCTGCAGCTGTTTGCAGAAGGGCTCTTATCTGGGGTGCAGCACCTTGTGCATGCCCCGGTCCAGCTCAGAGCTGGACTTGCGGGGCATGTGGACGATATGGTGTGTGTGTGTACGAGTCCCTTGCAATGGGGACAGAGGCACCCGGGTATGGCAGGGAACACGTGGGCAGCCCATCGGTACCTGTACTTGTATCAGCCCATGCCTGCAAACCAGTCTGACTCTGGATAATATGTTGATCACATGTTGCTGACTGTCTGGAGAAAGAAAAAAAAGAAATCGGGCTTTTTCGGTAGAGGTTGGATATTCTGACTGGGCATCATTTATCCCCTAATCTGTGGATCTGGGCTGCAGGCTTAGAAAGTGCGTTACTCACGGGCAGAGCCCTCTGCAGATGTGTCTGCTCGTCTGCCGGAGTTTATGAGAAAATATGACCTTTGTGCATAGATCCCTGGACTCAGTGGGGTTGGATTTCATTCACTGGGTGTACAGAGAGATGATGGACACATGATTTTCAAGAACAAATTAACCCTTCGGCATGCAGTTTTGCCACATTACCCGTGCTTGACACATAAACTTTAGATCAGCTTTTCCTTTATTATGTTTTCAAGAGCATGAAGATCCATAGTGGCACCTAGAGGGTCCTTTTTCCTATTTCCACTTCAGTCATGTACATTTCAGACATTCAGAAATCATGAGATTTACTTGAAAATAGTGAGGGTGTCTCTGGAGAGATTAGGAATTTTGGGTGTTTAACTTCCCAGTCATTGGGTTGGATGCGTTTCACATGTTAAATATTTATTCTACAATGATGGGGCCAACAATATTTCTTGTTGCTGTTGGTACTTGTATTTACTTTAAACTTAAAAGGCCTTTATCCCCCTTCCCTTCCCCATAACTCACGTGTATGTGAAATAGAAATGCACACTCTTACCTTGCTTGTGTAGGTACGGGGTAGTTTACTCCTCACTTGCTGCACAGCGTAACCCACTGGGCAGTCACAACCTGTCCACATGATCTTGCTACATGCTGGTTTTTCGGCTGTGATTTCTTCCTGCCACTTCTATGTATTTATCAGCAGGAGGACATGGGTGTTGTGTGGTGCGGGTGAGAGCAGTTTGGAGCAGCTCACCTTTTCTTCCCTGGGTGCTCAACTTCATTCCCAATCCGTGCCCAGGAGGACACGGTTGCTTTGGGGAACAGGCACAGCTGGCCCCATGGCTTTAAAATGGAAGTGAAAAGGTGCAATCAAATGCTTTGTTCTTGCAAGTAAGAGTGAGATCACAGTGTTTAAAATAAGCTTAACTAAGAAGGATACTCAAATATACATAGGGTTTGATTTTTCATGTAGAAGGGTTAAGCCAAATTATAACACTTCTGCGCAGTCATATCAATGACAGGGTAGGTATAAAACTCAAGAGAATTATATCTTTAATATCTACTTTCACGTGGTGAAAAAGATCCATTTATTTGAATTGGTACGTTTGCTTTATTTGAAACTTTAAATTCATCACATTTCCAGGAAACTCTAAAGTAGCGTTTTACTGGGCTTTCTCTTTTTGACCACCAGGGAGACCATCTCTTACTAATTCAATAAAATGAGAGTTCTTTTTTATTATTATTTATATTAATACCAACTATAGCTATGACATCTGTGAAAGGAGCTGCTGTGTTATTAAAGTCCTTAATAAAAATGTAGGTCCCTCTTCTACTGACCCAGATAATGAGTTGTTGATGTTTTCAGGAAAAGAATTTACAAATATGTGTTCAAAACCGCATCTGATTTCATTTTCTGTCGTTGCACAGATTTGTGAATATCTGACCAAAACGCCTTGCATGTTTCTGTGCTCAAAATTACTGCAGCATTAACTGGGTGAGCATTTCATAAACATGAATGTTTTGTGTTTTCTAAGCATACTAATATTATGTTTCAAAATCAAAATGTGTTCTAATTATGTTGCTGCAACAACTGCATAGCATTATTGAGTTAACATTTGTATCTAAATGATGTTCTCTTCTGTTATACAAGGAGAGTGCAGTCGATTCTTTCCTCAGATTTTAGTGCAATAGTCCAAGTGTCATTCAAAGGTGTTAATACATCTTGCAGTGTGGATTTGGAGATGCCCCTTCTCTTTAAATTGCTCAGTCTTATTGGAGTCATTAATGAGTTCAGAGTAAGCAATCAAAAGCCACTCTGCTACAAAGTCCCCAAGCTTCTCTTATTATGTTATATTTTAAATTACTCAAGACACCATTAAAAAAAAAGAGGCAAAAAGAAAAAGGAAAAAACCCCACTAATTACCAGCAATAAACAGTCTTGGCTGTAAACCTCAGATTTCAGGTAAATTTGCATGCTTTCACCAGTTCAGAATCTGTCCTTATTATAAACCTCATTATAAAATGAGCGTACTACAGCCTCTGAAGAAATCTCTGTAATAAATGAGCTTTGCATTCACAAGATGAGTTCCCACATGTGTGAAAATGTTAATATTCCCGTGACTGAAGTCAATGACATAATGAATCTGCAGTGGAAAATCATTCCGCATCAAGCAAAGACAGGCATAACTGTGCTGGGCTGTTCTTGGCAGACAGGACAGTTTGTATCTCAAGTGAGGAAAGGAAAATAATTGCAGTTGGGTGTCAGTGTGCGCTAACCGGGCATTAGGGGCTGGATCTTGAGGCTATTGTATTCTACTTATTGCTACACCTGGTTGAAAAATGTTACTTGAGAGTAAACAGAATGAGAAAACTACTTGAAGAAGACTCCAAGATGCAGGCTAGATACCCTTTTAACCCTGAGTCACATCAGGCATGTTTATAAGATCTTTTTGTAACCAGATGTGAACAACCTCCTTCCAGTCTTGCTGCTTTTGGGACTGAAACCAGCTGTGAGATAAAGACACCACACGGGCAGCGCGATCCCACATCTGCACACATATTGGAACTGTTACTCCATTGAGCAGCCTTAGAGTTGTTTACTTCACGCATTTCAGGTGAAGGTGAAACCCTAATACTGTGAAGGGAACTAGAAAATTGAGTGCAACTCAGAGTCTGTCTTGACTTTCAGGTACTAAGAGAGTTGAAGTATAAGAATTGTGTTGGACACCATGTTGGGAAAAATAGTTTTGTGCATTTAGGAGCAAAGGAGAGGTTGTGTTGCTGTTAGTACAAAATCTTGAGCACTGTTCCATTTGAGAGTATGATCAGTTAGCTACAAATTCCCAACGGACTTAATGCATGTCAAATATAGGACTTGCTGAATTGATTCAGAAGCTGAATGACACCAGCCTTGAAATATATGAGTGCAATTGTAATTCTTTTGCAAAAGGGCTGGAGGAGCAGAGGTAGATCTGAAATAAGAGAGGGGTTTTTCATCCATGGACACCTTCTCTTCCCACTCAAAACAGTAAAGATGGGAATTACTATATATAGAAAAATAAATTTAAGAGTTTGATACGTGTCTTGTGAGCATATTGACTGTTCTATGTACTGCTTGAGCAAAATAACCCTAAAAAAATAATTTGTGCTGAAAGAATGCTTTAATTGTTTGTGAGTCAAGTAGTTCAGTGTTCTGGCTTATAATTTTGTTGTTGGTCCTTTAAGTCCAACAAGTGTGTGTGTTCTGAAGTTCTGAACGTGCGTTGCAGGAACATGTTCCTTGGCTTTCAAGTTTTGTGCTGCTGCTTCTTGGGCATTTTATGCGATCAGCTGGTGAACTATCTTACAGAATTAATCACATACATTCTTTTCTCATGGGTTGCCAATCAACTTTGAAGGCTGGGCTTTAAGATGTGCATCAGTCATGCTGCTGCTGCTTGATTTAAAGAAGTAAGCAGTCTGTTCTTTTCAGGTAGAGGAGAAGAAAGCAGATATATTGTCAGTAGCTCCATCATTTGGTACCTTGTCTGTCAGGAGAAATGTTTCAGACCTACTGTGGCTGTCAGGTGAGAGATGGGTGAGGTTGTGCCACACAGCAGTTGTGGATGAGGAGAGGTAGAGTTCTTGGTTCTTGGCTCCTCTATGTTCCCATAAATTGCTGGTCCTTTTCCCTCCATCTCTCTTAGAAGAAGCGCTGGGTGAGCTGGGGGCACCCAGGGGATGTAGTGGCTGAGCAGCATGAAGAGCAGTGGTACCAAGTGCCAAGCAGATGAACTGAGATGCACCAAGCCTTCTGGATGTGTTGATGCCATGCATTTGTGTTTCACATGGCCTACTTTAAAAAAAAAAAAGAAAAGATGCAGCCACGTTGAGCTACAAAAGTGTCAGACTCTCATTGTGAAAGGGGCTGAACAAGCTATCGTAAGATAAAAGCAAATGAAATGATGTTGCACAAATTCTTGAAATCTACTGTAAAAACAAGCAAGAACTGGAGCCTGAGCCAAGATGTGTCTGAAACAGTGCTGCATGTCAAGAGGACGCTAAAATCCATAGGCTTCCAGCTGCTTTCGCTTGGTCTGAGGGGCACAGACATTTGTTAAGGTAAATCAGAACCTGGATAAAACAGCAGAGGTAACCCTGGAGCTGATGTGTTGTGCCAGCATATGAGGAAAGATCCTGGTATTTCTATTGCTTGTCTTATAAAAGATGGCACGGGATTATTTAACTGCAAGAGCACAATGCTTTGAAGTGCAAATATGGATAGCACATTACGCTGAATGATGTAAACCTTTGTATCGTGGTGGTTAGAGTGATCGTCTGTGACATTTCACAGGGGGACAGACAGGAGGAGGGAGAACTTCAGAGAGTAAAATTGAAGCATGTTCAACAAGCAATATGGGCTCAAAGCAGCAGTGCTAAAGGAAGCTCTAGTTATGTTCAGGTAACTATCAGGTTAAAATAAACACACCATCTACTGGCACACATCTTGGGTGCAGCCTTGTTCATAATTCAATAGAACTGGTCAAGTTGTTCCTTTACCCAAGACTTTCAGTTTGCAACTTGTAACAGCTGCTGTGTGTTAGTTGTGACAGCTGAGATCACTTAAAAACACTTTTTTTTATGTTCTGTTTTTATTATTCTACCTTTTCTCTTTGGTTTACTGTCACCGATTCTCTCTGCCATAAATCCAGGTCTATTAATTTTGACCAGGTTTGCTGCAATTCTTAAATGACCTGCTTGCTTTGCTGCAACTTCTGTGGTGTTAGATCTTAGTTGAGCATGGAGCTCCTGGAGGGTGAAGTGCTCTTTGTGTCCATGGGGCTCTGCTTGCAGCAGGAGAAGCAATTTCTTCTTGCAGGATTTCCTGAGACAGCCTGTGAAATTAGTGTCCCGTTTCCTACATCTCTTAATGGGCCCAGTTCACCCAGGTACCTGTCGACCACTCGCAGACGTTCAGAGCAACCCACCTGCTGTTTTGACATCTGACATTTCTGCCTTGTTTGGACTTCCGAGGCTGAACTGGGCTCATGGAGAGCTTTTGATGAGACAGCTTCCTTGTGGAAGGAGGCTGGAAGTAGGTCACTGCTGTTATCTGCTTCGCTTTCATTGCCTGAGTGGTGTGAAGGATGGGAACGAGCATGGGAGGGTGGCTCTTGGGGAGCCAGGGCACAAATACCATATTCAGCTGGATCGGCCGTGCCCCCCTCCCCATGGAGAGAACATCCTGTGGGAGAAGGCACCACCTTCCCCATTTCAGAGCCAGATGAAAGCTTTTCGGGTAATACAGAAAAAATGAGTAGGGGAGTTTGGAGAGGGCTGGCTGTCCCCTCCCTGCAGACACCCACCCCAGCCAGTGGGGAGAGACAGGATGGAGGCATCACGCTGTGCTGGGACATGGCGTCACCTGTGCTAAAGCTGACGCTGCCCCGTATCGCTACCCAGATACTGCTAAATTATAATGGTTTTTCTCCTGCAGCCAAGCATCTGATGGGGTGTTTCAGCTCCTACTTTTCATTCAGTGCTCTCTTTCCTCCTTGTGTACTCCCAACAGCAGTGCTTTGCTGTCCTCTACAGAGCAGAGCTTCTTTCTCTTTGCTTTCCCCTTCTTTTACTGAATTGGGTAATCTCATTTTTGCAGCCTATTTAAGTCCCTGAAGGCTTCTTACAGTCATTGACATCTGCATTCACATCTTTTTGAGTTGTGCCCTCTCAACAGTAATTTTGTGGCTTTATGGGATTCCTTCTACCTCATTGAGGACATTTCATGGCTACCCAGACAGACACACACCCTCTGCATCAGGCTTCTGTTGGCTAAGGGATGGATGATCCAGTTACTTGAGGCTACTCACCTCTGTGTCAGCTTCACGCAGGTGTTCTCACACTCTGGCCAGCAATCTCACCATTTCTTGCTGCTTTAATACCACCCCCACTTGAGTCAAAAGAATGTGAAATCCTTCTGTGCCCAATCCCCTGTTCCCTGACTGGTGCAGGGTTTGTCGTTCGGATCATCTCTACTTGCATTTTGTCAGCAAACCTGACAGTACAAACCTCCATCTATCAGTTTTACAGGCTGTGTCAGATAATGTCTTCCACAGCCCCATTGCATTGAACTGGAGTGAATGAGTCCTGAAACAATCCATATTACAGGAATAATTGCTTTGTTATATAAATATTATACCCATCAGGCACCTCCCTCTCCCTGTAAAGGTAAGGTTAGCAAGACCTGAGATTGCTGGAGCCATTAATCAGTCCATTCTGGTTCTTTCCCCATTTGAAATTGAGTGGGATGGTTAGGGGTCATTTATCAGTCTGTCCCAGGCTGTGCTTATGAATAATAAATGGTCACTAGAGCTGGAGTTACGGCTTGCTAAGAGTGAGACCTTTTTTGGTTTCATTGAATGCAACCACAATTGATGTCAAGGGTGGCAGGATCAGACCCTTCATGCAATTTTGAGTCCCATGTGAACTGTAATCTGATAATAATAACAATCTTGTTAACATTATTCCAGCAACATTTAAGCAGCAAAGTAGCTTCAGAGGGATAGTGATTGGGTGCTGAGAATGGATATGAGATGGAGTCAGTTGAAAATGAGTTGGGAGAGAGACAGAAGGAAATTATGGAAAGTGAAAAATGTATATGATTATATTTCAGGGGCACACATTTTTAACCCTTTCACAGGGAAGGTTTTTTCCACAGAAAAGCTGTGAACAGTTCAGAGCAGTTCTGTACTAAGCTATGGGTGTTACAAATGGATTTGAGCTTAAAATGACATCTGGTACTGTCCATGTCCTGTGCTGGGGAGTGTGAAGAGCACACAGCCCATCTCCTGAGGTGCATGACTTGTATTAGTCTGATTTTCCCAAGACATAAACTCTCAAGGTCAGGCAGAGGAAAGCCCAGGGCCAAGGCCCAGCTTATATTGCAACTCTAACTTTTCAACATCACCAGCTGCAGTCATCTTATCCAGAATCTGTGAATATTTGGTGGTTTCTGTGGTACTTTTATTTGTGGAAATACGTGAAAAAGTGATAGTCTCTCTTTCCATCCGTAAAATGAAGTTCTTAGACCTTGTGGCTGCAGAGAGAGGTTTCAGATTATGGTTAGGGTGAATGCTACAGGCTTTTATGGAAGAAATCGGTGAGAATGCAGAAATAAATGTCAAATACCTTTCTTTTTTTTTGAATTCTGAAAATTTGTGTTTGGCAATAGCCGTTGCCTAAGTTTTCATTTATATTTAGACTTCATGCTTAGAACTGGCATTGTATAGCAGTCAAGGACTAGCAAACATCATAACTCAGCCTTTCCTGAACCAAAATTGGACATGTGAAGAGTCACCATGTGCATCTGCTGGATTCTGCCTGAGTCAGGAATAGCAGCTTCATCTGCTGAACAGCTGCTAATTCTGTGGGGCGTAAACACCTGAAAAGGACAGGAAAGCCTTGGGTAGGTGCCATCCTCCTTTGGAGGGAGGTGTTATGTGGCCTCTCAGCTGCCCCCCATGCTCCTGTGGCTCCGGGCTCCCGAGCAGCCCCAAGTCACTGTCACCAGCCTCAGGCAGCGAAGGCCCCGGGGAGGTGCCCACAAGGCACCGTGTTGTGATGACAGGGACTGGGATGACAGAAAATCCCAGGGGCCCATCTGCTTTTTTCTTAATATATTTTCTGGCAAGCCCACTCATCATTCACTCTCTAATACAGGATTAAAAATGTTGTCAGAATTCCTGTTTATAAACATATTCAAATGCATTTGTTCCTGGGTCCAAATGTGTTTTGGTTCAAAACAGAAATAGCCTGATGAAGTTTCTTGCTAAAAGGAAAGTTATTGCACATGTACATTAGTTATTTTTCATTGCCTTGAGGGGAACCATAAATGTGTGTTGTTCCTAATTAATTGCTGGGTTATGTAAAGAGTGCTTCATATAGCAACATGGAGCAGGATGCTCAGTTGGGTTTTCTTCCCTTGCACTCCTGAGCTTCAGTTTTCTCCCAGTCTGAAGTAGCTATTATTGTCCCGGTGGATGGTTGTATTTCTTTAGAATTCAGGTGTTTACAAACAGACATTTATTTTCACAACATTAACCCTTCAACATTTCACTAGAGGATGAGGTTGGAGGCTTCTCCTGGAGAAGAACATCTGAAGATACTTGGGTTGTCTTTTGTTTCTGTTTTCTGCTGTGTAAAAAAAGGTTCTGGCATGACTGGATTTCTAGGTACTACCATGGTGCCAATAATATTAACTTTAATTGGTGTTAAACCTCTGGTTGCTTATTGGATCTGTTATCTTTACGTTTAAATCTCTAACCCCCTCTCAAATGTTTATGGACTCCCTATTGCTGTTGCTGAGCAGTATGTTCCACGTGCAATAGCCACTTTGTATACCTTGAGCAAGTATTAAAAACTGTTTTAAATAGTATGTAGAAATCCATATGTTTTCTGGAATCCTGCTCTGCTTTTCATGCAGAAGGAGAACAGAAGAAACAGCATGTATTTATTAAAGCCATATTTCTTCAGATAGCTTAACCTCTGCTTTATAAATTGCATTTAACATCAGTATCATATTCTATCTTAATGTACTATTGCATTTTAAACTATGTTCCCATGTCAGTCTGGAGTGGTCCATGCAAATCAGTCCACCGGACAGAAAACAGAATGGTATTATACAGTGGCTCTTTAGTGTTATATCCAATTTTATGCTTTGTTGAGAGCAGAAGTCACACTATAGCAATTCCTCAAAGGCTCAGAGCTAAAGGAACATTAATCAACAGCCAAGACTAAGTGGCTAAATATAGTGTCCGTGCTGGAGGAAGGGAGCTTGTATCTGGTTCCATACGCTCTGATGCCGGGGATTTTTATCAGTGAAGACTGAGGGAGAATCTTTAAAAAGAAATATTTGAGTAAGAATGATTTATCATGTGATTGGGAAGAGTCCACTGGGAAGGGCGACTGGCCAAGTCCGTGTTGACTAAGTAGATCAAGAATGAGTGCCGCAGATATGCCTCAGTTTTAAATGCCTGTTTGCTGGTCTCATTAATCTGCTAAATTACCCAGCTCAAATTACTTATGTGTAAGTGTTACATCAAGGTACACTATTTTGTATTAGCTGCCATATAAAAAGGAAACAGCCACCGAAGGTAGGAGAGAGTGAGGGTGAGTTATTGGCTGTTAAATAATCCAGCAACAAAGTACTTACTCATGGGGAACAAAAATTGCCAAGAAATATTCACATGGGTAACTGATAATGTCTAATTTGTTCCCAGAATCACACATCATTGTTTCTGAATACTTAAGAGAGAGGCAAAAACAGCAAAGGAGAGAAACAAGTATACATAGACACACAAATAATTAACAGGCATGCAATCATAGAGTCCGGTATTAGATGTAGAATAAGGTGAAGACACAGCAGAAGAAATGTTTATTATGAGCAAAGATGAAAAAACTTGACATGAGGGCTGACTGATCGCAGTTATGAATAACAATTCCTAAATCATCCGTGGCAAACGCTTCTTGCAAAGGAAATGAATTGTTGCAACACAATACATCCTTGTTGTATCGATATGATTAGCTAGTTATCCATAACATGTTGTAATTTGTTTTGATTTTTAAGTGTTCTTTAGCTGCAGAGCCTTAATGAGGCTTCTCTAAATTGATTAGGAACTGCGAGATACAGCATGGTTCACAGATTATTTCAGAGAGCTGTGAAGATCCTGTGACTTTCATTTCATTGGATTTAATGATCGTTGGAAAAGGTGTGCATTACAGCCAGATCCAATCACATTTGTCAGCGTGATCCTTTTAAGTGCAATTCAATTAAAGCGTTATTCTCTAATTTTATTATTGCTCAAGCTGAGTGCTAATGCTGGCTACCAATAAAGCTACAGGTAGATAATGGTATACAATTTAATTTAACTAATTGGAGTTTAGTGATCTAACATGCTTTTCATATCTTAATTCTTTGAATAATCTTTGATTTTTGCATCTGCTACAATTCTTTTAATGGAAAAGGCCAACTGAAAACATCAGTTACATTTGAGATTAAATTATCTAGTAACATCTGCCTTTAACAGTGTATCAGTATGCATGCGGATTTTCTGCTATTACCTGCCACTTGCATCCATTTTCCATTGTCAGTGTGCTTGACCTTGAAATTAATTTATCTAACTGTGCTTACATTCCTTATTAAGTTAACTGCAGCACTGGAGTGCCAGAAACATTCTCACTGAGGGGATGCTGCCTATATGACAAATTAAAGGGTCAGGAGAAGAGATAAACCAGACCTTCCAACTAGACAAAGCCCATATTTTTTCCTACATTATGAAGAGTTACAGGTAAATAAAGTACAAATGCAAGAGCATGTAGCTACACAGGGTTAAGATTATTTTATTTACTCGTAAACTCCTCACTACTGCTTTCTGATGCCGATGTTTTTGTTGGTTTCTTATGTCTGCTTTATTTGGGGACAATAGTAACACTTGAAGACTGAGGAGAGGCCAAGTTATCTTAGTTGTGAATTTAAACCAGGGAATTCTGTGGTTGCAGTGCCCCCCGCTCGCTGAGTTCGGGTGTTCTGCTGTGAACTGAGTGAACCTGAACATTTTTCAGTGAGGCACAACAAAAACTGAACTCCAGGAAGGTGGTGCTGTCCTGTCTCTTCTAGATACTTGTGTTGGCTGTCACCCTATGTATGGCTATGGTCCCTTGATGTGAACAGTAACGTTTAGACTCAGGCAAACTTTTCTGTATTTTTATCTATAGAAAATGGAAGAAATGTAGCCCACATCCCCTTGTGCAGCAGGATAGCTTTATTTTGGACTCTTTCTGCTCGCTTTCTCTTTTCCACAGAGCCCTGGTATTAGTGCAGAAATTAAGGTTTCTGTTTCCTTCAACTGTGTTCTGGTTTTCCGCCAGTGACGAAGCCACTAAGTCACCCCTGGTTCCGAAGCCACTGTAAGTGACAGCAGTGGCAGTGTGGGCTTTCAGTCTCCCTGACTTCTCACTCAAGTACTCCCGCAAACAAATGCATCGCTGTCCTTAATGGGTTTGTGACATCCCCGTGATAAAGGGAGGTGCTGTCATTCTCAAGATCTAGATGGCAGTAAAGGCACAGGGGAGCACAAGGAGCCACCTAAGGCTGGGCACAAAGCCCGTGTGCAGGTTGTGCTGGACACAGCAGACCAGAGATGAACAAGGCGAGTCACCCAGGTCTCCTAATGGCCCCATCACCAGCCTTCTCTGGCAGACCTGGCAGCTGTAGCCAAAAAATGAATTCTCCTTTTTCTGCTCTATTGCATATGGATTCATGTTCTTCCCGTTTAGCAGCTTTTGAAAAGAAATCAAAAGCACTTACAAGCCCTATTTCTGGATGTCATGAAGGCTTTTTTTACCAAATGCAAAGAGATTCCACTGAAAAAGCATCGTCACTTTCTCTTCCGTGTTCTTCAGCTATGAGTTTTCCAGGAAGAATGAGCACAAAGACCTTTTCCATATGTCCTTACTCAGCTGTGTGCTCAATTTCTAGCTACACTTTGTTATGGCACACTTTCAAAAATACATAATCCAATATCTAGCATCAGTTGTTTGCCTAAGACCATAGTCGATCAGATAGTTGGGAAATCACAAAGTGTCTTTCTTCCTGGTGTGAGTCATTGCCGGCGCTTGACATGATCTTTCACACTTTAGATGAATTGAGTCCAGATTTCAACAGCTGGCTTCTAGTTTAAAAAAAAAAAAAAGTCAGAATGTGTAAGAATTGATGTCAAAGGCAGGGTGGAGGGCTCCCTCTGTGTGTGTGCGTATTGGCCTTCGCTTGATTTATATGTGAGAGTGGGGATACTGGCTGCAATCAGTGACTTGGCATTGGAATGAGCATGAGAAAATCCTGAATGTAACCGAGGCTACCGATTGTTGATGCTGGGAATTCACTGATCATTGTCAAACATGTTGTGTTTAAAAAGTCTTGACAAGTGATTCATTCTGTCTGTACTATCTGTCAAAATCATGACATCGCTGACACAACATCACTGCTCACGTGTATGCAATTAGTTGACTTAATTATGGTAATGCCCTGTGTAAGTTTTCCTGCTTTTCCTGCTGTGTCTGGAAATCTTTTGACTTCCCAGAACAACAAAATTTGCTGATTCTGTCATTTGTACCTTGTGGCTACTGTGTTTTAGTATTTGGTTGAACTACTTTTAAACTGTGTATACTTACTGGCAAAGATTGCCTAACTAGCCTAGAAGCTTGTCATTTGATGGTGCTGCGCTTAGCTTGTACTATCACTCAAGTATATTCCTAAAAACAAAATGAATCAAGACATATGTCTCCTTAAAAGGGCCAAGCTGAGTTCTATATTTATAGTATTTTAATGACATCAAATCCAATTCACAGGGTTAAAAAAGGGTTGATGGGCCTTTACTAGCTGTGAACTTAGCCTAGGAACTAAGAACTAAGCTGGGCTCTCTCTGGGGTGTTCTAACCTGGAAATAAAGATCCTGCTGATCAGATTCCCTTCTCATTTGCCCAGCGCGAATCTCTTTCCTGAAGAGACTCATTTGTCAAATGAAATGAGCCATTTAACTACCCCCATGCTGGATGCCGTGGTGTTTGCTACAGAACTCAAAATTAAAGAGATGCCACTGAAACGATGCATCTTCTTTCTATTGTCTTTGTGAGGGTTGCACAAGGATCCTGCAGAAAGACTTGAACTTGGAGTATTGGTTTAGAAACAGCAAACTTTCCTTTTCATCACAGTCAGGATTTCTGCTCAGGTCACTTGACACGTGTGCAGTGCTAAAATATTTCAACAGATAATTTTATCCACACATAATCACAACCATAACTGTTTCTTGAACTGCAATGTATCTTACTGAAATATTTTTATTTATTTTATGTAACATTCCAGGTTTATGTTCAGAGAAACTCTTGAGAAGCAGGAAGATACAGTTTTTGTAAACTAAGCAGTGTTATATTCACTCTCACTCAAGCAGCTCTATTTAGATTTTCCAACTGGGATAAATAGAGGAAATGTATTCAGATCTAAGTACTTTGTCATGATCCAGTGAAGTGGAGTCTGTACACCAGACCTAGCAAACTGTTAAATGATGCCGTGGGTGCAGAGCTAGTGGAATTTAAGATGAGAAGGGTTTATTTCGTGTATATTACTTTTTCGTTTCTTCTTGTATATTTTTCAGAAGTGTTTTATTGCTTCTATCAATTGCAAGAGTACATAAAACTTTAATGATAAAGCAGTAAAAGAAATGATCTCCAAATATTACTGCAGATCCCTTGATAGATTTCTGTGCACTCTGCAACCTTTGTCTGCGCTAATTAAATAACAGGCAGAATAATTCTGGGAATGCTTATGGGTAGCACTGCTGTGGTGCTATTTCCACAATGGATTTTTTTTCTCTTAAAGCTCCTTATCTCGGAAGTAAACCCAGAGCCATTTAACCAGAGAGGTACCAATCCCCAACCTGCCTACAGTGATTAACACAGTAACAGGAATAGAAATGAGCGTGGAGGCAAAAAATACTTAAGATTATAGCAAGACATCATTAAAGCTGCGCACAAATGAACAGAAGTGACGGTAAAATGTTTGGTGGATTCTGGAACATCTGCTTTTCTAAATCATCATTAAGATGATAAAGACAGTCTGTTTTTCCATTCAATGCATTATGTGTATTGTCTTGTACAACTTGTGGTTGGGGAAGTTTCTGTTTTCCATCCGAGTCTTAAACATGTTATTCAACAGCTTTACTATTAGTGCCTGACTAAACTCTGAGGTCTGAAAAACATGTGTTTTCAGAACCCAAAACTTTTTGTTTCTACTCCAACTGGTTTGTGTTATGGTAGTACAGCAAGCTCCCAAATGGATTTGGAGCTCTGTTTAACTGAGCTCCGGTGTTGAGTGAGAGTCTCTGCCCTGGAAAATATAACCTAAAGGGAAGAAAAAGCTTAATTTAGAAGCGCCAAAAAAGAGGGGAAACAGAAGCCCTGGCTGGTAAGATGTCTGCCCACTGCTTTGCTGTCGGCGGAACATCTGCTGAGCAGAAAGTGAGATCCAGATTTCTTGCTGCTGCATGTGTCCAGCGTACCCATCCTTCTGCAGCAGAGCTTTCTTGTCTTTGCTGCCCTACCAGGAGAAGACGACAGTATTTGTTATCTCATAAACCTATTTGACCCTCATCAACTTCTAAAATGTTCCAAGGATGGGTAGGACAGCTAAATATTCCCAAGGTAAAGGTTTAACTGATGTGAAACCTAAATGAGTTTCCAACCACAGCCCAATAGCACACATGTGACTTTGACAGTCTGTTTTCAAGCGTCTGGCAGCATTTCAGGTGTTCAAAGAAGTAAGTACAGAATGCTTGCAGCAGTTAACAAGAATATGCAGTGTGTAAGGGCACTTCAGGAGCTGCATCAGAGATAGAAGTCCAAACTCTGGATGGCCCCAGGCTGGGCAATGCTGGCTTCAGGGATAGGACACTGAACCACGACATGCTATCCCCAGCCATCCCCCCTCTTGCTGTTTTGTGGTGGTAATGGATATGCCGCAGCTTATTGCAACAACACGGGTGCTGATCTTGGCTCTCGAGCAGATCAGGCTCTGAGAGGGCCAAGAGGACCGGGAGGGCTCTGTAGATGGAAGCCGCTGGGTCAACTGGCATTCAGAGGCAAACGGCCCCGTGCTGAGCTCAGCTGTGACCTGTGTAGCGTAGCTCCCAGCGCTGGGCTCTGTGCGAGCTGCAGCTTCCTCCCTGAGGGGGGAACCCATGTTTGCTGTGAGGCAGCAGAGGACTTGTGTCACCTGCTCTGACGGGTGCAGAAAATGCCTTTTGGGAGGTGAGCGTAGGTGGGATGTCGCAGCTCTGGACTAGCTCTCCATCAGTCCTTACTGTCCCCGTGGCTCGAGCTGTCTCAGCCTCATGCCAGGTTATTGCTATGGGCTGTGGTTGAACAGATCCACAGAGTCTGGGAAACATGAAGGACCCAACTTTGTATGCGTGTTCTCTAGATTGAGAACTTGGCCAGAACTCAGACTTGTCTTCCTCTGTGCGCAGAGGCTGAGGCAAGACAGCAGTTGGCTTATTACAGCGAGTGTTTATTCTTCGTATTAACTGGTAGTATAATTAAGTGAGCAATTTATTTCATTCATAGAACAAATTAGGATGCTTTTGAAGTAGAGCCCCTATCTACTAGCATAGTGTTCAGTGTAGACTGTCATTTCAAGGAAACTTTTCAGCTATGATGGGTGTTTATTTTAACACTGAACTCTTGCTAAGCAGGGCAAGAAAAAGCGCAAACGCTTTCTGCATGAAAATATTTGCTGCAGTTGAGACACTGATTCTTTCCTGCAGCCAATGCAACTTCTCTGCTCTGGTGATGACATGGTCTTGCAAAGCTTCCCAGAATCACAGACCTCTCTCTCCAGAACACAGTAATTCCTGGAATGGCAATAGTTTGAAGAGGTTGCAGGAGGTATCCCGAGTGATGGAGGTGTATTTTAGGATACTTGTGGGCTGACTCATTTCTAGATTGTGGTGTCGTATATTTTTGTTTCTATTTTTAATCACTGTGCTAGTTTGCAGAGGAGTTTTTTATAATGTTAATGTCTACTGCAACACACACTGCATAAATCATGCAACAGAGACATGTATTGTTTTTGAAAGCTGCATCAACTCTGAGCATAAAGACAAATTATGAGCAGTAGTGACCAGAAAAGAACTGCACCTGTGATACTGTTTCCACTTCATTCGGTCTCCTCCGCTTTTTAAATTTCCCGCTTTGGTTCAGAAATTCCGGGTGAGCTCTGAAGAGCGGCGGTTTTGATCCTCTCCCGTGGTGCTGTAGTCTGCCCTCAGCACAGCCTGGGGAGGTCTGGGGGCTGCTGCAGCGTGGTGCACTCAGGGAAGGCTCCTGAGGGGTCGCTTTTTCAGCCTGAGGTTGCCAGAACATCGGAAGCGTGTGTGCATGCCCTGACATTCCCCTGCTTGCTGCCTGCACCGGCTTTTGTGCAGGGAGCGACGCTGCCGGCAGAGCAGGATTTCCAGGTCCCCACTGCGCAACAACCTGGAGCACCTTTGTGTGCTGACTCAGCCGTGCCTCCTCTGGGCAGGTTCCTGAAGTCCTCCTGCCCTACCTCCGAACACAAAGTAGTTTGAAGTGACTTGTCATCTTTTTTGTTGTTGTTGTTTCTGTAGGTCATTAGCATAAAATTCAAATAGGTTAAATATGATTCATCTCTCTAACGCTGGGAGGGGACAGAGGTCTGGCTATCTCAGGTAGTCGGAGCAGAATTCAAAGCCCGTCGCGGTGCTTTCAAGCAGCAATAGGTTACTCATTACCGCGGCTTTGAACGGGTTCCCTGTGGGTTGTGTGCGTCTCAGCCACCATCACTACTGGCACCGATCAATTAGTGTCACAAGCACTTTTCGAAAAGGGCCAAGCAGGGAACGTGTGTGGAGCTATTCTCCCACCTGCTGTTATTACTGGTGAAGCTGGAGGGATCTGGCCTGCCAGCATGCTATCTGTTTGGGAGCTAATTAGTTTGGGAGATTACGGAAAGCGGGATATATAAGCTGCCTGATCGATCTCCTCCACAGCCCTGCAAAGGAAATAGGTAAATGTCATTTTCATAACAGCGACATGAAAACCGACGAGTAGAGGTCAGATGTGCTCCCAGGCCAGTGTCCACAGCTGCTGGGGGCAGACCCCCCCCACCCCCGTGAATATCTGCGGGGTGCAAAGCTGCCTCTTTTGGGGGAACTGCTGAGGGAGCACGAGCAGCAGGCGAGCGCAGGAGGAGAGCCCATGTTCGGGATGTGCTGAAGTCAGGCTTCTCCAGAGGGGCTGTGCTGCAAGCCACCCTGTGCCCTTTGTCCCCACCCTGGTGCCCCCGCTGCAGTCCCTCAAACTGTCCCTCACTTTCCCAAATGCTTCCCTCTTATTCTGCTTTCCATGGCCTGTGCTGTTCGGCTGCTGGAGGGGACACTTGATAAGTGCAGTTTATGCCAGTCGGGAGGCAGGGGGTTCTGGCTGCTACCTAATTACTCAGGTCAGTGGAAATAATGACAAGGATTTTCTTAGATGTGCATTCAGAGAAATCTGTGGTTAAGATTCTATCAAAAATGAAAAACAGTGTGCAGCAAAATAATTATTTTTGTAAGGCTTTTCAGTTTTTACCAATGATGAAGGAAACAGCAGGAGTTCGCAAAGGGAATATATTTTATTGATGCCAAGGAATTATTGCATCAGTATTAGAACTTCAGGGGCATGTAAATGTTCGGGACAGTGAAACATTGCATCGTTATGGAAATAATATGCCTTTGAATAAGAAAGAAAAAACATGTGGGTGTTGTGAAAAAGTTATTTCTATGACTATCTGGGTGATTTGGAAATATGCTACCGCTCAAGTAGGTTGCAGACAATTCTTGTCCTTCCTCTTATGCTACTCACCTATATTTGTGGGATATCTCTTAAAAAAAAATAAAATCAGCCACATTTTAAAGAAATAACAGCCTGTGCCTACTGATAAATGAGTGAATAAGGATGAGTGTGCTCTAAGTCACTGTCTAGAATTTGTGTTCTAAAACATTCCAAAGCTTTTTGTTTTGGTCAAGAAAGAGAAGTGTTTTCCTTTGCCATAGCGTCCCGTTTCAGTGTTCCAGTCTAATGTGCAAAAGCCCAAGTTTGTTTCCTGATGAGTTCAAGAAAGGCCCCCCCAGTGCCAGCTGTGTGATGTGCCCAGGGCTGCACAGAGAGCCCTGTGCCAGCACAGGGACCAGCAGCAGAGTCCTCATCCCCACAGCACGTGAGGGACACGGAGACACCCGGCTCAGGAGCCTCCGCAAACCCTGCCATGTGCCAGGGAGGTGCCAGAGCTGCTTTCCAAGGGTGTTGAGAGCCGTCACAGAGGCACCTTTCACATCCCCAGCTGCCCTCTGCAGGTGCGGTTCCCGTTTTTCTGTTTCCCTCTCAGCATTTGAAATGCAGATCTTGTTCACTTCAGTTGGCCTCTCATCCTCAGGACCAAAAGTTGGGTTCCCTCTGAGGGAGAAGTGGGCAGTTAGGAGTCCAGATGCACTTTTCCCTCTTTCTTACAGCCTTCTTTCTCCATACTGTTAAGATGGTGCCAGCTATAAATGTGTTTTCTGTTTCAGTTTTAATGCCGTTTCTATGCTGGCCAAACCCTTGTTAGGCAAAATCTAATTGTAGCTGCAATTATCCCCACATAGCTTGCTTAATTAAAGGACCATTGTATACTCTACCGCTAAACATACTTTTGGGATATGAGAATTGCTAGAACAAATTTTTCTGCGACAGTTACAGTAGTGGAGCCTTTTCGATACCAGCCCCAGCCTTGCCAGGACCTCACAGCTGAGCAGCTGCTGGAGAAATCCAGTACCCCTAGGAACCGGCCCTGAAGAGCCCGTTCATTCATTCATTCATTCATTCACTCATTGCCTCTCAGCTGGGCATTGCTCTGGAGCTGGGTGTTTTGAACCTGTGAAGAAGTTTAGAGAAAGAGCACCTGGAAGCTCTTTGGAAGTGAAGCTGAAGAAGATCCACCTTTCACAGTCTCTCCTGCTCAAGCTCAGTCCTGTCCTTACATTCATCTTTTAAGGAGATCCCATGCTCCCACATTTACATGTCTGCCTTCCCCCCTTCAACAATGCAAGACTCTTTGACCTACTATTCTTAACCTTAACTGACAAAAAGATTGTAGTATAAATAGGACATTTATAACCAGCATTGGAAATCTCTTCTGTTGTGTGATTATCTACAAAGTGTTATTACCCCCTTTTTGCACAGGAAAATACGCCTAGATTTTCATTGATCCATCCTGAATCAATGCTTTTAAAAATCTTAGACACATTTTACTTAAGAGCAAAAGCATGCATTTTATGTTTTGACATGGTATTATTGATTGGAAAGGAGAGAGCAGTGCTCTCCACCTGACTGTCTCAGTTTCTTAGTCTGGCAGTGTCTGGTAGCACAACATCCTTAATGGCTTTGCTCCTGTTTTCTCTGCTTGTTGCCTCTCCTCTTTATCCTCCCAGTCCTCAGCACGGTGCCTTTCTCAGTTTTTTAAAGTAATCAATACTGTGCTCAAGCCTCCTGCTGTTTGCTGTCACTCATATTTGGCACAGCTATAAATTATGTATAGGTCTTTCTCGGCCCATATAACATTTCTATTGCATTTGTCAATTGCTAATCAATAGTTCACTTTTCTTATCCTCAAAGACATACACGTTCTGAAGTTTTAATGCATGCAGATTTCCCCTTCACACATAGATGAGGAGAGCGCTGTGACTTTGGCTGGGCAGCTAGAAGCTGCAGAGGTACAAATCTAGACCTGGTGTTGCATTTGAGAAGACATTCACATAAATCTCCTATCTCTAACGCTTTGCTTTCTGCATTTCACTGCGGAGCTGCTTCCTCCGTGGGCAGGGTAGGCAGTGCTTTAGCATGGCTTTGCTTACCTGTGACCCTTTCAACCTCCACTGCACAAGATGCTCGCAGTGGCAGGATGTTTGAACTTCCAGAGCTAATGGCATCTGACATTTAAGTCAACCTTAAAGAAATCTCGGCAAACCCAGTCACTTAAACTAATATGGCAGTGTCTCTTTAAGGAGGCATATTGACAGTCTTCGTAAAATGTCATGTTATGTTGATGTCTCAATCAAGTGCATGACTCTCCCATCCCCCCTCCCCAAGTTTTTGCAAGCTTTGAAATTGGGTTGTAAGACAAAAAGGGAACAAATAATTCTTTTGTATAAAAAGTGCATTTTAAAAAAATTGGATTGCTGACTATCTGAAATAAGTGAGCAAGCCCTGTAGCATCAACTTCTGCTGCAGCATCTTTAATACATACACAGGTGCCGTTAGCTGAGGCAAGGAGAAAGTAGCAGTGGAGAGAGACTGCTTGAAACCATATTTTGCTTTAGGCAAAACAGTGTGCTAAAAGAGCTGAAAACAAGAAAAGCTGCCTGCTGCTATCCCTGCAACATTAAACATCAAAACTCGAGCCATTTGCTGCTGAAGGTTGGTCGCTTGAATAAATGCTCAAGATTTGAGAAACTGCTGGTCACAATGGGGAGAAGAGAGAGCTTATTCCTTCAAAACTCTGACACCTCTCGGCACTCCAGAAGACCGTTTCCCACCTAAGTAAATCCTCAATTAGGACTGTTGGCTGCAGATCCTGGAGCTGGGCTGGACGTCGAGATTTGCCGTGTACAGCTACGTGTGCTACAGCACTTTCTGAGCCGGAGTCCAGCAGGGTTTGGCCTCCAGGCCACGCTGCAAAGGTCTCTTCACTTTGGACCAGATGGTGTCACTTTTACTCACACTGGGTAGTATTTTCCTCCTTTAGAGGGCTGACATCTCAGCTAAACTACACTAAACTGAGTCCAGCTGTCTGGCTTTTCCAGGCTTTACTGATGGGAGACGGTTTTTGAAAGGGCATAATTCTCCGAATTGCAGAGTGCTCAGGGTGTTTGAGTGACTTCTCAGTGTCCAGGCTTTTGCCTGCACACTGGGGACGTGTGAGCCAGGTGACATGCGGCAAGGATGGACTGAAATGATAAAAGCATGTGCAAAGGGATGTGCAGCTCCAACTTTTTTGTCATAAGGGAATATAGAGGTTGATGGCAGATTGGCAATTTAAATGGTAAAGAGACAGTATTCTTGTCGGCATAATAAAGAGTAGTTTCCTAGAAAGCTGATTCCCTAGCCTCCCGTCTCTTTCTCTGAGATCGTTTGAGGTTTTGTTGTGGCTGAGCAGAGGAGTTTGGCTGACTGGATGGTGAATCCAGATCATGGAGATCTGGAGCATGAATGTCTAGAGGTGGAGATCATGAAGATCTTGGTCTAAATCATGGAGACCAAGAGAAACTCGACTGGTTTTGGCTATTCCAGGTTTACACAGGTGTGACGAAGAGCATTATGCAGCACATTGCCTTCAGCCTGCCCGGAGCTCCCACCTACCCGAATACAGTGAGAGTCCCTGCCCCAGGAACGCATGGCCTGAGCAGACAGGGCAAGTGTGGGAGGACCAATAGCTACAAGGAGTAAAGCAGGGATTGCCCAGTGTCAGAAGGCACAGGGGAGGCAGACTTGGGTGGCAGGATCACCTCTGCTGCCTTCCTTCTGAAGTTTCTGCCTGTTAGGAGAGCTCTGATAAGTGCTTGATAATTTGGGAAGGGCTCACTGCCCATGCCTTGTGCTGAGCATCAGAGTCACTTCCAGATGAGCTGTGTATTTCTGGGTAGAGAGCCCTGTGCCTGTGTGCTTCTCGTTGTAGTTCTAGCAGGGTTTAATCCAGTCACTTCTAGCACAGTATGTTAGATTTCTGGACTGAACTTATGCAGGAAAAAGAGAAAACATGCAGAAAGATGAATTCAGAGTGTAAGTGAAACTTCTTTGCAATGAGAGAAATGGGTTGTGTATGTGCTGCATAACAAACTCTCAGGTATGATCTGTGCTGTTTGGCTTCAGTGGCATCTCCTCTGCCAAAGGCTGAGCTATGTGACGAGTCAGGAAATTTGGGAAGAGCACAGGCTTTCGGTTCAGAGTCGTGACAAAATCCTTCAGTATGGGAGCTTATGGAGCTTAGCTGAGAATCCAGAAATTATTTTAATTTTTGTGACTTTTAACTTGTATTCTGTTTCTGGAGGATTAATAATTTTTCAACGTGTGCTGCTGAGTTGTAAGGGACATCAGACAGTAGCCTTTTCATTTTTGTCTTCTTTCTTCCATGTCTCTGGCAAATGGGGACAGATTAGCTGAGGTTGAGCGACGAGGTCACTGCCCTCAGCTATCTGCTGTGTCCCCACTGCATGGTCAACTGAGCCATTTGTGAATTAGCTGCTGAGCCACTGGTTCCTACAGCACAGAGGTTTAAAGTGGGCTGAAATTGTTTATGGTTAACCTGAGCGTTAGTTCAGAGGCTGAACCATGGTGCAGAAGCGGTTTGGGTGCTACTGTAGCAAGGGTGGGACAGTACGGACAGTAACACTTCCTTATCTCCCAGGCAGAGCTGATGCCAGGTGTCTTTTAATTTGTGCAGTCTGGGGCAGTGATTATGGCTCTTACAGCTTGTTAAAATTTATATTTGTCCCTATACAACCTATGCTCTGTCTCCTGAGAGCTCCTGTAGCTGTTGCATTAACCACCTTTCCCCAGCACAGAGAGTTTCTGTGTGTGCACAGGACCCACTGAAGTCAGCAGAGAAACCCAGGGGGGGAGATTGGGCCATGCAGAGAGAGTTGCAAGATGAATTAATGTTTTTCCCTCACTTTCAATTTCTAATAAGACATTTTTCCTGGTTCTATTGGAGCTTAGGTCATCCCAGAAACACTCCTCTGTAAATATCACTTCTATATAATTATTTTAAAAGACATTTGGTATTAATAGAATGAAGGCATACTGTTCTCAGCTGTGTCTGCCCACAGGCAGTACTGAGGATGTGTTGTTTTGATAGACAAACAAGCCAACTTGCATCCATCTTTCAGCTTTTATTGTTTCTGTTTGCTGGGCACCTTGTCATTCTTGGAAGTAAGTGAGCCTGTCCCTTGCAGAATATACCTCTCAGTGCATCCTTTTGTATTTTGCTTTTCTAGATTTGTGTTTTATCTCATTATTGAACACTTCAGTTTTAGAGCAGATGATTAGGAAAGCTGGCAGGGCAAGAGTGACTTTTCTTGCTGAGACCCTTAGAATTGCTTGTTTGAACTCTGCTTTCGCTGATATCTGAGCAGTGCTCTCATACTGCTGCACAGGGCTCAGTGCCCAGCAGGATTCCCAGGCAAGCCAGGTTGCTGGCCCTCAGATGGCAGGAAACCTTCCTGTCAGTGAAAATCCTCCATGGTCCTGCCAAGCCCTGCCAAGCTGCCCAGCAGGACCAGAAGTGCTGTTTGTTTCCCCCGGGCTCTAAATCTCATGGCGCCGATGGGAGCCGCTCATCCCTTTGGGGAAGGAATGGGGAAGAGGAGAGCGGGAGCCCCGCTGGCGCCCGCTGCCGAGCGGCTGTCGAGGGGCTGGGTTTGCAGGACTGTAAATCATCTGGAGCAAGAGAGCCCCGTTAGTTAATCCCAGATGAGGATCAGATCACCTGCCTTGCAGCCCAGACCATTTCCCCGGGACCACTGCACTGGCTCAGATCCTGTTGGCTCTAATTCCACCCTTTGTTCTATTTTTGTACGGTAGGTTTTTTAATTAGTAATTCTGTTGAATTTATAACACATTGCGACTGCATGTCCCCTGAGCATAAATAGAGCACAGAGAAGAAAGAAGGCAGTGATTTAATGCCAGATCATCATGGGCCCAATTCATAAAAATGTTATACTTTTTATATAGGAAAAGGAGCGTCCATGTAGTGTATTTGGAATTCATTGAATCTTCTTTCTTATGCATAAAAGTTGCCAACTGCTCATTACTCACTGAAGGGATTCATAACTCAAAAGAGGGCAGAGGCAAAAGAAAAATGAACATGCCCTACTTAATGTGTAAAATTCAAATATTAAAAAAAAAAAGAAAGAAAGAAAATCTGGCAGGGATACAGGGCAAGTAAATCATCCCTTTAAAAAAGAAACCTCTGATAATTACCTAAGTACAAGATTCATGGCTGATAACTAGTCAGAGCAAAGATATGCGCATAACCTTACTTCAGCTTTTAAACAGCACTCGTGATTATTATTGTTTTAAACAATTACAAGTCTGTTTTCCCAGCAAACTGTAAACTTCAAACAAAACTTTAATATATTTATTGGGGAGCCACATGCAGGAAATGGATTATTAGGGGAGAAGATGTTCTTCCATTTACGGTGATCCTAGAGCACAGAATACAGAGAAAACGCATTAAGAAGCACTTCACATTTTTCCCCTGCTGTAACCCAACCCAGACTTGTGCCCAGAAGAGACAGCCTCCTTTGATCACGGCAGATCCATATTGACATGTCCCATGCCATCCTTCACTCTCTAATCTCTCAGCACTGTGCACATTGAACACATTGCTGTACACACGCTCATTACCGCACCGAACAAGAAACCACATAGACTGTACCAGAAACCACAACTAGACAAAAGTCATTGGTCAAAGATCATTTGCATTCCTTTTTAGTTGCTTGTGCTCCCTCCAGAGGAACTCTGATTTGTCAGGAGGTTTGAGCTGTAGCTCCTTCCCGTCATGGTGGTTCCTTACGCTTGGGTGGGGACGGGAGAACCAAGGGAAGACGCAGCAGCTTCACTTTGCTACTGGTTTTTCTTCTCAATTTACTGACTTCCCAGCTCTCTCTTTCCAATTGAGCATGAGAAACTTCTCTCTGCTCTCTCTTCTTGTCCTTCTTGGAGGAGGGAGAAGATGGAAGGAGAGAGCATGGCACTTGTGTTGTAACTCGAAGTTCAAAAGCCTCAGAGTGGGCAGAGGTGCAGCCGTGCATTAGCAAACCAAGCAGCAAAGCAGTGCTGGTTCCACACAGGGTAGTTCCACAGCGAGGTGTGGTTTATGGGTTTAAGCCCTTAGATGGGAAATAGCGTTGACATTAGACAGTGGGTAAAAAATAAAAGGATGCTGAGAGTTTGTTTTGAAAGCAGTGAGCGTTAGGCAGTGGCCTGGCACCTCAGGGTTTCTTCCCCAGGGCAGGGTTCCAGCTGGGGAGGGGCAGCCCCTGGCTCCGCGTTCATGGTGCTTCACCTTGCACCAGCCCCTTCTCGCTCCTCCCTGAGGAGAGGCATGGAGCAGGCACATCTCCTTGGCATCGCCTGTTTACTGATAGTACCTCGGGGCTCTCCCTGAAGTTACATCTACACTTGCAGAGACCTTCAGCCCTCCCCAGAACACATCCAGAAGTCTGGTGGAAGTGGCAAATAGAGAAACAGCCAAGTATTTTGTGACTCTCAAGGCTGACTAGTACATAGACATCCCATAGCAAATTGCAGAAGTCTTTGCCATCAGTTTCAGTAGGGACATGGTATAGCCTTTAATGAGGTCAGCTATGAGGGCATGGATTTGACATCACAAGCAGCTCCTGATGTGCTTGTTATCTGCTCTCGGAGGAACCCTGGCTGGCTTTCACAGCCAGCAATATACCAAATCCAGCCACTTCTTCTGGAGTTCTCTTTGGTTTTTTCCTAATAGGCAAGATTCGCAGACTAGACTGAAAGACATAATTACTGGAGCCAGTGTCTGAGGTACGCCTCTGCACTCATTTCGTACCGCAGATCTTCAGAGAACTGCAGGCAACTCTACCCACACCTCTGAGTTTTTAAGAGGATGACGGTTTCAGTCGGTAAAAGGCACTGAGCTCCGGCGTGTTGTTGTGTGATGCATTTTGAAAGCACGTTGCTATCAGATCCAGCACCCCAGCTTACATCAGGCATGGACAGTTGCTTCCTCCCACCAGCATTGCCCCTGCCCTTCCAAATGGATACAGCATTTTCCTGCCCTGCCATTCCCAGATGGTATATACAGTTTCTGCAACTATTCCAGAGCCGCTGAACAGCATCATAGAAATGACCACATTTTAATGGTGCCCCAAGCAATTCCTGTCTATGTAAAGTTCATTAAAAAAATTGCCTGGGATAAGAGCAGCTGTGTGAACATAAGATACTTCATTATTTTATTGGGCACCTGATTTTTATCTCACTTGCTCAATTTTTTCACTGGATTGACCTTATTGCCCTCATTGAAGTTTAACTAACAATTTATACAGATTAGAATCAGTCCATATAATTATATATCATAATTATCAGCTGCTATATGTTGATGTTGGTCCACTGAAGTCTAATTACACCACCTAAGGAGCTGACTCATTTGTTATGACTCTGTTATACAATAGACTGAAGCTAATTATACTATATGTCTATGTATGCATCTTGGTGTGTACTTTCCGCCTCTCTTTATCCTCCTTCATTCCCCATTGCTTCTCCAGTGTTTCCAATTACATTAGTTATTTTGCTCCCCGTGGAAATAGTTTCCAAGAGACACTTTTGGGAGTCTGGAATTAACCAGCAGTCTGGAGGCGTGATTTTGTGGTCTTATGTTTGCTGTGATCTAGAGGTGTCAAATTGCCCTACATTTTTACAAATCTAACCTTTCAACACATTTCACAGTCAAATTTATAGCTGGGTATATACTTGCAGTTGATTCATTCTAGCATCCCAAGCAGAGAATATTTACCCTCGTATGAGAAAGTGAACCTTTGCTGAAAAACACAAAGAGACGGCATTTTTGATAGAGCTGATGCAGTGGTGAGAAGCAAAAACCCTGGATAACGCTCTTTTCAGAAATGCAGGGGAGAAGCAATCAGGGAGCATCACTGTCCATCCCAGGCTCCCTCTGAATCTGAGGTGACCTTGACCTTGGCCTTGTGGTGCCATCCAGAGTGGGCAGTGCTGCTCGGCCCCTTGCTGGGGTCTGAGGAAGGGGCCTGGGGGCTCCGCACCCCCCTGAATGTGGTCCAGACAGCTCTGAGACATACCTGGCTGTGTTGCCATATGAGCCAAACTAACTTGTCCGGTGACTGTTAGCAAGTTTCAGCTGTTACTAAATCAATTGGGGAAAGCTTCCAGAGCTGGTGTTGGGTATGTGAGATGGAAGAGTCCGGATAAGGAGAACGTGCCGTGGGTGTATCTGGTGCTGTCAGGAGTTTCCAGGAAGCAGCTGACGGGGGGCTCAGTCAAATTTCCAGAGGCTGGGAAATATAAATGTTACATATTTAAGTGTAGAGAACATTTTTGTTTTGATCAAGCCTGCTGCGATCAGTTTGCCATTTTCTTTACCTCGTTCTGCCTTCAAGTGCCTGCAGTCATTTAATTCACTGATTTGTTCCGTGTTAATTGTAGTGGTGCGGTTTGCTGAGTAATAAGTCTGTGACCATCCCGGCGCTCCTGTTGCTGCAGGGATAACGCTGACCCGGCAGGTTGGCAGGAATCGCCGTCCAGCTCATGTCCCTCCTGGGCTGAGCCCACGGCGGTTCTGCAGTGCAGGTCCCTGCCTGCAAATACATGGACCTAGTAGACGGACAAACAGTATTAAAAAGCAATCTTGCATTTAATGGGGCTCTGTGTAGCACACTTGTATTTTTAGTGATCAAACCCATGTCCGTTGTGGTTGCTTTCCCTGTCCTTCCAGTCAAAGGCAATGTTGCACAACATCTGTGGTGACCTGGAGAAATAAAGGTCAGGAACGCAAACTTAAATCAAACTTACTGTGTTGTAACAACTGTAGGACAGAAGAGTGCTTTAGCTGCTGCTCACACCTTGTCCTGCCTACAGGACAAAAGATAAAAAGCAAAAGAAAAATATGCCTCGCCTCGTGCCATAGCTGTTCCTCATCCGTTTCCATAAGCCCTGTGAGCTCCGTGGGAAGGTGAGAACCTCAAATTCCCTGAAAGAAAAGTTAATTGTTTATTTTCTTGGACTATGTAACACCCTTCTAGCAAACCACCCCTCTGCTCTTCATCAGGACCTCTCTGTTTCCTCCAGAAAAGCTGCTTGCGTACCTTACTGTGTTCAAGCTCTGACTTCACATTGTGCAATTATGGTATTAAAAAGAGGGATCTTCTGTCAAATACTTCTATTTAGGTGAGCAACTGATAAACAGATTAAAATCAAAACTGTGGGGAAAAGTACACTGGCAATTAAACCATCAAAGGCAACCTACAGCAGATTTTGTTAAATCCCCTGGTTTTTAACCAGGTGGAACCCAATCACTTTAGCAGAGCCGACGGGGCTGTGGTTTTATCAGCACAGCAACGGCGAGATGCCACCCCCTGCACAATCTGTTTGTGGACTCTTTATCTTCGTCTCTGGTTCCTCTCTAGTTTCAGCTGCTTATACTCGTTGCGTGAATTCATTAGTCACTTGTAAGTTCTTCATTGATTTTTGTTAAACTGTTTCCTGGCTCATGATCTTGGCAAAGCATTTTGGTTGGTTAAACAAGCTTGCTTGTCAAGCAGGTTTTCCCAATGTCACAGTTCTAGTATTAACTCTCTTTATTGAGTAATGCTGCTTCTTTTCCAGGATGAGATCAGACTTCATAGCAAGTGGATCAAACCCATGAAGTTTAGATCCAAAATCAGAGATGACTCCAAGCATTCCTGAAATTTGAGGATGTTTGAATTGGGTTCTGCTTTGACCTTGCCATGGAGAAAGGTTCAAGTGGTAAAGTTTAGAGTTGAATTCATATGATCTTATTAATTAAAGGAGTTTTTTGATGTTGGGTCCATCTTTGATAACCAATGGTCAAATGTGATGAGCTCCTAAAATGCTCAACGAAGAGGTTTAACACCTGCTGAGATACGTGGCACGAATTTTCCCTAGAAATGCTCTGTTGTATTTAAAGAACATAACTTGTGCTGGCAGCTGGAGAAACCTGGTCAGTTAATAGATGGAAACCTAAGAAGTAGCAAAGGGCCAATTTTTTTAAATCAGAGTACTTTGATTCATATTAAGTGTTACACATTTCTGAACACTCTACTCAGATTTCTGCCCAAATACCAAAGGGCTGTTACAGCCGTATCCATAACAAAGGCAGAATTACTGAAACCTCATGTGAGAAATGCTGCTCTTAAGATCTCCTTCAGTTGAGTTTTGCAAATGAAGTAATGTTGATTTGTTCAGATACAGCCCAAATGTTTGTATTGATTTTGTGGGGTGTACACCCAAACATCTGAGCTGCAGTAAAGGTTTGACTCATCACCCCCTCAATGCCTAGACCAATATGTTGTGGTGTGCAGTGATGCAGAAAATACTGCATTTCCCAGAAGCTTTTAACTCAACAGTGTGATGAAGACACATCTTGATGCGTGAGTTTTGAATCCAAAAACTTATATATTATACCAGTATTTCAAGTGAAACTCCTCATACTGCATTTTAGTACTGTAGATTGCAGCTCTTACAGTTTACTTACAGGCAGAGAATTGTACAATTTTGAGGGATTAGTTTATTCTTCTTTTTAATAATGAGAATAACTATTTTCCTGTACAAACACACTCTCGTGCTGACAAATATTTAATATGTTTCCGCCAAAAACAAACACAAGTGTAATAACTCTGTAATTAGGATCATTCTGGAAAGAGCCGTGAGTTGTGTAACTGCGGCTTAGTAATTTATATAATCTGGAAATAACTGATATAAACCTTTGAAACACTCTGAATTTTTTGTTATGCCAGAGTTTAAGTGAACTCTCAGTTCCGGTTCTCCATGCACAATCACCAGTGAACAAGGAAGCGGCTGTAGGTTCTTCATGAAGTATTTATAAAATATCTATCTAACATGAAAATGTTTTGATACCAATCTTTATAAGAACGAGTCATCTCTTTGTCTGCAAATTATGTTAGAAGCAACTATATACATCAGTTCTCTAAAATAGAAGTGCTGTAGGGACTTGTGATCCTATGTGGGCACATAGTGTGTTAACTTCATGAACATATCACTTCTTTATAAATTCTTTTTATTATGATTTTGTACTGAAAAGCTTTGACAGTGTTGACCTAAATGAAGGGGGGTTTAGGAGAGGAATATGGCTTTCTAATAGTACAGCCAGTATTTTTAGAGGCTTCCAGCATTCACAACGACACACGTGGCCATTATAATTTGACTTTTCTATTTGAGGGGACATAAAGAGCAGAAGAAAAGAGTCAGTGCTTATATATATTTACCAATTAGTTGTCTTTTATCCATAAATTAAAAGAGGATTGTTTCTAGCATGTGTATTGGGTTACCTCTAGTGTGCACCTTGTCCATGTCACTTAAACTTTATCCTCATCTCTAACTAGATCTAGTGACACTTACCTATTGCAGAGAGTTATCATGAAGATCCATTTCATGTTGTAAAGGTGTTCCACCAAAAGATAATTTCCAGAGCTCGATACCATCAATGCCTCCTATTGATTTCCGTGGGGTTTGCAGTGAAAGTAACACCGAATCCAATAATAACGTGCAGTGCAAATGTCCAATTTAGCAGAAATATTCCTAGTTTTCTATCTCCAGTGTGTTAGTTTCTTCTTTATCAACCTGTGAAGATTCCTGTTGACATCATTCACAATGAGCTATACCTAGCACATTTAAGATGAGCGTCAGGAGTAGAAAGTTTCCACTCTTTCCTGTTTTCCTGGTTACTTTTAAAATTATTTTCATGTGTTTGCCATTGCTATTGCCACTTAAATCAAAAGGAAGAAAACTATGTCTAGTGTGTGGTATTAAGCTAATTGCCAGTCTGTGAGCAGGGCTGTAAATTCTGGCAGCTGCACGTAAAGGTAATTTGGGGTCTGTCCATGTTTTTGGTGCTGGGGTCAATGCAAAAGTATTAGAAGTAAATACGAATGCAATAAAATAGATACTTTTGTTTTCATCTCTGAAAAAAAAAGGTGGATTAACATAGCCCTTTAGTCTGAGAGGGTGCATCTTGTGTTTTGTACGATGGTTTGTGACCTGAACATATATTATGTGTCATATTCTCTAGATCCCTGGGCTGTCACATGATAGCTTCTCAGTGGCGTGTCCCAACGGGTTGGGTGAGTCCAACAGAACGTGTAGGAGACGTTGTCCTGGGCGCCTCTGTACAAAATACCCGACACCTCTTGGTGCCCATGGCTCATTTTCCCAGCGTGTTGTAACAACTTTCGCTGCTGCCTCGTCACACTTGGAGCCCGTTGCCTCGCTGGCTGCTGGACCAAGTTTTAAACAAAATCTTGAAATGCGTGTTTATGCACAGTGCCAGATTTCAAGCACAGGAGAGAATCCCAGCGCCAATTTATTACTAGTTGTCCCTCCTGGCTGTGCCTGTTCGACTTCTTGGAACAGCCTCCCCTACAGATCGCTGTAAATACTAATCTTCTTATACTTAAGGTATCAGGTTTTCTTTGATGTTACCAAACATGTTGACTCTTATCTCGCTTGAACGCACAATCCAGACACAGTTATCATTAATAATGTTCTGTCTGCTGCTTCAGTATGGAGAAAATAGCAAGATGCTTCCTTTCAAAATGATAACTTTTCTGCACTTCAGTAATGATCAAGCCTATTTGATTTACACCCTATTTAATGTTCAGAATGACACATTTACTTCCTGGAATCTGAAAAGAAACTAAGGCCCTGATGTTGATAGTGCGTATGCATATGCTCAGCTCAACCCTCACAGGCCTCATCCAGCAAGTGATGCACATGAATAAATATGTGCAGGACTGAGGTCCTGTGCTCTGTTTGCTTGCACTGCTGTCCTGAAGGCAAGGATTTTTCTAATATATATAGTCAGCTTTCAACTCGCAAAAATCTGAGTCTGTTAGCTTTAACTGGCACAGGCAGATCCCTTTAATTCTCTGTTCATGTGATATTTTGCCAAGTTGTTAGTTTAAGTAGAACAATTCAGGCAAGTAAAGGCTTTTAGGCAGAATCCGAAGAGTTAAAAAAATTACATGTACTAAATTTCATTAAGCAGAAGATTAAAAGTAATTCAGTAAATCCATACTCTTGTAAACATAAGGCCTGATCCTCACCTGCAGTAAATTGGCATAAAGCTATTGGCTTCAGCGGTGCCCCTGCAATTAATATCAGCTGAGCAGACGTCCATTTGCTGTACAGTGACATTTTAGTCTCTTCATGACTCATTAACCTGACCACAGACTCCCTGTGAGCCTGATCTAAAACCTGTATCTCAATTACTTGATCATCCTAAAGAATGGGTAATTAACAACTAAATGCCGTAAAAAGGGAAAAAAAAAAAAAAAAAAAAAAGAATATATATTTTGATGTTTTCCGTTTGGCAGAGTATTATGATATGAGTAATATACTTTGCATTTTGAGATCTTGTTAATTTTGATGTGATAATGAATGGGAATTCCTAGTGGAATTTTTTGTCCCGAAATATGAATGGTATTAGCTCAACAGTTATATGATTAAGCAATAAGACCTGCTGAGGCAGGCGCTACTTGGAGATGATTGACTGCTTTAATTGATTGACATCCAGAGGTAAAGCCAAGGGCACCAATTTACAGATCAGGTCAATTATCTCCTGGTGATGCCCACTTGGTATGTCTTATTGCTATGCTAATATTAACTGTTATTGAAACATTTTAATGAGTTTTTAATTTAAAAGTGGTAAATTTAAAAAGGGTGAACATTAAATTATTCAGCTTGCGGTAATGAGAACAGAAATATTCTGCTTTGCTAATGGTGATGTAAAAGTTTTCTCGTGCATACCAATACTTCTAGAGATCATTGTAGTTTGTCTCCCAGGGAAAGCAAATTCCATTTGGTATTTAATAAAAATGCAGGATGCGGCAGCACAAAATACCCAGAGGTCACCCGAGGAGCTGCCAGGGCCTGGAAGAAAACCCTGGGCTGCCACATCCCACTGTGTGTGCAATGGCAACCAGGCAGATCCAGGATACAGGTTTCTCTGTGAGCGACTCATTGACTCCTCTAGAGCACAGGATCTCATATAAACACAGAACTAAGGCGTTCAGACATTCATTGAAAAACAAAGGGCGTAAATGGTTTAGATGGTTATTGAAATATATTGAAACTTTTTGTGTGTAGGACATGAAAAAGAACCACTACATGGATTGTATCCCATAGACAGGAACTGTCTTTCATTCATGTAGCCTCAAGTAAAGTTTTAGGGAGGGTTTTAGGAAGGTAAACCTCAGCGTGGTCATGAAATCCAAGGAAAACCAGTGTTAAACAGATCTAAGATGTCCTTCAAGAAACAGTATTAAAAGCACAAGTGCAAAGCGTTCCTGCGCAAACAAAAGAGAGGAAGGATACTAGGAAACCAGTTTAGCCAAATCACAAATTCTTCACTTCAAACACTAGGAAGCAGAAGGGAGAGTAGCCTTATGATCAAAGATTTGTAAGTGTAGTGGAGCACGGTTAAACAGACCAACACAGAAAATGTGACACCGCCTGATGCATTTCCTTGTAGTTCCTGTAAAGAACTCAAGGAATCCCATGGCTGCTGAAGATTGTGCCACAGGGCTACAGCACAGCAAATAAGGTAGGTGTTTTACTGCAGAGAAAGACTAGATGTAGCGTTTCAGTAGGGCTTTTGACATCATCCCGCATACCATTTGCATCTGAAATCTAGAAAATGGGTTGAAAAGCTGTAGCTGCTAGGAAAAGAAGGAGAGGTTAAAACTACAGGGGTTTTGTGGTAGTCTGCTGCAGGCCCTGTGGTTCTCCATGGTTTCGTGAGCTGCGTGGCTCATGTAAGCTGTAGTAACTCCAACACCAGGGTGTTTGAGATGTCAGACAAGTAACTGTCAGGTGTGACACCGAACAGTTGATCCAGCCTTCAGGCAGGAGCATGAACTAGGTGACCTCCATGGTCCTTCTTGTCTCACATCAAAATACTTTAAGCTAATATGCCAGAATTTAAACTGGAACGGCCAGGACATGGAAAATATTCCTCTCTGCCAATCCTATAATGTGGGCTGTAACCTCTAGCAGAAGGGCTGGGGGAGCAAGGGATGCTGTAACATCTTAAACCGTCACTGTAAGACTCAACAGAGCTCATCTGTCAGCAAGTCTTGACAGGAGAGTCCTAAAAAAACCCAAACAGGACTAGCAGGTCTGCAGACTAGGTCATTTTTTCCTTGTTCTTTTATTTTTCCCTCTTCCCCCTCCGTTTACTCTCTCTATCAGCCCTTATTTAAGGGAAGACAACCTCAGTTATGCTCAAGTTCAAATGAAACTTTCCAACTTACAGGGTTTCATTGAGTACCAAATGATGCCAAGCAAGCTTGCCTGTCCCTGACTGACATAACACTGTGTGACTCCTGTCCCTGGGACCAGCACAAATACCGGTTATCAATCTCCCAGCCAAGGGAAAGTTAAATGAAAGATGGAGGGAAACGCGTGTGATGACAGATGGACTTTGCACACCCCTGCTGGGTGCTGTGGGTTGCTCAGTCATACCAAAAGTGTGGCTGTAACGTGAGATGTAAATAGCTTTTACAATACTGGGGTTTGAGGTCAGTGCTTCAGACTGTCCATGAAAAAGGACTTTTGGAGACGTGAAGTGGGAGCCGAGGGACTTGGTTTCCCGATCACCTTTCTGCTCTTCGCTTCCCTGATGGGAGCGGTGAACATTCCCCAGCCCCTGTGAGTGCTCTGAGCTGCAGAGACAGAAACAACTGCTTAGAGCCGAGGATTTAATTGTGCTACAAGGGTTAAAAATGCTCCTGGTAGTCTTATCCAAGACTTGAAATACATGTTTATATATCATACAATGAGGACCAAGAGTTACAAAAGTGCTACATTATGCATCTGGCACTACTCTGAGTGCAGATTGTATAAATGAAAGCTCTAAATAGTTTCAATTCCTTATGTATGTTTTCAAAATACCCTTTGTTAATGCACTTGAGTTTGGAATAACTTTTATGGGCAAGGGATCAACAGTGATGTGAAGATGAATTTCACGCCCCTCTTAATCCATGCCACGAAGTTATTCAAAAGTCAGTGAAAGATCAGTTCCAGTTCAGCCCACACTGATGCCCTAATCTGCGTGCTGTCATCAGGCAGTAGTGAATTTGGAACATGCCATCTGGGAGCCTGGCAGATGTTGCACAAACTGCCTTTTCCTTCCTGCTTCTCGAGCTTTCGTCAGTCATGCTCGTTCATGGCAGCATGCAGGAACGGGACCATATCAACCCTTCAGCCAGTAATTGCTCTAAGGTTGCGTCATTTTGCCTGTTGCTCACTCACGGGTCTCAACAGTCTTTGTTATTTTCTATAATCCGGTCACATATCAGAAATCATATTGCAGTATTATCCCTGTTGCTTCTGTTTGTAGTAGCAAGAGCTCACTGGCAACAACTATTGCCAGTGGCTTTGGGTACAGGTAATTTTTCGGAGACTACAAAATCCAAGTTAATGCTCCTTGGAGGGGAGTGGTTAAAACACGATCCATCAAGTCATACGGTATTTTGCCTTTTCTGCCTGCCTGTTGATGGGGGAACCTCTGAGTGTTTGGAGGAAGATGCTGGTTCCACCAGCCCGTGCACTGAGCCAGACAGATGCCACCCAATGCTGTGCAGAAAGCTGTAGTCAGCCTGAAACTGAGCCTGAGCTAATAAGCCCTGCTTAGATTATTTTGCATTAACATGACTACACAGCATTTATATTAGATGTGGTGGCATGAGGATGAGCGGAACAGATACACATCCACCTGGAGAGAAGCACACGGACTTTACCACAATCCCTCTCTTTGCTCCTCATTTCTCTCGTTGTCAAGGATGTTCTGTTTGCCAGAGGTGCAATGCTGCTTCCCAAAGTCGATTTCTTTTGCTCACTAAACTTAGGGGTTTGCTTCTCTGTTTCATCTTTGAATGGAAATAGACTTTCCATTTTGCGATGTTTCTAAACTAGGATGTCAACCTCGTTGCTTTTTGTTTATGTACAAATGGGCTCCCAATAGCCGTGTTCCTAAATGCAACTACTAAGCAAGGCTGCTTCCAAATGCACAGTACCGTGCTCCTCTGTGACTGAGGACCCTGAAATACAGCACATTGTGAGAGCCAGCAAAGAGCTGGGGGATTATTTAAAGGGACTTTCCCTAATCACCACCTTCAATTTGGTAAATACATGGGACATTAGTAGGTGTAAATCTGTACTGAAATGCATAAATATTCTGGGCTGGGCATCTTCTTTTTATAGTTGAAAAATAAAAAATAAAATAAAATTATGATTAAACAGAGCTTTTGATAAACCCTTTAAGTTTCTCAGACTCAGGTATTTTGAACTGACTTGAGCCTTGGTCCTGTGGTAGCTGCTTCCCTGATGTCAGCTGAAATCCTGTATTGACGGAGTCTGTTATAGCGGCAGGTGCTTCTGCCAAACAAGTCATGGTCTGTTGCAGTGGCAAACATTACTGAATGATGTTACATCCCATTGCAAAGTATTTATTTCCTAGATATGAAGAAATGGAGAAGAGCATCAGTGTATCTTGGATGGGTGTGTAAGAAATGGAATGATGTAGTACAGTGAGTTCAGGTTTTATATATATATATATATATATATATAAATACATGTCAGTCAGATGAACAGGAGGTAATGTCACTTCCTTTTAAAGGGGGGAAGGACAGTGTGCCCTACAAGAAGAGGCATTGCTGGTTTGTGCCAAATCTCATCCTGTTGTGTCGGACTGATTTATTTCATTTAGCTTTATCACTGAGGATTTTACCTTTCAAATCACTAGAGCTGTAAGAAAAAGGAGAAACTACACATCATGCATGTATAGGCATTTTGTGCCAAACTATTCAAAAGCAATATAGGTTGTCAGCAAACAGGGCTATTTGCTGTGTGCTGGTATCTGCTGTATGTCGCATATTATCTGTAACAACTCTGCAATTCGTTCTTTCACTCCTGTTCTCTCTCTTTCATCACATTAGATTATGTAGAGGCACTTCAAGGTAAATTTTTAAGACTGTGTGGAAGATGCACGTTGGAGAAAAACTAAGAAGCAAATATCTTGAACGTTTTTTAGCACAACTCCATCTGTCACCTATTTTGACAACATACCTGCTCATGTCACCGCTGTCTCCTGGTGCTGTGTTGAGTCATATTGTGTTATCTCAGAATAACATATTTTGAAGCCAGGGCTGCTTTAAAAATGCCGCATGCTTAGTAATTTTAAGGTAGGCTTCAGTGCCTAAAGAATATACAGGGGGGATTATTACTGTTCAGCCACCTCCGCAGCCCTGCTGTGTCATGTCACGCTGATGAACCCGCTTAGTGACACCGCACACTTGGAGAAGGTCAAGGTCAAGAGACTCCTTTGCATCGTGAGTGCAACACCTCTTGCTGAAGTACTCCTCCACATTGCCCCCACTGATATGTCTTATTGCCAAACTGCTCCTTCCAGACTGTGCAAGATAACAAGTCAGCTAAGAATGCTCAGAGATGACAGTGATATAAAATATTAATACAGCCTTATAGAAAACAATCTATAGGCTCTTATGGCAGCTGTGATTTTGTTTTGCAGTTTACTATACTAAAGGGACGCATTCAACTCGTAATCTAGGCAGTTCCAAAAGCACGTTAGCTGTAGGATTCCTGATAATTTACAGTCACAAATTATTGTTTCTTTAAGCCTTTTCTGTCACTGTGTATTGGGGGGAGTGGGAGAGAGAGAAAAGTGCTAGAACCATAGTGAAAACAGACTGAAAATACAGAGTGAAGATGCCAGCCACGCAAAATAGTCCAAGAGAAGGAAATAAAAGGAAATTCTGCTTCCCTACGCTCTTTTCCTTAACGGCTGCTAGTTGGTGTTTCCCTTCACGGCTGGAGGTGGGTGTCTCTGGTGAGGAACGGGAGGCAGAGGGTGGCCCTCGAGAAACTCAGAGGAGGGACAGTCCGGGGGGCTGCAGGTGCCTCGCTGGCCCAGCCACCAGGTAGCTCCAGCTGGTTTGGGTTTTTTGGGGTGGGAGACTGTTGGGCTGGGGGACTTCAGTAGTTTGCTAGGACCAGATACACACTTAAGTGCATTTTTCAGAACTGATAATTGATCACCAAGGGTAGATGGAGACAAATACTAATGCAAGTAGGAGTGATGGCAGGAAAGGTGGTATGAAGTCTTCTTGTGCAGCTCAGACTCTGATTCTAAATCTGCTGATAATGAGCAGAAGGAGTCTCTCGGACTCTGTTCAGCTGTCGATCAGGCCATACCCGTGTCCAAATGCCAGAGCTGTCTGGCAAACTTGCCTGCTCACATTCTTGAGGGAAGTGTGATACGTGAGACTTGTTGTGGAATTTGGAGCCCAAATGCTTGTTAAGTACCAGAGCGCAGGTCCTGCCACACGCCTTCCTGGGCTTTGGGGCGTCAAGGACTCCGACTTTATGATGTTTTGAGGCTGTGCAGAGAGAAAGCACAGATCCTGGGAAATGGTAGAATGGGAAAAGTTTAAGGATTTTGCCAAGTGTTCATCTCTGTCATGGCAATCTAAGTGTTACTCCCAGAGATGATAAAACTGCTCTCACTAAGTCCACAGTATAGACGAGCAAAAAGGAATGAGTGCTCAAAGGCTGAGCCTTCTCTTTGGGCCTGTAACACGAGAGCCCAGGCATTCCTGGCATTTAGAGATTTCCTCTCCTCTGGAGGCCTGGTGGACCTGGGCACAGGCATTGTGTAACGTGTGCCCTGTTTGCAGCTAGCAACTGCAGCGGGAGCTGTGGGCCGAGCGGGACAGGGATCAGCACCCTGGCACACATCTGTGCTGGCCTTTGGCACAACAAAATATAAACATCCATTTTTGCATCCAGCTTGTACCTGTCCTGCCAAGCTTGCACAAGCAGCACTCGCTGCTAATAGGTTTGGGGACACCAAGTGGCAACGGAAATGCATTGACTTACTGCCCATTGATAAGCTTTACTGAGACAAAATACGTTTGTTTTAAACCAGCTCTGTACTTCAGTAAGATCATTTTGGAAGTCAAACATATACATATTTCTGGGGTGGTTTCTACTATGTTACTTTAGGTGGATTTTCCTGGACTACGTCTTGCTTAAAGCTATGGGAGACAGCGCAAAAGAGGCAGCTCCTGAGCTGGAGGGCATCAGGCATGTGATACAGCATTCAGGCCCTTGAGTAGTGAGCTAAGGAGACAATTATCTAGTGTGAACAGTACACCTGGTTGCACGTAAAAGATTCTCCTCTTCACAGCAAGAACTGAAGTCCCAATACAGAAGTCACAAAACGCAACTGCATGGCTTCCACCCAATTTCCCCAGCCCTTCCCTAGTATTTCCCCCTCTCTGTCTATGACAGTAATGACAAGATATTGCATGGTGGAACTGAAGCTGGTAACAAGAAAGTTCACCAGGCTGGGTGAACTTGAGTGGCTTAGCAGCAGATCACTGACCTGGGAGCATGGAGAGCCAGCCTGAACTCTGCCAGGAGCTTGTCCATCTAAGATTTATTTATTGTTGCAGATTTCTTGTTTGTACTTGGGCTTTGGATGGATTTTTCTCTCCAAATACTGGTCTAACTGCAGTACCACTGGAGGCAGGCACAGGGTGGTCTCCCAAGTTTTGGGTTCCCCTGGAGGTTCTTTAACCTTTCCTACACACCTGAAGTTCTTGTTTCCATGCCTAAGCCTTGTGAACCATGTAAAATGAGGTCCTTAAGGTAGAATCCAGTGAAGTACGACAGCTTCAGGCAAGAATGAAACACTGCCATTTCTTTCCTGGGGTTTAGACTTGGGCAGGTGAGAAATGGCAGAACTTGCAGCCAAGCTGCAGAAGCAGCAGCTCGAGTGCAGCAGCCAGAGCAGCACGGTCCCAGCAGCCCCGCTTAGCCCTGGGAGCACGGTGGGTGCAGACCAGCCCTCCTCCCCAGCACACCCGCCCAGCTGGCACCCCCTGAGGACACCCCCCATCCCTGCCTGTCTTCTGCTGGCAGCGCTCTGAGGCTGGAGGGGCAGATGGTGCCAAAGGTTTATCTTGGGATCAAACACCAGGTGTTATAAAGGTCATTAATGTTTTCCAAGTAAAATTCTGTTTGCTTCTTAAAGCCTCTGCCAAATTTCTCTGAGGTGTGTTCATAAAACGCTCTGGATGTCTCACACAATAAAAAAGGTAACAGCTTTCTAAACCAATTTGTGATACATCAGTAGCATCTCAGAAGAGTATGTTCTTATTACCGGGAGGTGTTCATGTTGGCTTCCTCACCAACTGAACTCTTATGCTTGGAATAAAACAAAAATCCATATTGTTTATATTTTAGCAGTTTTCCTGATTTAGGAGTGTTATATTAACTGAAACATGCCCCAGCTGTTAATTTAAGTTTCACAATCTATCTCAGTGAATGTTATTTTTATGATATAGTGATCCTGTGACGTGTATCGCTCTTGGCTGGTATTCCTCTGGCAATCAATTCAACCAGTTTAGAAATTCAGAGGATGCAGGATTACGTACAGATGGATGTGTCGAAAGACATTGTTCTAGTAACAGCCATTCATATAGATAAAACAGGTCAGTTAGGGATAACTGTTTGTTACATTTTAAGATGTGTACCCAGGCTTGATACATTTTCCAGTTTACCCTATGTAAACAGTCTTAAGTAGTATTTGGTGACCCATATATTCATTCTTTTTCATTTCTGGTAGGCTAAGGCAAATGAGAGAAAATGTTTTACATGCACAAAGCCATATATCTATTTCTTTCCACGTAGAGTGTGGGCACCCATTGTCTTCAGCCACTGTCCTGTGCTGCTCCCTCATCCCCTCCCCTGAGTTCTTGTCACCTATAGCTTCTTGTCTTGTGCCGTCACCTAGTTCAGTTGGAGCAAGGCAGGTTGGTGTCACAGTGTCAGGACCTGGCCCTTGTTAGTGGTTCCTTGTGGCTGGAAAGAGTTCATGAGCAATTGTATGAGCGGCTGAGAGGGGATAACAACTTGCAGCAGGGGGTGGTGATGAGCAGCTGGAGGATGGGGCAAGTGCCTCCTCAGGTATGGCAGCTGCAACCTGACAGGCTTTATAAACACCGACTTAATTGTTACCTGCTTCGTATCAACCAAGAAAAGAGGGGGTGAATTAGGTGTTCACAGCATGGTATTGTTTTATCCACACACCAGATCTTGGGAGTTCATTCCTTCAATTTAATTAATTTTATCATTACTGCAGTTGAACCTGCTTGTGCTAAATATTTATTTGTGTACGTTCAGCCTAGTTGCTTTTAGGATTATTTTCTGAGCTGCTTTAAAAGTGTTTCTGCCTTTCTTGTGTTGAGATTTCAGAAGTACCATGTCCTTTAGGAACACTCCTGCCAGTGGAGCACACAGGGAGGGCTGCGACGTGCTTAGCCACTAACAGGGTGTTCCTCAAATAAAGCTTCAGGTTGCATTAGGCTTCCATCACCCTGGAGTTTGTTGCAAACTGTTCCAATTAATGAGTCATGGTCATATTACCAGAAATATATTCTTTGTATGGATTTTCAACTGCAGATTCTCTCTTTCTGTATCTTTTGTAAAAAAAGGAGACAAGGGCCATGTTCTGTAGCAGCAGTCTTAGGGACCTTGTTTGTCCATGTCAATCAACTCTGCAAAATGTGTTTTTCCATCAGAGGATCCACCTTCAGAGGGAAAAAAGCAAAACCAGTAGGGTCCAAGCCTAAATAATTAAGGCCAGAGCCTTAGCTAGTATGAACAGGAATATTGAAATCATGGGATATGTAGCAGATGTTACCAGCTCAACATCAGCTTTTTTCATATTACAGCTGTGATAGAAACACTGACCTTATGTTACAAGTAACAATTAGACTTTTCATATTGTAGCTGGGTTACTCTTTCTCTTTTCATTTTCTTTCCTTTTTTTTCCTTTCCCCTCCCTCCCCCTTTTTCTTTTCTTGTTCTGTTGAATTATTTTATTAGAGTTCAAGAACTGGACAAGACAGGCATTCCTGATACATCTGTGTTGCCAGCACAGCATTTAGTCATAAAACTTCAGAACAAAGGGAATGAAAAGTATATTTCACAATATTTATTTCCTGCATGTCTTAGAATAGACCAATATCCTTCCTAAACTTCTTTGCAAGCATTCAGGTATAATTTGGATGAGTTAAATATAGGGACCAGAGGGCATGTTTCAGCTACATGAAATAAGTTTATGTTGTCATTTCAGAATGGAAAATAGAGTTTATATAAAAATATGTCTTGCAATTTAAAGAGCGAGGTTGAAGACTGTACTGGGCAAAGCATTGCTGGACTGCTCAAAATATGGACTAGCAGGGAGAATGAAGGAGGTGGCTTCAGCAAACGCAAAGTCTGTCGTACATGATATTTAAAAAGAAATATAATAGGTACCTTTCAGTACATAATAAGTCTCTCAGATTAAATTCCTGCTCGGAACCTGTGGTCAGACCTGTCTGAAGAGCAGAGTAGAGAGAAACTGGAATGACAGACAAAGTGCGGGTCAAAGGGAGGACCAGAAAGAGTAAATGAGAGATGAGATTGAACTGAAGCAGTCTCTTTCAGACAGAGGAATGAATTGTTGAACTTTAAGATTGGACTCTGCAATTGGCTTGAGCTTGGTAAGGAAAATGGATCTAGTAAGTTAAAGAGGAACAGAGCCACTGTATGCTCAGAAGTGTATCTGGTTTTTGACACAAGGTCTATTTACCGTTTAATTCCCACCGCGCAGAAGTGACCCCCACCAGGAGCTGTCTGCTCAGTTTGGTGAAGCTCCGAGCACAAACTGCGAATGGCCACAGATGCTCCGACCCGCGTTACTCAGCCAAAAGCGCTGCAGCCACAGGACAGCGTCCTCTGTTCTCCGCTGAGCCTCACGGGCTGCAGCTACAGCTGGGGGTGAAACCTTTGCCCCGTGATCCCCGTCTGCTGTTGTTTGCTCCTGTGCAGAACCTGCCATTCTAACATGTGCATACATGTATGTGTATAGGAGAGATTACATTTTACTGTTAATTGTGTCACACAAATTGTGTCTGTTTCCTATCTGGTGTAGTTTGAGACTGGGATAAACCAGCTGATATAATCAGTTATGCAGATTCTCTGAAATCCTGCACTTGGTTTGCTACACGTGGGCTTCGGAAGTTAGATTATTACATTAGGAGTAATTTCCTTGATGCATAGTTAAAATCAGCCATTTTTATTGTCTGTCTTCATCTGTGTGAATCAAACTTGGCAGAATTAGTTGTCAGAGCCACAAAATAGTTGCCTATGAATGACAGATTAATTTTTTCCCCCTAAGTCATCAGTTACGAGATCCTTAATTGTGGAGATTGTAGGAGGCCTCATGTCCCTCTTGCTCCTCAGGACTTGGTCTGCAGTTGCCAGTAAGCAGGAAACAAAGTAGATTGCAACCAATTCGTTAGCTTCATGAATATGAGCAAATAAGTAAAAGCTGATAAAATAATAAATCTTCACTTGGCAAATAGCAAAGGAAAACCTTAATGAGATTCATTGGCTGAAACTGGAGTTTAACCTACTCTTACTGACCTAAAGGTGGCATCCATAGGGTGGAGGGAATATCTAGCTTTTGGGAAATGGAGCATTTGGAACACAACTGCTATCTTCCAGGAGGACAAAGAAGCATTTATATTTCAGAAAGGACTGAAGGTGGTGGAGCAACATTCCCAACCCACGCCATATGGTCCACAAGGTGCTGTGCTCTATTATCTTCTCCAAAGGGCAGACCTTTATGGAAGCTTGAGGGTGTCAGGGAAATGTCTCTGGTCCTTCAGCTACAGAACTAACTGGGTTTCCTTCTGTATGCGCTGAGAGGTGCAGGCATCATTTGCTTTCTGCTGACATCTCCCCAAGAGATCGTCCCTGTCCCCAGCTGGGGACAGCCGCACTGCAGGCCCCGACAGGGCTGACAGGGCTCCACTCATCCATTCCTTACACCTAATAAAACATGTGGGTGTGGGAGGCTGGGATCACACCCAGCTTGGCAGAATTATCAGGTTCCGAAGGAGAAAGAGGTTCACAAAGTGATACCACATCATACCCACGTAACCCACTAATAGCGATCCTGATACGTATTATTTTGCAGTAGCATCCTAGCAACCATGTCAAATAGAAGAAAAAATATGAGAACAAAGAGTGCATGTAAGAACTACCCTGAAGCATGTCTGAATTAATTATGCCTCTTAATTTTTTGGATAAAAATCAGGTGCTTATTTCATTATTTATAGCACAAAATCAAAACATTACTCTTTTATTTATGATGATGCTGATTCTGCCCAGATTGTGTTGGTTTTTCTGCTGTCAACAGCAGCTCTGAAAACCTTGACATCTTTCCATACTTTTAGAGAACCGGTAATGAAGTGGCCATTCCCTAAACTGGAACAGTAGTTTAATTAAAACAAACAAATAAAAAAAGAAAAAGAAAAAGTTTGCATTATTAGGGAAAAGAGTATTTTAAGCTTTTACCAAACACGTGAAATAAATCATAATAACTATGTGGACTGCACACATCAAAGCAGTGCAAGCTATTAACCAATTAATCTTGAAAACACTTCTGTGAGTCAAATAATTTGGCTACTATGCTAACCAAGTTATGAGAAACTTAGATTTATTAAAGTGAGTACTTACCCTGCAACCAAAAAAGGAGCTCTGTGCCATCATTTAAACTTCCTGAGTTGATAAATACACATTTAAAAGGCATGATTTGCCAAGCAAGTGTTATCTGCAGAATTATATTTCATATGGAAAGGTAGTGTGTTCTCCAAGCATTTCAACAATCGCCTGTGCACATTGTTAATTTTAAAATAGCTCATTTATTTTCATAGTTCAGTTCCCTTTAGCAAATAAAATGCAGTTTGGCAAACTGTGTAATGTAAAACATGTCTGTAATCTGTATGTAACATACAACCAACAAATTTTTTTAAATGGGAAGTCTGGCCGACAGTTATGTCCCTCAGGCTTTTCTATCAGCAGAACTGTCCCGCAATCAGAGCTCTGCTGCTTTAAAACTGAAATAATGTAGTGATGGATGATTCACATCCCCAGTTTAGTGATATGAGCCAACAAAAATTGCAAGGAGTTGCTGCTTTCCAAAGTCGGTTTAGTGTTTCATAACCTCTTCTTGTTTAATCAGAATGTTTGCATTTATTATTATTTTCACCTGTCTCTCAGTTTTCATTAGTATTAATCTTTGCCTGCACAATAACTTGAGCTTCAGGAACTGTAGCCGTGAAGCTGTAGAGTAATTGTGTTTATAACTGTAAATACAATTGATTGCCATTTCACTATATGAGCCTGAACTCACACATACAGGATCTATTACATTGTGAGGAAATGTTTTAAGTGAATTCCAGTGTCAGCTAAATTGATAGTTAAAGGTATGAAATTCAGCGCTGATAAATGGAAATGCTTTTTTACACAACACATGATTTAACTGTGGGCCTGTCTGCCACAGCAAATTGTTCAGACTGAGAGTTAGAAGGATTCAGATTTAGATGTTTATATGGAAATCATAAATACCTAATGGTATAATTAATACAACCAAGAGTGAAAAGGATATTGGACATCACATTCTAGAATGTAAATCAGTCTCTGACTACTAGAGAGCAGATATGAACTTGGGCTGTTTACATCTCCTCAATTATGGGCTTTTGCATTTCTCCTGACCTATTGAGAACTGATCAACATCGGGCAGCAGCTGCTTTGGTTCTGATACAGAACCAATCATTTCCGAAGGTGCTTTTTCCACTCTTCCTATCAGGAAGACATTGCTCACGCTGTGAAAGCACCCAAATTCTTTAGTCCAGGCTCAGAACAGCAAGGCAGAGAGGTCTGCAAACAGACAGCATCATACCATTCTTCTCCCAGAGACCCTGTTGGGCTCTCCCCACTGAAAGGCTGTATTCCAGTTCAGTCTGATTACTTCTTTCATTAATTTAAGATTTGAAACTGGTTTGCGAAGCATGTTTGACATCTCCCTGTCTCACGCAGGCATGGGGTTACAGGCCAGCGTTTTTGAGGGAAGTGGTAGGTTGCATGAAAAAGCTTTTGTCCTATTACAGTGTCCTGCTTACTGAGCCCAAATGCTTAATAAACATATCCTATGGTAGGTGCTACAGAAAGTGTGTGTAATTAGCACATAAATTTGGGTTGGGAGAGCGCTACTGAAGCCCATTCATGATTATTGCCAGTTGCTACTCTGTGATTCACACCATGGAGCGGTCCTGAGGGCACACAAACTTTTACTATTCCTTATTTATTTTATTTATTTATTTGCATTTATATTTAAAGTTACTTCATTATTCCTTATTCATTCCTTTTATTGAACTACATGAGAAAAATGCTCTCCAGGACTACACCTGATATATTAATTGGGTTCATAGGGTAACACCGCATGCACGTCAGGTGTCCGCAGATCTGGGCTGTGCTGTTGGCTGTCTCAGCTCACTGCTGTACAAGGTGGTCCTTACCACACCGTTACCTAAATACTCTGTATCATTAAGTGATGGCCTTCAATGTGCTTGGGCAGGTGTTACCTCTTTTTCTCTTTTGCGTAAACCAGGTAGCAAATAATTACAACTGCTTTTCTTCCGCTGCTACTAACAAATAGCTGTGGAAGTGCCGTGGGAGGAGGATCAGGGATGGGCCTAAGTCGATCCCAGTGGTTCCAGCTGGTTTTGACAAGGATTTCTAAAGGGTGGCTGAGCATCCCATCCTACTGCAGCCCCTGTTGAAGGGAAAGTTGCTGTCGGTAGTAGTGCAATTTAAAGCTTTACAGGCCCAGCACTGCCAAAGCCAACATCATCCCCACATCCCCTCTAAGAGCCCAGAAGCTGAAAGTCCCAGTGGAACAGGTATCCGGGGCTGCTGGTACAGCAGCAAGAAGCTACGCAAAGCACAGAGAGGACATTCCAAAACTGGAAAGGGATGATGCAGGGATTTGCAAAGCATTAGCAGCACAGCACTATCCTGCAGCAGAGGGATAGAAGCTGAACACTCAGAAAACCTAGATATATCCTATAATAACAAATACAGAGCGAAAGTAAAAAGAGAAAGAGCAATATGGTTAGTATCTGATAATATATCTACCCTCTAGCCACTGCTGAAAGACATTCTAGCCCACACTAGATTTAAGATGGATGAGAAGTTTGCTGTCAAACAGGAGAGGCTTAAAAGAGTAGAGGAACTGAAGGTTTGATCTTTAACACCAGATGGAAAAGAGAAAGATGAAAGAAAAGTTAATCAGAGACTTTTCTTAAGCTCTGCTGATTACTGGAAAGCTTTTGACATGGTCTGTAGTGTGCAGAAGTGAGTGGTGAGCCTTGATATTAACCAGCTCACCTAACAGGTTTTTTTTTTCCCCCAGAGTTTAACAACTCGGTCAATAGCCTGCTGGTGAGTTATTACATTTTCCATTGCAAAACTGACAAGGTTTTTTTTTTCTTCATGATCCTCCCAAATGGCACTAGTGAGTGTTTCCTTTAAAAGTCAGTCTCATCCTCACTGACGCCAGCAATGGAAGAAGGTCAAGAAGAGAAGTGATGGTCTTCTCCCAACATGCAGAAACTGCCCTGGGAGCAGGTGCATTAGGTCAGTTATTTAAAGAACGAGGACTCAAGTGGCTTAAGCAGACGATCTCTGTGAAGATTTAGTGGCATTGGTTCACTCTGAAGAATATCTGCTTGCACTCCTGTTTCTTGGGGCCACACAGGACACTGTCCTGGTTTGCTGGACTGGAGAGGAGGAGGTGGCTGTGGGGCTTTACTGAATCCTGAAGTACTGGGCAGCCCTCAGGTATGGGTCAGCCCTGTTCTAGATGTGGCCCCCTTGCTTAGAGAAGCCATGGGTGCTGTCATCAGGCACTTCAGCAGAAGTGGCCAGCACAGAGAGTCAGTTCCCCATGTGCTGGGGTTTCTGGGGTACCTTTTGAACCAGAACTACCAGAAGACCATCAGCAATGAGTGATTGCACCTACCAGATCAGTAGCGTTCATCACGGTCTCTTTGAGATTTAAACTCATAGTCCAACAGATCATCTCTGCAGCCGGCCAAATGGCTTACAGCATCATGTAGCTGCTGTTCATCTTCACAGCTTCCTGCAAAGTCCAAGATGAGAACGATATTATCAGTAGTTTGCATATGGGCAACGGATGCACAGAAGACTATGGGATTTGTTTCAAGGTCACGCTGTCTGTGGCTCAGAGTTGAACCCCTTAAACACAAGACCTTTCTACCTTGTTCTTATACCTAATGTCTACTAATATATTTTTCCCTTATGGTTTAAGCTTTTCTGCTGGTTCCAAACTTTGAAGCAGTTTCCTGCTCTTCCATGGCATGAATTTTTAACTCATCCATTGAAAGCATATGGGCTTTTCTGAGCAAGCAAGTGAATCTACAAGCTTGGAAAGGCATGTGAACCAGAGCTTGAATCTCAGCCAAACAATTTGTTCTGGCTTTAATCAAGATGTCTTCTTTTAACTTCAAATATCATTTTTTAAAAATCCCGTATCAAAACTTCTAGTGTCACACTATGAAATCAATAAATGCTACCAGTCATTCAACTCAGAAATACTTCAAAGCAGCCTGAGTGATAGCCATTATTTTATTTTTAAAAATATCCATCAAAGCAATGCAGCTAATATGAAAGCAAAACAAAATTAACAACAAAGAAATGTGTCAGTTACATTTTGAACTTGCAAAATCCCACAAATCCTGCTACTAGTTTTGCATGCAAAGTTTCTCTTTTCCCACTCCTATACTGACACCTTTTAGTATTTCCCTTTCCTGTTCTCATAACTGGTAACTTAGTTATACAAATGCTAGTTTTAATGTAATCATTTGAATCACCAAATATTTGATATTATTTCACATCTTAAGAAAATTGGTACATTTTTGGGCCAGATTTCCTACATCCAGTCCTGTGTGAGGAACCTGTCCTGATGCAACAGTGCACTTTAATTGTGTGTTGAAGTCTCATCAATGTCAGTGGTTCTGTGCTTAAAACTAAGTACGTGATTATGGACATTTCTGAGGAAAGGTCATGGAGTTTTATCTTATTCCATAAACATTTCAATAGAAAACCAATGCAAGTGTTCGTGAGTGAAGTTCCAATGTAAATAAGAGTTTTGAGACCTTGTCCATTTATTATAGCAATGACTATCCAGTTTTACTGTGTACTTAAATGTATGTAGTAGAGATACTTAGACTGTCAAGATTTTCACAAGTGATTATTTCTAAATACTCACAGGATTTCTAGAATCAGTAAAAACAATTCATGTTTTATCTGGTTTACAGTAGATAGATCTGGTTTTTGTTAGATTCAGACCATTGAAGTTTATTTTATAATTCTGAAGACAGGTAACCAGCAGGGAGAGGCACATCTGTAGGCAGCTTTGGGTGAAGTCATCTCAGCTGGCGCTAGATGTCTACTGCACAGACACCTGATTTAGTCCCCCAGGGTCTCCTCACAGTCCAAACAGCAAGATCAGCACTTTCAGTGTGTCAATCCTCTGATTAGTTTTAGACATTGATTTTAGGAGGAAATGAATCATGTTGTAAAGTGCCTTTCCTTGCTATTGACTACGAGTGTTTAGGGCTGAGATTAACTCGCTCACACCTTTTTCTTTTATTTGAGGTGCTGACCCCTCCGAGGAGCTGGAGCTCCCTGGCCTCCAGCTGCTGCCCCGTGCAGGTCTCAGAGCTTCTGTGTCCCATGGGCACAACTGGGATGCCCCAGAGGGGTCTAAGATGCCACTGAGGTCTCTATTTAGGTGACTGGATCCCTGCTAGATGCCAACTCAGATGCAGGTGCTGCCTCCAGGTCAGGTGGAGCCCACGTAGTGGGCACGTGAGGAAATGGAGCATAGTCAGAGTCTGGAATGTTTAGGCTGAACAAAACCTGGGAACGTGTTCTCCAGGAAGAAAATTGAGAAAAAAACTATGGCAACAGCAGCTCTTATCTTTTAAATAGAAAAGCTTGACATGAGACCCCAGCAGCTGGAGAGTTTGAGCAAAGAATACCCAATGGCTTGATTCCCAGTTCCAGGTCAGGACTTCCACTGCACAGTATGGTTTGTGTTTTGTTTGGTTTGGTTTTTGGTTGGTTTGTTTGTTTTAAAATAAAATAAAGAAAAAAAGAAAAGGAGAAAACTGTGTTGCTGGGACAGATGAGGCCCACATCTGTCTGAATACACTGTGCTGGGATAATTTTCAAAATGGAGCATAAACAAGCAGCTTTCTGAGCACCAAGGCACCCTGCCTGGGACTCTAACTTCTTCTCCTCATGTTTAACAGTTGATCAGTACTGCCACCACCGGTTCCCCATCCTCTTGTCCTAATACAGTCCCCAGTGGTAAGCACCAACTCTACCTCAACTCAGGTCTTCCAGAAATGAGACTCAAATGCTTGTATACTAGTTGCATGGGAACCTCCTGAGAACAGATTACTGCCAAGAGAATGATACCATCAATAAGAAAATGTAAACTTGGGTGTAGAATTATTGTTCTGCAAGGTTTCTCAAGAATTAGACATCTAAGGATCCTTGGGCCTCTGTGGCGATCATTAAGCCCCTGGAAGACAATTAGAAAGCATGTTCAAAATCCAGATACAAGTGGATTACGGTTTAGAGCTGGATCCTTCACTTCTGGTGTTCAGGTGCAGGGTTAGGGGTGGAGAAGTGATGACTTTCAGGTCTGAGTTTCCAGAGCAGTCCTGTTCAGCCCAGAGAGTCTGTCTGCAACTGGTGTCCCAGCATCATCTCTGGCTAGTAAAAAGAAGTCCCTCCATGGGAAGCCTCAGCGGTGGCTGGTGAGCTCCAGGAGATGCTGTCCTCTCAGGTCTGGCAAGCAGATTTACCTTCAGTTTCTCAACAGGTGTCTGCCCTTTGTTTGACTGAACATTTCTCTAACCATGAATTCTAACTGCTTTGTAGTTTTAATTCATTGTTCAATACTGCTGTTTTGGGGAATTTATGAACTCTTTGATGCTCTCTTCTCATAACAAAAAGGATTTAGGAGTGGGATGTTATGTAAGGGTATGTACACCTGGCACAGCAACTAGTAAATAGGATGTTTTTTGCTACCTGCGTGATTTGTGGTGTGCTTCATCTTCCATATTGTAATTATTTCAGCATCTCTGTCCTCCTTGTCCATTATACAGCCTTCACCAGCAGCGTGGCAGCAAGCACGTTGTGCAGGGGGATCACACGTGTCCCAGCTGCTCTCCCCACCTGGGGCTGGGGTGCGGGGCACTGGGGGTGAGGAGCTGGGGAGAAGAAGGGGGAGGCTGAGCACAATGGGGTTTGGGGATGCCTTGGGTTTGGGTAAAGTGGAGAACAGGCTGATCGACACACACGACCTTCACTTTGCGGCTGTGTGTGTCCTGCCGTGGTGAGAACGGTGCGTCTTTGCCAGCAGGAAGAGCAGAGCGGACCCTCAGGGAGTGCACCGGAGTCCACACGCAAGAGTTGGTTGATGCTGGAGTGTTACTGCAGGGAAAGAGGCTCACTTTGGGAAGGCTTGTCTCTGAGATGTAGTACAGAGAGTAAGACAGTAGTTTAATGCGACTAGGCAAAGTCTGAGCAGTTTCTAGGTAGGTTTTGGACAGTTTCTAGGTACCTGTTAGCTGCAGCATGGTGGCAAAGATGGCTGTGCCTGTGCCGTGCAGTTGGATTGCTGTGGGAAGCTAATAAGAAGTTGGATTCTGCAAGTGACCTCGAGACCCCAGATCCAGCTGGCTGTTTTCAGCTGGGGGGAGCCAGGATGGAGCACCCTGTGTGGGAGAGGAGCCTCTGCAGCCCCTGGTGTGTGCCAGACACTGGGGGCCTGGGCAGGAAACACAACAGTGGCTTTGAGGGACGGGCTGGCCATTGGGCAGGACTCGGGTGATGGCGGCGGGACCAAGGGTGACGCCAGGACAGGGGGCAAGGGGGGTGCTGAGGAGACGCACCGGTCCTGGATGGGCAGCGCTGAGATGGGGGTAACACCAAGGTGGGGGTAACGCTGAGGTGGGTGGGGGTAACGCTGAGGTGGGGGCAGCGCTGCCCTGGGAGCACAAGGGGAGGCAGCTGCTGTACCTCAGGGCACAGGCAGCACCAGGGGCTTTGGCGGGAAACGCTGAGGTAACGCAGGGCGGGGACGTTCGAAGGGAAACACTGAGGTGCCTCAGGGAGGGGACACAGGGGTAGGAACCTTGTAGCACATCAGATGGGCCAGTGGTGTGTTTTGGGCCGAAAATGCTGAGGTAGTGCATCCCGGTACAGTCGCGGAGAGTGGCCTCCCAGTATGTCTGTAGGCTTGGGGAGGGGACACTGAGGTTGTTAATCCTGTCCTAAATATTTCTCTCTCCCACAGCACCTGATGGGACATGAAGGAAATGGACAAGAAAGGAAATGGACAGGGAAGGAAATGGACAAGAAAACCCTACGCCACAAGACAGGTACTGCTTTTACTACTCTTGTTGTCAGAGACCTGAAAAATGGTTCCTATCTTGTCCTTAAACAACTTCTGCTTGTGCAGTTCTCCCATGGAGAACACATATTCCCCAGCAAAATGCTGTATTAAACCACAGGATATACATTTGCAACTTCCAAGCCCATCCTTGTGTTAGCTCATACCTATAGTATTGCACTACATGTGGGATTTTAACTTCTTGCACTAGTTGTTGCTCCTGTGCACATTTAGGATGGCAGTTGTAGCACGGAGGAGATGCCTCAGCCTTAACTAAGTTAATGTTCATCAGCTAACATGTTTTCATGAACACCTTGTTGTTTTTTTTTCATACCTGCTAATGTGATATAGCAAAGGCTATTTGGTACAGCACATGCAAGCAAAATGAAGCCTGGCAGGGAGCCCGGGGAGCCCTGCCATGTGTCCCAGCTGCTCGCAGCACTCACAAAGTGCTCCGTTTCCCCAACTTTGCTGCTGCACATTTTTCTCTAGCCGCTCACAAACAGTAGAGATCTTGTGGTCAAGAACTTCCTGATGATTTGGCATAGAGGTGTAAACAGATACAGTTAATGAAGCAGGTTTCTCTTAGAGATGGGCTGAGTTTGAGATTCTTTCTTTTCTCCTCTTACTTTCAAAGATGAATGTGCCAGACTCCACAGGTGAAGTCAGCGAGTTGGCAGGGACATTACAGAGACTTACTTTCAGGAAAAAGGGGAACATGATATTTTTTTTTCTCTAATTCTGAGCACCATTACCCCTCACCTCTGAACCAAGAAAGACTTTATGTGGTGTCATAATTTAGCAAATTACTTCCTCAAAGGAAGGTCAAACATTTTACCATTCGATCAATAGGAAGCGACTTACAAATCATGTGTATTGATCATTGTAATCATTCAGAGGAATGTAGGGCAGACACTAAAATCACATGCACTTAGTCTTAATTGCCCACATTAAAGCAATTATGCCCCAAAACTGTCATTGTCTAATGCTATGCACACTACCCAGCATGGTAACTTTTAGTCATACATATTTAATCATAAATCAACCTCTTAGGTCTGTTGCACTAAAGACCTACAATATTGCTGTAATTATGCAAATATAACTATGTCTTTTTTCATCAACGTGTAATATCATGTTGCTTTTGAGAGCCAAGTAGAGGAAAATAAGCCCCTATATTAATGCAGCTGGTATTTAATACATGTATTTTACAGTTGTGCTATGTGTTCATGACAGAAGTACTTAAAGTGACCTGAAATTGCTAATGAACAGAGAGCCTTTGTAAAAGCAGTCACAGGTCAAGGACTTGCAGATAAAACTTGTTGAGCGGTACATTGATGGCAGGCTTGTGTCAGGAGAGTGCTATTTGTTCGAGGATGTTTATAAACACTGTTTTCCAGAGGATCATTTCAGCTAAAAGTGTGTCAGACAAATACCAACTTGGTAGCATTAAAATAAGTTGTTTCTGATCTCGTAAACATAAGGTGGGTGTCTTTTTCCTTTGTCAAGGAAGCCAATGTGTAGTCTCAGGAAAGTTTTGGTTTGATTTGTTCCCACAGCCTCCACTGTGGGAACTGAAAGATTGGTCAGGAGTTTGTTCCTTCTGCCACTCCAGAAACCATTTCTAAACAGACCTGGAAAATGAACCATTCTTTGTATGTTATGTAATTTGTATTTTGCAAAGAAGAATGTTGGAAATTACAATTATTACCTAGCATGGGACAGACAAATTTGCCCTTCACTGAGAATGTGAACTAAAGTCCCTTAAAGTTCACAAGAACTTTTCTCCTGCCTTCCAGGGCTGAGAGCTAGACCACAAAATCAGTTCAGTGGCCCCTTAGTGTGATGGGGTTCTGACCAGCCTCAGACACTTCCCATGCAGCTCATGGAGGTCTTCAGAGCCACCTCCTAACGTAGCTCAGAACAGAGTAGGTCGTGGAAAGAGAAAAATACACGAGACGGAACTGTAACAGAAAGAGATGGCAAAAGGAAGGAATTCCCCACTGCTTCCCCCAAGAGCCTGCTTTTCATTCTTGGCTGCCCTCTGAAGGACCGTGGAGAGGGCCGCACTCTGGCTTTGCACGCAGAGGCACAAAGGGAAGGCGCAGAGATGGAGACAGGCTGCTGCGATTGCCAGGCACCTCCGTGCTACCATTCCCTGCTCCTCAGAGCTTTATTGGAGCCTGAAATATCACATCATTTCAGCGAGTGTTGATCGCTACATCGGTAGTTCTGCAAAATGTTCTTGTTGCACCTTCTCAGTCTTCAGCACAGCAGGCTGCTGACATGCAGGCCTGAGGGTACTTCTGCGAAGCCCCAAAAGGTAACGAGAGAAGCTGCCTTTTTGGCAGCAGGCTCCAGCTGAGGCATGTGCACCTTCGCTGGAAGATGTGCGAGTTGCAGATTCCTCAACAAGCTTCGGAGCTGCAGGAACAGGGGATGGTGCGTGGAAGCTAAATTGATTCAATCCTGGGAGGATTTCTGATTCCAGAAAATTTATTATAACAAGTTTTTGAGAATGTCAACAATGTTTCTGATCTTCTGGTGGTCTTAACCTGTTCAAAGCAGCAATTTGTAGGGCATGAGATACCTTGTCGGTCACATGTGTGTGCAGGTGGGCACAGAATCACTAGTAATTTAGTATGAGCTTTTAAAAGGGGAAAAGCATGCCATTTCTCTTGGAAGCCCTTGGCTCCAAAATAGTGATTCAAGCATTAAACACTGATCAGAGGAGAAAGCCCCAAGCTATTTCAGTGGAGGAAAAGAACATGAAATTTATGGGCTCAAAATGGTCGGTTTTGGGGCACGTTGCCTGTCTCTCCCTGTGCTGCCGGGTGGTGAGGGGCTGCAGCGTGCCTGATCACTCAGCAATCCCGGCACTTCCTGCACTCATTCGTTCACTCAAGTAGCAATGAAGTTGTTTAGCTGAATCCTTTATGAAAGTTAAAATTGGTTTGTCATTTTCTTTTCGCTTCTCACACCTTATCTAGTTTCTGCATTCTTCCCACTTCAGTAGTCAAAGTGATTGAAAGCCGAAAACTGAGCAGATCTGCCCCTGCAGCAACTTTCCTCGCCTTTCTCATTTACCGTTTTATCAAACAGGCTCTTTGTCTCTGCAGTCCCCTGATGTTGCCTCTGTTACACGGAGATATTCTTCAGGTCATGGGGGTTAAAAGGGGGCTAAAAAGGAGATCATATTGGACTTGCTTTACACAGACATGTAGCATTAGACCCAACGCCCAATAGAGGAAAGATATACTACTCCTATTTGATGAGCAGCAGGCCAATAAATTCATTAATCATCATTTTATGCCTCATCAAACACTTCCCAAGTTCCTCCATGGGAGTTATACAAATTAGCCACTGAAAAGGCAGTAATTTTAGTTTAGCTAGGTAAGTGCTTTTTGATTGCCTTCCTGAACAATGCTTCCCTTGACAAGCTAATAAATCAGCCCTTTCTGAATCAGAAGTGCAGCAAGTGCGAACAATAACTCCACATAGTTTCTCCGCTGATTTCAGCTGGAAGGCCTAAGAGGATGATCTGGGATCAAAGTCTCTTACTTTATTGCAGAGCAAAAGCTTTCTTTATGAAGAAGAGCTGCAGAGAAATGAGGGAAGGGGGGATTTTTTTAATCAATTAATGAGAGAAGAAGTCTTGAAACAAAAAGGAGGCCTAAGTCTCCGATGTCAGGGCTGGCGGGAGGCCGGCGGGGTGGCAGGGCAGGAGTGGGCCCTGCCGCAGGTGAGGCTGGAGGCATCAGTCGAGGGGCTGCTCCTGTGGAGAGCTGCAGATTACCAGGGCAAGTCGGAATAGAGACTGTATTTAATCTGCGACCAATTGATTCCTTGAGTGTTTCAGGTATTTGTAGTGTAGGTTTAGATTTGTTGGGTGGCTTTACAGTGGGAAGCCTTGAGGCTGTGCTGTCTTATCTTTTTTTCAAATTGCTGCCTTTGACAGTATCATTTTTTTTTAACTTGGCCGTAAATCATTTCACTAATCAGCTGTCACCAGCCAACATGCATACATTGGCATTCAGCCGGAGAATTTGTTTTGGAAGGCCTTTAGCAACAAAAACTGTGTTTGTATCAATAACCGTCTGTTAATGTCTCATGCATACGGATGTAGAACACGGGGAGGAACACGGGGAGACGGCAGTAACGGAGAACAATTTGGTGGAGGGAAGGGGGGAAGAGCATCGGTTGCCTCGCACGGCGCAGCCTTCCCCCGCCCCGCCGCGGCCCAGGTGAGGCCGTTCCCTGCGGCTCCGCGGTTCTACGCGGTTCTGCGCGCCGTGCGGGGAGCCCGCGCAGAGCCCAGCGCCGCCCGCCACTTCGGTGTCCGAGGCTTCCCCCTCCCCGAGTCTAGAGCCGAGGTATTTTAAGTACAGTGTGTCTCTTCATTAACTTTCCCTCCACACATCACTGCATGCCTCTGAAAATAACTTGGCAAACTGGGAGCCGTTTATCTCTTTTATCTTGGGACCTGATCCAATTAAATAAGTGCACATTTACATTTGCATCCATCAGGGATGAGCGTGGAGAGGTCTGTGGTTTGCTTTAAGCAAATAAAAGCCAATTTCGCTGGAAAAGAGGTGTCTGGACCAAGGCCCCCCGTCCCGGCCGCAGGGGCGGGCGCAGGGCAGCGCTGTTCGCCGGGCGCGATGCGGCCCCGAGCCGGGCCCCTTGCCGGGCCGGCCGTGCAGCACCGCCGCGGCAGAACGGGGTGGTTGTTGCACAAGTGCCTGCCTCAGCCCGAGCCGGGCTCCCGGCACGCTGCGAGTTCGCACATGCTCTAATTATAACAAATGAGTAACGCCGTGCGGAGGACATTTATTTTCTGGTAGTTGGAGGTGAAGAGATTTCTGGCTGAGGAGGCTGGCAGCGCCCGGTGGCGGAGACCCGGGACGAGAGCCGCTCCGGACCCCGGGGAGTTGCTGGGCGGCCCCGCTCCGGCCTCCCGCCGCGTTTGGCCCCGCCGGGCTGAACAACAAAGATTTCCCTGCGAGGGGAGGTGAGAGGGGCTCGGGCAGCCTCCGGCCGCCGCCCCTGCAAATCAGCCGTGAAAATAATGCGAGGCTCTCCCGTTGAGTAACTGGTATTAAATACACGCAGCCGACCCAAAGAGAGAGGCCCGATAGGCGGGCAGCGAGGTGACCTGTCCTGGCTGCTGCACCTCTTGAGCGGCTCTCAGCGCCCTTGCGACACCCGCCGCCTCCAGCGCCTTGCGGGAAGCAGCCGCGGAGCCCGCGCAGGGAAACGCCTCTGCCTTTGAGGAAGAAGTAGGAGCGCCGAGGGTGTTGACTGCAGCGGGGGCCACGTCGGGGGATCTGAGGGGGCGTTAGGCTCCGGGGCTCCAGCCGCAGCCTGAGAGCCGGGGCAGTCGCTCGAAGCCGCATTCTGGGGCTGCCGGCGGGAAGGAGGCGCCCAGTGGAGCGCTGTCGGGCAAGAAAAGGCAACGGCCGCGCAGGTTACTCTGCCGCGGCCGACCCGTCGAGCAATGCCGGCTCCTCGGCCAAGCGCGGCCCGTCCCTCTCCGGCCTCGTCTGAGCCCTTGCCCCAGCAGAGAAAGGTCCCTGGGCCGGGCCGCGCCGTCGGACGGTCGCTTCCGCACCCCGCGGAGGCGCGGTGGAGGAATGCGGGGACAATGCGCCATCTGTCACCGCCGGGCCGCGCAGCGGCCGGGAGCGCCGCCGAGGGCGCTGATTTATGCTGAATGCGCCTTAGAAGATCTCGATGTAGACTTTGTCTTTCTCTGTCAGAGCCAAGTAAAAAGAAACAGCTGGCCTGAATTTTTAGCACCCATAATTAATTAAGAGCTTCATTCCTGGGATTTGATGATTCAATAAAGCAAGACCCTTATTCCCCTATGTGATTCCAGTGAATATCTACTCCACTCCAATCCTTTTGGGTCCCAAGATAGGGCAGATTAACACTCTTTTTCTATGGGAGAGAGGGAAAAAAATGCCTCAAGATTGCATCTGAGGCGCACACAAAAGGTAAATTCAAAACTGCCACTTGTTCTCTGCAAAGGCTCCTTATTCTCCGCTATTGATGTATTTGTGCCAGGTTTTAAAGAAACCAGAGGGGGGATGAGGAATTAACATATTGCTCATTTGGAAAAACAGCCGTTTCTGGTTTTGGTAACACTTGTTCCCTTGCCAGCCACAGATGTCCTTACTAATAATCTAGGCAGGTCACAGAGCGAGGGGAGCGGGGGGGCGGGCTCCCCTGGTACTCCCGTGCTGCTCCCAGGCTGCCCAGGCTCGGCTGCTGCTGCTGGGGCGGTGCCGCGGAGCCGGGCGCACCGCACCGCCGGCTGCGGAATTCCCGCGGCTGCGGATCGGCCGTGTGCGACGGCCGTGCCGGGATCAGGGACCGAATTTTCCTTTTTTTTTTCCCTTGATTTTTTTTCATTTTTTTTTCTTTTGTTTTGTTTTATAATTCATGTATGTGCCCCCTCCGAAGTTTGGCCGAAGAAGGGGTTTGGGTTGAAGTTCATGTACTTTTCCCTACTGCAAAACCCTGTGGTGTTTTTTAGTCGACTCCTTTAAACTTGTTGACCGTGTGATTTCCCGTGTTGTCTTGGCGGAGGGGCTTTCAAGTAGTTCCTAGGCACGACAAGAGAAGATGCTGTTCAGATCCTCTTACCGGGGTGTGTGAGGGGAGAAGCCAAATAAGCCAATTAGACGCGACCGCGCCGTCCCGGCCGCCGCGGAGGCTCCGCGCTGCGCGGGAGCCCCGTAGGTTAATCGGGACAATTGGAAAAGCAACACTCGCGGGGAGAGCAGCGGGGGGGATGTAAACACGGTCCGGGGTGTTGAGGGTCTAAATTAAGATTTGTTTTGTTTTTAAGCGTGAAAAGGGAAGCAGCAGGGCTGCGGGCTGCGCCAGGCTCCCTGCCTCTCCCGCCCTCTGTGCTCGCGATTGAGAAGCGGGGCTGGAGGTATAGGGGGATCCCGCCAGAGCTCGGGGGCTGTGCTGGCTGCCAGCTGCAACCGCAGCTCTGTCCATTTTCCTCCAGGACGTGAATTTCCCGTGGATGGGACCCCTGGCTGCAGCCCCAGGCTCCCTCTCCTACTCCCGGGCGAGCCGGGGAAGCAACGGGCCCACCGGCACACACGTCCAGGCCCCGGGGCATCTGGGGGGTTTCCCCGGGGAAGCCCCTTCCCGGGGAAAGGGCGCCTGGGTCGACCGGGCGTGGAGAGGGCGCTGCCCTGGCTCCCCGACGAGAGCTGCAGCTTTCCGCCGGGAGCCGCCGCATGCCCCTCCACGGTCTCGAATCCCCGGGAGTGTCACCTGCGGGAGAGGGCGACCCGTGCGCCGCACCCCGCTGCCACCTGCGTTGCTCAACTCGCACCGTCGGGGCAGCCGGCAGAGTGGGTCACTGCCCCCCCCGCCCCATCAAGGCTGCATCGGGGGCTGCCGCCCTGGGCGACAGGGGGGCAGAAAGGAGCGAGCTGTTTTCCGCGGGCGCGGAGCGGCGCCCTGCGGAGGCTGGGCCGTCCCCACCTGCGCCCATGGGCGAGCACCTGCTCCCATGCGCGCTGGTGGGAGCCCGGCCCGCAGGGCCCCGCCGCCAGCTCCGCTCTTCCCCCTCGCCAGACCCAAAACCACTCAGCCGCGGCGACGAAACCCTTCTGTCCCCAAACGTCCGCGGAAGCGGCAGGGATCCGCTTCGGAGTGAGGCGTCGCTCCCGGCCTCTCCGGAGCAGCTCCCGAGCAACCTATGGCAGCTTTAATTGGCAGCAGACATTGTTTTTATTTTAAGATATCCTCAAAAAAAATTTTAGTAACAAATTAACATGCCAGAGACAAAAAAAAAAAACAACCGCGGACGCTGATCCCTTCACCCCTGCCCTGTTATAAAAAAGAAATTGAGAAAATCGCACTTATGTTAAAGACAGTACGTCGGCTGTGGCAGGGGAAAAGGGAGAAGAATAAAATTGTTGTGTGAAATCGATGGGGCTACAATAATAGTTGTGGTTTAAAATAAGTGACAGGCTGCAACCTAAAGTAAACGGTTAATTCCCTTAGCAATTTATACATCAAACGAAAACCGTACTGAGATCGCTGATAGAGCTATTCAAAATAGCCCCGATTATAAGGAATAGGGCTTTTGAACAAGCGAAGCTCCTAAGCTGCTTTGCAAAATAGCTTTTTCAGAGATAGGAAGATCAGCTTGTGAAAGGTAGAGAGACGATTTAAAATAAAAAAAAAAAATTCCACAGCTAGATAAATAATTACAACCTATTTATTTTGCGACAGTCGTTCCATTGCGAGACCTGTTGTCTCCGGAGCGCGGTCCGGAGGGGCTCTGTGGGCTCCCTAGAGTGAAGGGCGTTCGGGAGCTCCAGCCGAGTTCAGCCAAAGGCGATGTCCGCCGGGACTCAGGGTGCCGGGAGGGGCCCGGGCTGGGGGCGTCTTTCCGTCAGCCCCGGAACAGCTCTGCCCCTGCCCCTCACCACGCAAACTTTCTCCCGTTTTAAACAAAACAAGTGAGTCTGATAAAGCTCACTGCCGCGCAAAAAACCCGCCTTCCTGCAGGTCTCCCCGACTGGAAATAAAAGATCCAACCGAGGTATTCGAGCATTTCTTAAAAATTCATTTATAATTTATAAAGTGACAAAATAACATACTATTATCCCAGGAATATCTGATTCTTTACACATTCAGCTTGAAACAATTTTGATTTTAAACCAGATTATCTACAAAGATGTATAATCAAGTAAACATGGACCGCATCTTTAAAACATAAAATACAAACTACTATTTAAAATCCTGTATAATGTAAATATGCATGAATAAACCTGTTACAGCTAGTAAATGGCTCTGACAAAGTTGAAGAGATTACAAAATAATTATCTGGCACGTCAAGAAAAAAAAACCAAACAAAACGGAGGGGTGTCTCGGCACCAGCTCCAACGGTCCCAGCGACATTCCCATCACGTTAACAGCGTCGATGCGCTCGCATACAACTGACACCCACAAAATCCGATTTGAGCAGGGAAAAACCCGTCCCCAGAGCTGGGTGCTGGAACAGTTCCTTGCCATTATTTGTTCGGAGGGGACGCGGGCCACCGGGATCCCGACACGGATGGGAACTGATTCTCGGGCGGTGGTTTGAAGTTCCAGACCCGCAGGGGAGCACCGAACTCGCTCGGGCACCCGCTCTCCCCCTGGCCTGTGCTGTGCAGCGAGAGAAACGCGCTGAGAGGCCTCAAAGCGCTCTCTGTCCCCGTACACAGGGGACGTTTGGTGGCTGGGAGCGCCGCGTCCACAGCCCCGCCGGCCGCCGCAGTCTGCCACCCGCCGCGGGTGCTGCGCGGAGCGGAGCGCGGCGGCCCCGCGGGGCTCCCGCACTGGCGAGCGGGCGGCAGGAGCCAAACTCGGGCCGAGTGTGACACCTACCTGCCAGCGCCGGGAAGCACCGCGCCCGCGGTCAGCCCTGCGCGGGGCTGCGCGGCCGCCCGGCCCGCGCCGTCCCCTGGGCCGAGGGCAGCAGTGCACAACGCCGGGGGTGGGGAGGGGGGGGAACGAGCCGAGGCTTCCCCCGCCGCACCGAGTGCCTTTGCCAGTGCAATCCCCAGCCCCGACACCGCCGCAGCACCTCTGCAGCAGCGACGCGGGCTAAATCTGGCAGAAAATCGAACTCATTAGCAAAGTTCACCGGCTGATTGCTTTGCATAAAACACGACACTGATTGGAAGTAATTAGGTTAAAAGTTGGGACTGCGCTTCGATTTGGTGTTTCTAACAAGTGCTTTTGTGCATGGCCTGGTTTAAGCCTCTACGTCCGGAAGCAGTGTCCCTCCCGCGCCCGTCCCTGTCCCTGTCCCCGTCGTGCTGCTGCCGCTCGCCTCTCCCCGGCCCCGCGGGCTCTGCCGGAGCCCGGCCTTGCAGAAATCGCCAGGCACTTTGAAAAAGGCTCCAGATACTACTGCAGCGTCCTAAACGGAGCCCCACATCTCTTTTAAAACGTGCATTTTTCCGCAGTTATGTACTATCTGCCCGTTGCAAAAAAAAAAAAAAAAAAAAAAAGAGTGTTTTTGTTTCTGTTAAAAATCTCTTTTAATTAAATATTCGCATTTTACAAAGGCGGCTGCAGGTTTTTGTATCTAATAAGTATAACCTATTTCCTTTTTTTTTTTTTTTGCCTTATAGTTTAGCTCACACCCAAGGGAAGAAAAAAACCAATAGGCATAAAAAATTAAATTAAACTTGTATATATATATTTTGAAACTATGAAACAATTCGGAAAAAGACACAGAAATGTATATATTTATATTACGAAAACAACATTAATGCCTGTACAGATGTCTTGATTTCATAATTTACTTCAAAGATACTGTATTATCAATTTAAATACAAAAAGCTACATTAAATATACAGAATAAGATTTCATACAAATCTTTCTTTGTGTGTGTGAGAGAGAACATGTCACTCGTTTGCTTTTCACTTGGTTAAGACATTTCTGGGCCATTTCCACCCAGCCATTTCCAATAGACTCTATAAACTTTTGAAGGGGGTGCTGGGAGGGAGGGGGGAGCTGGCCTTTTTCTGTTTGTTTTGTTTTTCTTTTGGTAGTGGAAAAATAACTGCCAAAGCAACTTATTATTTCTCTCAATAAATTAAAAAAAAATAAAAGAAAAAAATAACAAAACCACAGTCCCGGAAGGGTTGAGGACGAGAAGCCAATATTAAATGTTGGACATACCTTTCTTCAGTTCGTAGGGTGAGTCTTTGCAAAGGTCTACTTGGGACTGGCTCCTGATCATTTTAGTGTCTTTAGCCAGGCTCTCGGCTCTGCTGAGGACAGTCTGGTTTAATCCATTGAAGTGGGCCCCGGGGGCGGCGGCGGCGGGGCCGCCGGCGGGGTGCCCGTGCAGGGCCCCGAAGGAGCCGTAGTTCGTGTAACCGGGGTAGAAGGGCGCCGTGTAGTAGAGCGGCCGCGGCAGGACCGCCCCGTTGGGGAAGGGGCACTGCGCTGCCGGCGAGCGCGGCCGCGGCGGCGAACGCGACGGGCCGCCGCCGCCCAGCACAGCGGGGCCGGGGGGCGCCGCCTCGCCGCCAGCCTCCTTTGCCTTGTCCGCCGAGGTGGCGATCTCGGCCAGCGACCAGAGCTTGGGCTTGGCGAGGGCCGCCTGCTGCGGCGAGTGGATGACGGAGGCGCCGGTGGCGGCGGGCAGCAGCGGGTGCAGGTCGGCGGCGTGCAGCGGCCCGGCGGCGGCGGAGGGCGGGCGGTACGGCTGGGGCTCCTCGCCGCCCGCAGGCGGCAGCCCGCGGCCCGCCGGGCAAGGGCCCAGCGGGGAAGAGCCGGGCGCCTTGGGGGTAGCGTGCGGCCCGTCGAGCCGCTCCTCCGCCGGCTCTTTGCAATCCGAGTCGCTGAGGCCGCCCTCGGCCTCCCGGGGGCCGGGGGACTCCTGGAGGCGCTCGCAGCCTGGTACTGCCTTGGGATCCGCGGCTCCTGCAGGGGGGGAAAGGACAGAAAGGGTAGGGGGCAGCTCTTGGGCTCGCCCTGCGCCCCCAAAACCGCGCACCCACTTCGCCGCCCCAAACAGCCGCCAGGCCCGCAGCGCTGTCCTGCGGGTCCCCCCACCCCGGCTGCCAGGTCGGGGGGACAGGCCGAGCCCACTGCCTACCGGTGTCCGGCGTTCCGGGGTCTCCCTTCTCCTCCAGTTTCTGGGGCTCGTCCTCGTCGTTTTTCTCCAGGTCGATGTTCTCCTCTTCCTCCTCGTCCTCGCTGCGGTTCCGCGGCGTCCAAGTCATTTTATTCTCCTTTTTGAGCCGCCGTCGCGCGTTGGCGAACCAGGTGGAGACCTGGGTGAGGGTCATTTTGGTGATGATGGCCAGCATGATCTTCTCGCCCTTGGTGGGGTAGGGGTTTTTCCGGTGCTCGTTGAGCCAGGCCTTGAGGGTGGCCGTGGCGTCCCGCGTCGCGTTCTTGCGGTACGCGGGGTCCCCGTAGGGGTAGGAGCCGAGCGGCGCCGCGTACGGGTGGTACCCCAGGGAACCGGCCATGCCCGGCGTGTGGTCGTAGGGCGAGCCCTGGGGAGAGAGGGGAGAGCGGCCCCGCGGGGCGAGGTCAGGCGGCCGCGGGGCGGCAATGACACGGCAAGGGCAGCGCCAGGGCCTGCCTGCCGCCCCTGCCCGCGCCCCGCCGCCGGGCCCTGCCTGGCTTCTCCTCCAGCTCCTTCGTGGGAGAACAGGCGGAAGGGCCTGGGGGCTCGCCCCGGCCCCTGGCCGCTTGCAGCAATCCGGCGCTTCTCGCCCAAAGACAAGCGCGGAAAAGCAAGTGGGGACCCCGGCGAGGGGGGGGGGGCGGTCAACGGTGGGGGCACTCGTTCCTTCCCCCCCGGGCTGCGATCGCGGCGGGCAACCTGCCGGGCCCAGGCGGCCGGGCTGGGCCGCTCCTCTGCCAGACCAGGGGCGGGAGAAGGAAAAAAAATAGAGAAGGTAGAAAAAGAGAAAAAAAACCCCACAGACAACAGAAAGAATGAAAGACAGAAAAAAGAAACTGTGAAACTCTGCCTAGACCTTAAACAGCGAGGAGACACTGAGCAAAACTCCCCGGGTTTTTGGGGGATCTGCGGGGCACTGGCGGCGGCCGCGGCTCCACGGCGGGGATGCCCCGGGCCGGCCCCGCGGTGCCCCGCAGGCGCGCACGGCCGCGCAGCGCCCTGTCTTCCCTGCCTGCCCTTCCGTCCCCGCGCAGCGCCCGCGGAGCGGCTCGCGGCCATGGGATTAGGACTCTGCAATATTTAAACAGCCTAATTACCGCCGTGCAGGGGAAAGTTGCCGGGTTTATCGTCCGGATTTCTCCCATCGCCGGCCACTGCTGCCTTAATTCCCTTTTTCAACCGCAACTAGGTAGTTGTTGCGGAATTACTATTGCTGTTTTATTAAATTTCTTTTTTTTTTTTTTTTTGAGAGAACGAAATGGGTCCCCGCCTGCCCCAGTATCGTACCGCCCGGGCCGTGCCGGCGGCTCCCCCCGCGCCCGGCCCTGCCCGCCGCCAGCAACAGTGTGCGGCAGCACAGGGCGGCGATGCGGGAAAGTTGGGCGGCGAGGCGGGGAGCCGTGCTCCCTTTTGTCCCCGATATCTCAAAAATGAAATCGGAACAAAAAGCAGGACCGGAGGAAAGGGCGGTGGGGGGCAGGCACCCGCGGGAACCCGCCGTGCCCGGCGCGGTACCGGCGACCCGCGGCTGCTCTTACCACGTAGGAAGTGAAGGCGGCGGCGGCGGCGGCGGCCGGGTCGGTGCCGTACTGGAGGTGGGAGTTGTAACCCGGGGAAGGGGCGGTAAAGGCGGTAGATCCGGCATAAGGGGAAAAAGCGGAGCCCGAAGAAGATCTCCCAAGTTCATCGGTCCTGGGTCCGGAGATCACGCTGGTGCTGTATGCCGGGCACGAGTAGAGAGCCAAGGACGCTGAAGGCTGGTACAAGTAACCCTGAGGATACGACATGGCCAGGCGCGTACATACACCCGGGAGCCCAAGGCGCCGGGAGGGAGCGGCCGCGCTGCCGGGCTGGGGCCGCTGCGGCCGGGGCTTCGCGGGAGCCTCTCCGCCCTCGCCAGCTGGGCAGCGGCGGCACCTTGCTCTCTGCCGGGGCTGCTGCTCCGCGCTCGCCTGCAGCCTGGCACCGCTTCCTCCTTTTTCTCCCCCCCTCGCTTCCCCCTCTCTTTTTTTTTTTTTTTTTTTTTCCCTCGCACTCTCTCCCTCCCTGCACCGGGGGGCTTTTTTTTTCCCCCCTTCCTCCTCGCTCTCGCTTTCCGAAGGGTCCTGCCAAGATGCTAAGTTGGAAATCGCAGCTCCTGACGCCTTCTGCGCGGCCCGGCGAGGCTCCTCCTTCGCGGGGTGTTGTCAGTGGAAGGACTGGCAGGACCCCGCTGGGCTGCCGCGGCCGGGCCCAACCAGCGGGAGGGCTCCGCGCTTCCCTCGGCCCTCCCCAGCGCTCAGAGGCTCAAGTGCGCCGGCTCCTGGATTGCAGTCACCTCCGAGCCATTTAAGATCAGCTTCAACTTTCTGCATGTGCTAAATACCGTGCGGAGCCGCGCTGCGCCGGAATGCAAGCCAATCAATATATGAAAAAAAAATATATAAGATTTATTAGCCGTCCGACTCCCCCTCTGCTCAGCCACCCCTCCTCTTGCTCTCTGCCCCCTGCCCCTCCCTCCACTAAATCACTGAAGGTGGAATATACGGGGGTTGTGTTGTGGTGGCAGTTTTTCTCTTCTAAACAAAAAAAAGGCGACTTTCGGCGGGGAAGCGCCGCGCCGCAGCCCGGGCCGGTCCCGCAGCGCTGGGATGTGCAGCCGGTCGCACTGTCGGGGCGGGAGCCGCGCCGGGGCCGCCCCACCGCCGGACCTGTTGCGGCGCTTATGCGAGCGGAGCTGCGGCGGGTTTGCGCCGGCCCCGGGAGAAGGGGGATCGGAGGGGGAGCGGTGGGGGCGGAGATGGGGCTGCAGAAATCGTTCACAGTGAGGGTTTGCCCGCGGATCTAAAGAATACACCGGTATCCTCCCCTCCCCGGATCATAAAAGGGTCGAGGCGAAAGCAGATTAAAACCATATGAACCGGGATAAATCCCTGCCGATCGGGAGATGTAATCTCCTTTGATTCCATCAGATATATTTCCCAACAGGAACATATCCCGATTTATACCCTTCTGACTTTTTTTTTTTCCCCTCGCGGCTGAGGCATGGCCCTGCCCCCGCGGCCGCGAAACCTGCGCCGCGGCTCCGCGCCCCCGGCCACCCGGGACCCGCCTCGCACCGGGGAGGCGGGCGATTTAATTAGATTTATCTCATCTATTTTGTTTTCTTGCAACTTTTGCATCTCGGCCGTAATTCCTCTCGCCGCCGGCCCCAGCGAGCCGGACGCGGAGACGAGGGGAGGGGGTGTGTGCTTTAAAACGGGCCGGGGCAGGAGCTCTGCGGGTTGGGTCGCCGAGAAGGCGACATCGACGCCGCGCCGCACCGTCCGTCCCTCTGGGACTCCGTCCCGGCGGCAGCGGACGCAGCCTCCCTGCCGAACGGTGTGGCACTGGCTGAGCCTTCCCGAGCAACCACGGGAAGGACAAGAAGGGACGGGGCGGGCACGGAGCGCTCTCCCCGGTGCCTCCGGGGAAAATCACGGCAGGGCCGGGGCCGGGAGGCGGCGGGGGGGGCGCACTACAGTACCCAGCAGGCCGTGGCCCCGTCAGTCCCGCCCCCGCCCCTCCCGGCGTATAATTGGCTGTCCTCCCACCGGGAGCTGGTCTTCCCCTTATTCTATTGGCCGCGCGAGCTGTCCGTCAGCACGGGGAGGAGGGGGTGTGGAGGGGCGGTGGCTGCACGCGGCGCTGTTGCCGGGGAGTCCGGAAGCGGTGCTGAAAGGACGGCACGCGGAGGCGCTGCGGGCTGAGGCAGCCGCTTCCCGGCCCAGCCCAGCTGGGCTCCGCTCAGCCTGTGGCAGCGGCGGGTCGGGCCGGCGCCGGCCGGCGAGGTGAGCAAGCGGGGCTGCAGCGCGTCCCTCCGCAACGCGGGACGGCGGCGCCGCGGGTTTCCGTGGCGGCGCTGCCCCGCCGCGCTGCGGCGCCCCCTGCCGGACGGGCGTGGCGCTGCCCCACGGACGGGCACTCCTGGGGACGCGGCGGCGCCGGAGCCGCTTTCGGCCGCGGTCCCGGGGCCGAATTTCCCCGCACCGAGCCCCAGGGCACGACCGCGCCGTCCGCCACGGGCGCCGTAGTAAGGCGGCGATCGCGGGAGCGGCTTGCGGGAGCTCGGCGCGGCGAGCTGGGCCTCGGCACCCTCCTCGGTGCTGCTGGCGAGCAGCGCTTTGTCTGGCGCTTCCCTCCTTCACCGCGCCTTTTTTTTTTTTTTAACTATTTTTTTTTAAAATATTTGTTTTGGTGTTTGTTTTTCTTGCTTGGGAGTGCACGGTGTTTTCTCTCTTAAAATCCATGTGGTTGTGCCCCCGGTAGCCGGGAAGGGGCTCGCACACTCTCTTACATGCTCACTCCACACAGGTGTGCACTTTCATCAGTTTTCAGCTGCTCGGTGTCACTGATGTTTGTCCCTGGGTTAATTTTAGCTCTCGCTCTGAAGCGCCGCGTTTCTTTTTGCACTGAAAAGCACTTCTGTCACAATCTTCTGACAATGCCCCTTGTTCGAGGAGTGAGGTATCACCTGGTAAAGTTTTAGACATTTAATATTCATTTCATACGTGAGTAGAATGAGTAACCGCTTTTCCTTGCCTGTTTCTTTGTAGGGAGAAGCAGAAGTTTTAACCATCTTCCCATGGCATCTGACTTTTTTGAGGAGGAGGTAAGGTTAATGTCATGTAAAATTACCCTCTTTATTTCTGATGTTCTACTAATCTTGCTTCTATAGGCGTACATTTTGGAAGCTGTGGTGAGTTCATGCATACTTTCATGCATTGCAGCATAATACCAGAGCTGATTAATAAACGGTAGCGATAGGACTCTAAAGCCATCAGGACTGTGTCTATCAAACTGACATTTTCACTACATTATACCACGATTATATTACTTGCAGTTTTAAAAGAACTGTAGATAATTCTTCGAGATATTGAAACATTTAGTTTATAGTTCTCTTGCTGTGGTTGTCACCTTCACTTTATATCAAATTTGAGACTCATTTCTTAAGGATGTCTCTATTTTCTGCTTTATTTGCACATTGATAGCTCTACTGAATGACTAGTCACAGCAACTTCTTCCTCTGATAGAAGCATATTAAAATGTGAAAGCCTAAGACTAATCTGCTTTGCAAGACTTTTCAGCTCTTTGATTAAAAGGCAGTAAGAAGTTTGTTTCAAGATGTTTGGTTTTGCAGTTTTTATCAGTTTTGTTAACAAATGTGTGGCTTGGGGATACATTCGCTTCTCTCAATTTTTACTTAAGGTATGTACATTTGAAGGTATGGATAAGTTCTTAATATCACGTGTTTGCTTTGCAGCTGCCAGTGAAATGATGTAAGTGCAAGTTGATATTAACATTTTGTACTTTATTTTTGTCATAATTTCTTGGAACCCTTAATGCAATAGAAGAAACATTTACCATTCACTTCTTACTTAACAATGGGTAGGATTTACAGACTGGCTGTGCACTCTTCACTGTATTTAAATTAAAGCTTGTGAATTTTATTTGAGCTTGTGTAAATAAATAAGGTAGGTCACTGTTTTTATAGCCCTCAGTCTGATGGACTGGTCCTGCAAAGCTGTTTAAAACGGTCTTTGCTTACTTTAGCAGTCCGGCTCCAGTAGGGTTTTTGACATGAGGGGAACTTGGGTTTGAAATGACTGCATAAAATGTGGTGACCCAAAATGTAGCAATATTTGAACTTGGATATTTGTTTTTCTACCCTGGTTTCATTTGTGTAATTTCATTTAGGGTGTGCAAATATACGTGGTACAGTGTAAAATAACTTAATAAATGAATGCATGAACATATAATAGAAATCATCTGTGAATATTTTCTGGGAGGGGGAAAAGGGGCAGGGTGATCTTCAAAATAACAGCAAACTGTATTTTAAAAACACAGCCACGGTTAGTCTCTAACTGCAGGTGGCTTGTGGCGCATGGAGTTAAACTTGAGCATCTTGGATATGATACACCTTAATTTAATTACTTTAATAGCTACTTTCTCTTGAAAGTTTAAAATCTAACGATCCTGCTTTTATTGCAGTATTTAAAGATCTAATCGTTCTTGTGTGTGTCTGAGATGTAAAACTTAGTGCAAGAAGAGGCAACAGATTGGTTCCGTCATACGATTTTGTTGGGTTTTTTTGAGAGTACTTAAAAGATTATGATGGATAATGCTGTCTTGCCAAAGAATGCCGACACAGGTGTTCATCATTATCTTAATTAAGATCCTGAGAAAATGTCATCTTTCGGCATGAATTATGAAGGGAGATGCATTAGGAGATCATTTCAACTTTTTTTTTTTCTTCTTTTTACAGGGATAGATGAGAAGGAGGCTGTTTTCTCAAAACCTTTTTGATATTTCTTAATCAGAGTACCTGACCTTAGACACTTACTGAATAATTTGTTTCTCCAGTTCAATTTGTGAACATATTCCTGAGAGATCTGTATGTGATGTTAAAGGGAATCTATAATAATAATAATAATAATAATAATAATAATAATAATAATAATATCATTCCCCTCCTAGATACTCTGGTTCATTTAAAGCTGTCCTTATAAACAAAATACTAAGATGACAGTGGAAATTGCTGCTGGAAACATCTGCTAGGCGGTGTTTTATACAGTGCATTTAAAAGTATTAACAACTCATATAGTAACAGAACAAAATAAATATGTGTGAACTTTATCTTTTTAATGAAGCATGAAGAGAAAAAAAATTTCCTTTTCACACCTTTGTACTACCATGGAAGTAAAAACTAATTAGCGTGCAAAAGAGGAAGGAGGGGCTTGTATTTTTCTCTGTTAAATCAATACATTATTAGCTGAGCAAGAGCTAAAACAATGCAGCTGAAATATTGGCTGAAGCATCGGCAGTAAAACTTGGGGCTGCGCTCCTGCAGATACTCGTGTGTGTGTTGCTGCTGCTGCTTCCCCGAGGTGAAGAGCCGGGGGTTCCAGGGTCAGAACTGGCCGGTGTTGGGTGGCTCTGGGCCTGGGTGAGTGACCCCGCAGAGCTCTGCAGGACGCCCCTCACTCCGCTGTTGTTTCTTGTGCCTGCACGTACTGTACCCGAGACTCTACTTGTTGGCACTCGCTGCATTTGTGCTCCGAGACTGAGGTGTAAACTTGTGAACACTTAGAATAACTCTGCTGTGTCTAGCAATTGGATATTAGGTGGCTTAGGCAAACTCTTGTTTTTTTCTCAGCAAGCCTTTGTAAGTAAAATGACTTTTTGTCTGCTAAAAGAAAGCTGATTATCGGTTTCAGTAATTTTGAAATTGCATCAGCAAACCTGTTTAGTATGTGGAGTAAAACCATACACAGAAGTGCAGCTGGCAAGCCTTTTAAGCACGTAGTTATTGTATTGAACATGTGACTCCAAAGATCTTGACAGTATCGTGGGACAACCTGAAACTGTATTTCAGTTTCCTGCAATTAACTTAAACGCTGTGATTTGCTTGAGTTTGTTGGCATAATATGAACTAAGTTAAGAATGTCTTTAAAGTTTATTTTGCTTACATTTCCATGGGCATATGCAAAAAATAGACTCTCCTAATCGTTGACTTTAGCAGAAAAAGATGAAAACCTGCTCTTTTTTCGTGTCTAAACAAGTTTTTCACTTAAAGCAAGCCCCATCTTCTGTTAGTTGGCTCCTTCTTGTGGAAGAGGAGCACCTCAGTGGGAAGGATGGCTGTGGCTTCCCATGCCATTTTTTGGGGCGTACATGTGCCGATAGTTTTCCATACGGTGGCAAATTCCCTTTTGAGTGCAGGTGCTGCAGCATGGTGGGAACTCCCAGAGTGGGATTCTGGCCTTCGGTGTGGGGGTTACAGTTGGGTGCCTTTTCATAGCAGCATCATGTTCAAAAGAGTTTGTATTTTATCTGTCGTACTTACATAAATTTGCAGTCCTTACGACCAGTGTTTGCAAGAGTTTGGCGTTACTTCTTTGAGTAGAAACAAAGTCAAGGACCCTTTCTAGCCTTACACCCAAAGAATTATTTCAGACAGTTCATAATTTCTCAACTTTATTAATATTAGAGCTTTTTAGTTTCTGTTCCTTAACACGGTTATGCAGATGCGAATGATTCTTAAAGCTGTTTTCTACAGGCTAAAGTGAACGAATTTGTAGAGCCAGAACAGGTTCTGTTTGTTTGGGTATGTTTGGTTTTGTTTTGTTTTTTACTGTGTAAATAATTGAGGGAAAAACCAAACTGGTTAGACCTTTAGAAATGAATGTGGGTCATTGTAACAGAGACTTTATTAACAAACTTGTGAGTGATCACTCTCTTACTCTACCCAAAAGAGATGCTCTTTTTCTCTCCGACAGAGTGAAAAACTAGCTTTTTTTTTTTTTTCATAAGCACATCTTTTTCTCAGCATTTCTACTGCAGATCAAGAGCCCAGTGTTTATCCCTGAAATATTCTTTGCTGGCATCTACAGAACTTTTCATGCCCTTCAGATTTAATTTTGTATAGAATAATGTGTGGTGTGATATGCAGGTCCTCTGTTTTCAATTAAGCTGTATTAGGTAACTATGCTCTTCTCTTTCATATCCCGTAGCAAAGTATCAATATCCAGATGGCAGTGTGCTGGGATAAAATAGCTACAGGGTTGGCTGCTACTGTAAAGCCAAGAACTAACATTTTAGCCTGTGTGATAAATAACACCGGGGTTGCGACTCTTGGCGTATTGGAGTTGCACTAAATAACACTACAGTGCTGTTTATTACTGGTTTCATTGGATAATATGCAGCTATAAAACCTGCTTGAAGCTTTTATTAAGAATACTCTGTCATTATAAAAAGGTGCCTACAACTTCTTTATGATATTGGCGGTGCAGGAATTACTTTGTGCTGACCTCCCAGCTGTTGTGTAGGGAGGACCTTTCCCTCTCCCAGCTTCTGTGGGCGGTAGGTTATGTGGATGCCCCTCGAGAAGAGGGCAGCTCCCTAGAGCCCAGGTTTCCGAAGTTATTTTCAAGGTATTCTTTCTCTTTTTCATAAGTTTATTTCTGTATTTAATTTCTTGATTCAGTTAAAACTCAGCTGATATTCTCTGTGGTATAAACTGTGCTACTGGGTCCCTAGTAAACTTTAAACTGAGCTCACCCAGATAGTTGTCTGAGACGAGGCTGCAGAATCGCTGAGAGACTTTGATGCTGGCTGAGGTGATGATGGGAAGACTTGATAAAGGGATCCAGGACATCCTTGTTCACTTTGTATGACCCAGATGTGTTCATGTAACCTCCCTGCCTCTGGTTACCTCACTAGGACCCTTTGCTTTTCTCAGAAATGTTCGGATTTAAATTGGTGTCCATACGCATATTTAGACTGTTGTGCTTTTGAGCAAAAGCAAGTTATTAATACTATTACTGAATCATTAGCTAAATACCACCACATTTCCATAGGCACCTGTTTATGGTGAGCTTCTTAGAAAATGCAGAACTGAACAGCATCCAGTGGGATGTGGCAATAACATAGTGTCTGTAGGATTAAATATGTGTGCTAGATCAATGGGTGAAGAAACTCTGGCATTGCTCAGTCTGTAATCCTTGTTTGCAAGAGAAACCTGCTGTCTCAATTAGTAACAAATATCTTTTGTTCCATGTCCCTGTTCCCATATGTCCATTTTTTTGCCCTTACAGAATGTAGCCAAGAGACGATGCAGTGAGGTCCATGATGAGGAAACTAGATGATCTCTTGAGGTCCCTTCGAATCCCTAACATTCTGTGATTCTGTGTGAAAATGAATCCAGCAGTCCATCCCATCCCATACCCGCCTGAGTACAGGGAGAGACCTCGTACAAAGCCAGAATGCGTCTGGGCTTGCAGCTCTTTTTAACCATATTAAGTCCTATTCAGCACTAATGGTAAGTAATTTGTTTTGTGTGTGTTATGATTCATTAAGTAAGGCATTACAGCAGTGGTATTTTCCTTTGTGGTACTAGATTCTGTCTCTAACAAAATGCAGAATTAATGTTTCCAGATACATCAGCTTTAATCCTGTTTCTGTTAAGAAAATCATGTGGTGCAGATGACAAGCATTGTAGTAAATATGCTTTTATTTTCTTCCTTTTTTGCCCTTTCCAGATGAGCTCAGTGACACTAAGCTTTGCTTAGCAAAGCTAAAGAAGGGAAGAACTGTTGGAAGGCCAGAGCTATTTTGAAGTAGGATAATTCTTCTTTCCGTAACACCCAAACATGAAGGCTGTAAAACTTCATTAGGTAGAGTATCGATAATAGTATAATATCAGTAATATTGCATGATGTAACTACACACTGCTTTATTGTTCGCTGATCACTTGGAGCTGCATTAAATAAATGAATATATACTAGTGGCTTAAATGAACATCATGAGTGAAAGTAATAAATCAAGAAGGTAGGTGCTAGAGGAAATACAACTAGCTTTTTTAAGCCAGTCTCATCTTTCTTCAGCTCTTTCCATAACCTGTATATTTTTTTTTTGTCTCTTGGGAAAGACAAAATGAAGAAAAATACCTTTTCATTCAAGAATTTGAAGCTAGTTCAACTTCTTAACGAGAAAGACTTCACTGTCCTCATAGCTGTTATGGCGTCTTAATGCTTTGTCCAGCAGAAAACAGCACTTGTGGTGCTGACCCATGAACTCTGTGAACATCTGTAGTGCCGCAGCATGTGCTGCTCTTTCTTCTTGGGGCTTCCCTCGTTGTGAAATGTCTGAGGTGGCGCAGCCCTCTGTGACCTCTTGCATCCAAGGATGGACACTGTGAGTCTTTTTCTGTCTGGAACGTGTGGGAGCTTCCTCCTGAGCCCAATATTTCTCAAATGTTGCAAGAAAAGATGTGACAGTGTTGTCTGGAAGATGTGACTGACTCAATTGTTATTAGCGTTTATTAAATGCCTTACAATGGAGGGGAAGAGTCATTGCCTTCATTTTTACAAATAGGAGAACTGGCTTGTAGGAGGAATGGGTCTCTTCTATCTTCTGTGATTCTTGACCCACCTAATTAGGTGATTGTCACAAGAAATAACAATCTGGCTCAGGGGAATGGCACTGGGGAAAGCTGCCGACACGTTCAGTATGGCACACGGCTTCCCCCCAGAACGGCTTCATGCAGTGAGTGGGGGCTGGCCAGGGAGGGGGTTTAAAAGGGCTGATGAGCCTGAGGCTGTCTCTCCGTTGAATAGCTTCATTCTAGATCTCATCCAGGGAAAAAGTGAGGAACTGCCACTCATTTCTAGGAGCTGCTCTTTTTAGCAATTACTTGCCCTCTGCCTCCTGCCGCCTCCTTTCCCAGCAGAGTGGCCTTTCCCCAGGAGAAGCTGATTCAGTTCACCGCTGGTATTTGCAGTTTCCCTGCCCTTACTTAGTCTCTCAGGCAGTAATCATTTCTTCTGGTCTAAGACTTCAGATTCTTTTTTTTAATGGTTTATTTTGCTAAGAAAGAGTCTGTCCAGCTGCTACAAACAATAGTGGGTTTGATGTGTATCAATAAAGAGTTAGAGATGTGTGTTTTCCATGTAGACGATAAAGAGACTTAAAGCCTACTTTAAAGGAAGGCAAACCTTGGTGAGGTTTACTTAGATGTACAATATGCCCTATTCTTTCATTTTTAAAAACAGTATTAAGGGAGGTTTGTTTGTTGGGTTTTTGTTTTTTTTTCAAGAAAAGAGAAAATAATTTCGTCTTTTTGATTGCACTTTTTTTTTCTTAGTCTCACAGTTGTGAGATAAATATTCAGAAATATGACTTGGTAAGGTTAATGTGATTAAAATGAATATGTGATAACGGGCTCTGCACGTTAAAGATTAAGAGCTCAAATTATAGACTCTGGAGTGGAACACTCCATGAGCGTTTGCGATGTTGTTTGTGCAAGGAATGCAGACTTAGGCCCACGGTTGCAGTGACACAACGATTTCATCCTGTCTGCTGCTTTTTTTGTCTTGAGTGATCTGCACAGGAGTCTCTTGCACGCTGTAGTGTCAAGGTGAAAATGTAGTCTAGGGGGAGGTGAGGGGGTCAAATGAGGAAATAATTTCAGTCCAAGCATTAGAGTTACTCTATAAAAACAGATTAGTTTTACGCAAATGATTCAGATTTACAAAGAACAGTTTATAGTATTTTGACTGCACAGTGGTTAATTCTTTATGTATAAATTGATCTTTTATACAAATGTAATTCCATATACAACAGTTAATCTCTTTGAGTGCAAGCTGACAATATATTATCAATTAATTTATGTAGGTTATGACTTTCTTTTCCCTGTACTGTGCAGTGGTTACCTACACTAAAGTTGAGTCAGTGTGTGCTTAATGAAAATTAGATGTGAAAAGTAACCTGTAGAGGACAAAGCAGCATTGAAATCCATATTGCTCTTAAAAAGACAAAGGTACTTCAGGCATTTCTCCCTTCTTAATCTCTTAAGAATTTGATGTGTAATTCTGTTATGAGCAATTTGGAGTGAATTAAATTGAAATATTTTAAGAAATTAATATCAGTACTAGATGTTATTGCTTACCTTTTGCGAAGCCCAGTTTTGTTTTAAAGTGCTTTGTGTTTTGAGAGGCTAATTGATAGACAATCTTCCATTGAGAAGGAAAAGGACTTGGACTTCCGTGGAGAGACAAGCCTGGCTGTTACATCTGTGAAATCTGCTAGTGTTGCAATCATTTAAATGAAGTGTTTGTTTACAGAGCAGCAATGGCATTTCTCCTCCTCTTCCTTGCGGTTTTGTCCAAGTAGATGTTATGAGTGGCAGTTGCAGTGACTGCTAAGTGTTTAAATGATGACACCATTATGTGAAGTGATTTTGAAATGAGAGATTCCAGCCAAGAATTACATCTGCTCTCATCTCCTTCAAATCATACTCTCTGGCTGTGCAGATTATGATTGATTTGTTTGTGACAGATTGCAGGAAACAGTCATTGATTTTTCAATATTTTACCTTAAAATTATTTACAGTTGTAACCAAGGGGAGGTATTTCCATGGGCTGTCAGCCCCTGAAAGACTGGGATAATATTCCCTGCTCCCTGACAAGACAAATTACCCGTAATGAGTGCAGTAGCTGAAGGGTATACTTTTATTTTAAAATATGTCAATAACCCCAGTGACTAAACGAATATTGATTCAGCATAATGAAGCCTGAGTAATGTGAAAATGAGCTCTTCAAGGAGCATGGTAAAGACTGACTTTTTAGCTCGTAGCAAGAAGCTTTTCATTCTTTACTGTTAGGTGGTTGAAATGTTCAGTCTTAAACAAGTCATCAGTCCTTAAACAGTAGTAATATGTGGAGTAATGGAACAAAAGAACTTTTTTCCTCATTTTTAATTTCTTTTTTCCCCAAGTTCTTTTTCTTCAGTGCATTTCAGCACATCAGGTGCTTAAAGAGAAAAATGCAAGTTATCCAAGGCAGAGATAGAATTACTATTGGTGTGAATGTCTTTTGCAATACTATTCTTCAGCCAGCCTGATTATGTTTTAAGTAGATTCAGCATATATGGGTATGGAAATGTATCTAAATAAAACTTTAGATTTAATTTCATATTACTGACTTATTTGGCATATTGATGTGTGTTCTGTGTGATCGGTGTAATATTCTTATCCTTTAACAATTTAGAATAGCTGGTTTATGAGAACCTAGATATACTGTGTTAGGAAAACTTGGTTACTGTGGTGCACGTTTTTCTTTCTGGTGCTTTGCAACACTGCATGCTTCTTACCAAATGAGAATTTTCAAATAGTAATTAATTTAAATTACTGTAATTTATGCAGTGCATTTATAGGTGTGGTGTGGAAAAGCATCTAATAGATTAGTACAAATGCACTTCAATTGTTCAGGGTGAGGATTAGATTAAAGACCACGTTGAGGTACAATTTTTTTTAACATTAAAAATATTGAACACTAAAAAGAATTCTCATCGGAAAGGATCAATTTGTCATTTGTATTCGAGAACATTGTGCAGCATTGGGATGGCTCTGCAAAAGCACTGGGTATAAATAGCTATGTGATCCAGACGTATGCTAAAAGATATTTTCTTGGGGTGTTTGTGCGCAATGTGTCAATTATGAAATAATGTCATAGCCAGAAGCATTGAGTGAGCAAGTGAGCATGTTTGGGCACAAAGACAACTTTCTTTTCTTTTTTTTCTGAGGACTGACTTCAATTGCATCCAAGCCGCTTGTGGAAATCTTCAGAAGGATGTTTTCCAATCAGCACACAGGTGATTTTTTCCAAATGTCATCTCTTCAGCACAGTCAGAAAGTATTTCAGGATGCACTGGAGAACCTGTGGCACTGAGAGTTAAATGGCAGCTCTGCAATGTGAGAAATGCTCCTGTTTTTAACGTTGCTAATTTTCAAATGGGAGTGATATACATTTGAGAGGGTTACAACAGTAAATAATTGTAGATTGAAATGGCTTGTGTGTAACACCTGGGATTCACAAAATATTGGAGAACCATTAATGGTGAGGGAGGGAGTAGTACCCTCAAATATATAGCAGTGATATCAGGAGAATTTGGGGCTCTTGGAAATTAAGGCTTAGTGTTATTTTACACATCCCGCATTCTCTGCCTGTTCTCTTTGTTTCTGTACCTTTTGTTTCCTTGGCCAGCTGTGACAGTGGTGAGGAAGAGGGAGACTGTTGAGGGCTGGATGCCAGTTCTGATGTTTCTTTTAACCACATCTCCTTTTCCTAGGTAACAGCTCCGTGATACCAAACTCAACAGAAGCGGATACTGCTGGAGGTACTGCTGACAGCTAAGCCCAAGTGGGCTCTGCTCACAAGACATCGTCTTGTTTCGTTTGCAAGGCAGGTAACGTCTCTTCCTTTGCTGCCTTTCTCAAAGACGAGTTTGCTTATTAAATCCTTGCCTGCCTGGTGTTCAGGCCTGAACTGTGTGCTTGGCACTGATGGCAATTGTTGGCTGCGGAAAGCTCTGTGTGCGACAGCAGAGATTTCTGGTGATGGTAACTTGGAAGCTCTTAAGCTTATTCACGCATCTTCTTCTAGTGTTAGAACTGCTACAGTTGCTAGTCCACTTCCAGCTGACTATGGAGGAGAGAGGAAAAACAAACAAAATCAATGAAACAGACAAAAAACCCAAACCAAACAATGAGCCCAAATCATTACTCGGCTGAAAGTTCTTGTGACATCTGGGATCTGTTAGGAGCAGAACATAAACCCAGTTGGTGTTCACTTAGGCAAAAGGAAAAGAGAACACTGTGAAATGAAGGTCACAGGTAAGAAGAGAGTAATCTCCTTTGTGGCAGAGAAGCAGCTGTGGGTAAATCATGAAGGGCTAATATTTAAGGTTCATATGTCCTTAGGCACTTGGGGACTAGCAAATTTTGACCATTTCAGTTCATTTCAAGCCTGACACAAAGACAGTGTCTGAGTGCGTTCTTGTAGAGGGAAGGTGATACAATGTTAATGGTGTGGGTGTTTTTGTCTCAGATCTCTATACCTATTCAATTGTCAGATTTCACTATAAATAAGATGGCAACCAAAACCAATGGTCATTTATTTTGCTTTTCTCCCTATTTATTCTCTCTCTGTATTTTCTGCTCTATAGATTAACTATGAACTCATTTTAGTTGATGGAAGAGGTGTGGAAGGGGAGAGGGTGTGTAAATGTTGTTGATGGAAATTGTTCTTACTGGCTAAGCCTTTCCCCCCTCCTCAATTTGTTTGTTTGAAATCTAACAACGGAACCTTAACCAAAGCAGTCCATAAGTGGGCAGACAGCACTATGTAGAATTTGCAATTCTCAAAGACGTGGTTAGTTGACATCAGTTCTTTGTGCCCTAAACTACATGTGTTGAAGTTGCTGTTTCTTTTAATTTATGAACAAATATTTGGTTTTTGTCAAAACCAATTCCATATATGCAGAATATTCACATTTTCTTGGAATGACCATATTATGTACTAAAAGCTTTCACTAACTTGAGTGGTGTGATAGTATTGCAGTCTTTGGTATGGTGACGTGGTTCATGGTGAACTTTTAGAGGGAGATAACCCTAAAAGAATATAAGGAGAATCCCAGACACTTCAAGTTTCACCTGACTGCTACAGCTAAAAAGGCATGGCTGACCATGGTAAAATCTGTGTCTGGAATTATGGAGACAGGCTGAGAAATATGTACTGAATTGATTGTTGATTATTTTCCTTTGTAAACACTGGGAATGGACAAATTATGGTTTGCTGTGGCCTTTAAGGAATGTCCACAGCGTCCTCCTTTTGTTTTTTTAACTTATCTTTTAATATGAAGTGTCATTCCCCAAATGAAGTGATGTCCTTGGGCTGGTGGCAACAGCTGGAGTTGCAGAATTCATAAATAATTCAGAGAGGGATAAAGGGTATGGGATTTTTTTTTTTTGTCATTTGAATCTTTATTATGTGCACACATTTCATTTTAGATATGGCATCGTTTGAATTCATTCAGTATGATGATTGCACTGACCTGTCATATTTATTTTGATGTCCCTTCGAAGGACCATATGCTCTGTCTTCGGCACAAAAAAGGATGCAAGTTGCTAACCAAAAAGGCAGCTATGTTCCCGTAGGGATGAAGACCCTCGCTTCCCGTTGTCACATCAGTCTGTGTTCAGCTGTGGTGCAGGAGGAGAAAGCGCAGTTGTTACATCAGGGCACTGATGCAACGGCAGCGTGGCCTGGCGAAAGGTGGAAGAAAGGGCAAAACCGTTTGCATCAAGATGTTGTACGGCATGAGAACCTCAGCTGTCACTCAGGGCCAGCTGGTGCGAGGAACCTGGCATGTGGAAGATGGAAAAGATTAAAGCCAGCCAGAAATCTGCCAAGGTGGAGGTGTGCCATGGTAGCTTGATGTGGGAATGCAATTAATTACTTTGTCTGCTGGAGGTGGGGTTGCCATGCACACAGCCTTTGGGGACGCACGGGAGTTAGGCTGGTTCTGCAGGGCTCAAGGCTTTTCCTTTGACCCATCTGTGCTCTCCTTTCCTCTTAAAGGAGCTGCTTGCTTAGCCAGACATCATCTTGGATAATGGTTTTTGGGAAAACCTGCAGTTGTAGTTTTCCTCTTTGCTAATTCTGTTATAACCAACTGTTGCATCTGGTCCTTCACTTATTTTGGCAGCATGTTTCTGGGGACAAGTGGTATATTTTCCAGAAGTTCCAGGTAAATCTACTGGTTTCAAGCTCAACCATGTCCCATAAGTAATGAACTTGCATGGTGATGAGTGATGTCTGATTCCTACTGGTGAGTGCAGTGGCAGGATTAGCAATTCATCGGTGGGTAACAAGACCTTGTTAACGTTGCCTTTGAATGCAGTATTAACGTGATAGGATGCAACCACCATGGTATTTTCATGGTTTAAGGTGTAATTGCAGCAGTGTGTGGTGATTTGTATGAAGTAGATGGCCCATTGTGCCATGCTGGTGGCAGAAGGAAGCCAATTAAGTGAAATACAATAACTAGAATCTGTGAATGTCCATGATAACTGTATGCAAATTTGTTTCTTTTCTAGATCCTGCCATCAATGACTGAGCCTCCTTGAAATCTTCTTACCAGTTACTGCCAAGATGAGAAGGATAACAGGAAGGAGGAGTGCTTAAGTGGTTTTAATGACAGTTAATTTAATCTATTTATCAAATGACAGGTTGTTTTTCTCTCAAAACTCGATTGTCATGACAAGATGCTTTTGGAAGTCATTTTTGTAAAATAAAACTGACAATTTTTAGGCTACAAAGAGCTATTGTATCTTTCTATACAATGTTGTCATTATGGTAAACCGCTGGAAAGTCTTTATTTTTTGAAGTAATTTAACTTGCGTACTTCATTCATTTATTTGAATGTCTGTTGAATGCCATGTGAAAAGTTTCTTGCCAGAGTTCTTTTATTCAACGGAATAGTTATTCTTACAATGCTCAATTTATTATTGTCTAAATTACTGTTGCCTTAGCCTCCTGCGGAATGTTTCTTTTTAGTAATTCTTAAACAAATAAGGAATGAATGAGGTTTTGTCCCTTTTGTGTTTTGATCGGTGTATTTTTCCTTTCAGTGAAAGCGTCTTCAGTTTTCAGAATGACACTATTACAAAGAAAGGTGCGCTTTTTATTCCCCCCAGCAGAAAATGTCTTTTGTGCAATGATTTTTTTAAATATGTACACTGCCAAGGTGCAATTACTGGAAGGAGAGACGGAAGCTGTTGGGAATGTCATGTTATGCCAAATTAAGAATTATTAGCTCTCCCTTTCTCTGCAATCTCTTCGACTAGAACTCGACCTATTGCGTCTGGCTTATACTTTGACTCTAGTGGAACTAATGTGTCCTTGGAGTAGCATTTTAGAGTAACTTCAGATTCTTTTTTTCTTTTTTTTTTTCTTTTCACAAGTCTGCTTTAAACTGCTGGGATAAACTTCAGAGGAAGCAAGAGCTGCAGGTTCCTGTGTCAGCAGCTGTGCTGGTGGAGGAGGAAGCTTCATGCACACTTGCTCCTCACTGTCTCCTGCAGGTTCTGCCCCTGCTAGGGAAGCAAATTGAACTGTTTCCCTGAGCACACCTGGCCTGATTTCAGCCAAAGTTGATTGTGTTATTAAATATTAGTTAACTGGCACCCTGGGTGATTTAATGACAGGGCAGAAAATGCGCAGCCCAGCTGTGCAGAGGGCACATCTGCGTGGGGGGTGTGTTGAGAAGCTGTGGTGGTGTGGTCTTTTCAGTGGGTGCAGTTACATCTCTAAGATGTGATAAAAATTGGGTGTGTTAGAAAGCTGTGCGGTTCTGTAATGTATGATATTCACATTTCAGGAGTGAACTGGATATTGTAAAATAAACCCATGCTCTTTGGCTTACTCCTTGTGCATGCCAGTGTGAGTGGAGAGCGATGGTGTGAGTGTGTGTAGGTGACAGGACACCTATTTTGGGAAAATTTATCCAGTCAAGGTGAGTGAATGGTATGAATGTTTCCATTATCTAGAAAACACACAGTTGTGCTTTCATTGAAGAGGTTGCCTCCACCACCCTGTGCCTCAAGAGAAGAGTTTTTGACCCATGGTGCCCTGACCTCCCTTTAGAGAAGAGGAGAGAGCACCCTGAGCAGTAGAGGCCCCCCATCTGCTGCTCCTCTGTCCAAAGTTGCACCAGTAGGTGCTGGAGTCTGGTGAGGCATGCAAGCTCTTGATGTTCCCTGTGCCAAAATTAGAAGGGTGTGGATGATCTTTGGTACTGGAAGGCTTGCTGGGTGAAAGTGGTGACTAAACAGCTCCTTCAACACTGACCCTTATTATGAGAAGGCTGCAGAGCATAGGTGCTGTCCCATGAACAAAACTTGGGTGTACAAAGAACAAGGGCCTTTCTAATCCATCAGAAATCTGAGAGCTGCACTGCTGCTTGCGTCTCCCCTTGGGGCACTGCTGGATGAAAGAACTCAGTGCAGGCACAGAAAGGACTGAACCTCCAGCTCAGCTGGCGTTGCAGCCGATATCCCGTTAACTGGTTCTGTGCTAAAGAATGGTGAAGTGTACACTGGCAGTGTTTAAGGGGGGGAAAGGACAGGAACTGGTGTGGGAGGGGTGGATGCTACATTGCAGATGAAGCACCGTCTCCCTGGCTGGTTTCTCCTTGGCAGCGCTTCCCTACCGTGGTGCCTTCGGGCTGGAGCCTGAGTCTGCTGGGGTCTGAAAAATAGTGTCATGAAGAGATGAGGCATCGGAGGGTCTTAATACTAAGTCTTACAAAGAGATTTGGGAGTGTGCACAAACTTAGAAGTCCATCATATGTTAAAATTACATGTAAAAAAAGTAGATATGATAGAGTGTGAAACCTGTTGCTTTTCTGCCAGGTTTTGAGTTAACTTGGCTACGTACCACTGTACATTGAGAAAATGTTGGACTCGTCAGTCAAACTCTTTCTTGCCCTTGTCAGCCTGTACTTGCTCTGTGCATAGTTCAAGGAGGCAAAGTGCCAGCCACATACTTTCCAAAATCCTCAGCTTGCCCCCGATCCAATCTCTGCAGCGAGGGCGGGTGCGGCTGCAGGTGCGAGGCTGGAGCTGGAGCGGAGCCCCGCGGTCGGGCACGGCCGCACTGCAGCACCCGCGCTGCCTTGGGAAGCGATGCGCTGCCACACGGCTCCCCGACCACAAACAGAGCAACAACCAGCCTCCGCAGCTCTTTGAGACGGCCCATAACCCATATAATTATTTCACCTTAATATGGGCTATTGTAGTTCTGAAGTTAAAATATTTAATGAAGTGCTCATGATTGCCTAATAATCTTTTTGCCTGCCCAAGTGGTAATACATAGTTAAACCAGTATTGCAAAATAACATACGTCTTTGGTACAGCACTGTCATGGGTATGTTATGCCGATTAGTAAAAACTTGATGTCCCAGCATTTTAAAAGACAAAATACTGTAGTTAAGACTGTCATACTGTTTACATAGCACTGAAAAGTAATCAATGCAGAGCAGACATTTTTATTCTTATAAATACTCCATATAATGGGTTGGTTTCTATGAGGCTTCCTGGCTCTTTGGTGACTGCTGCGTTTGGTATGACTATCAGGATCCCACACATAATCATGTGTTTATTGTTATAAGCACATGATTTCTGTGTATGTTCTCAACAAATATGTTGGCCAAAACATAGTTTACTTTCTTCTCTGGTACTGTATGGTTACTTTCTAACTCCTTTAACCTCAGTTCGAACTTGGTTGAATAAAATGTGTGTTCCTGAAAATAATCTTTACATCCGTGATATGACAGTTAATTTTATAAGACTGTTTTCATACTCCAGACCTAGCAAATTTTTTTCAAGGCAACATGTGTTGACAATATACAGAGGTAAAAATCATGGATAAACTCTAAGGTGCAAACTTTCTAGAAGAGCAGGGATTCATAAGATATTACTAGAAAGGAAATAGTAGATTTTCTACCTTTTGAATGCAGAGGGAATGTCTTTGTAGAGGTATATGCTTGAAGAAATGGCTGGGTGGGGTAGAGGAATGCTTCACAGGCTTTTGCTACACCTGGGTCATCTCAGAGGTCCCTTTGCATTGGAAGGGAGGAGGCATCTCGGTGTAACAGATACCTGCACAGCAGCTTCCACTGAAAAGTACTCAAAGTTACTTACACTTCTCTTTAAAAAAGGATTGTGGGGGGAAGCATTGAGTAGCAACTAATTTGGCAAGGTTCCTGCCTCCTAATATTGTGCCTTTTTCAAAGATCCTCTTTCACCTGACTGACTGGCTCTGCAGAGCGTTAGGTTTTGTGGGCTTCAGGTGCATTTCTTTTGTTCCTCCATCCCCATCTCTTCCCACCAAATTAATCAAACAGCATATGAACTTTTTTTTTTCCAGAGCAAATGTCTTCTACAAAGTGTATACTTCTAGCAGCAAGGCAAAGTTACACTTTGTAGGAATAATTATTAGGTTTAAAATCCTCTGACAGCATCCTGCTGTGTATAAATGAGGTTTGTGCTCAGATTAGTTAGCTGGCACCCACTCACTGGCACGTTACAAAACAATGATTGCAAGTTGATCGCATCCCGTTATCTGCCTTTTTTCTTTTTAATGGGCTTTTTGTTGCTGTGCTGTCACCACGGCTGAAATAAATGTGTCCAAGTTGTAGGTTTCCAAGTTCTGTGCAGCCTGGGGAGATGATGTTGAGTCTCCTGCACCAGGAAAAGACTTGGGGGCATAAGCGTTTAGAGAAGGGGAGAGGTTCTCTGCGCTTAGATTTCTGATTCTTGTGGACTTTTGTTTTTGGCTGACCGGGATGTTTTCTGCTCTATGGCAAGCAATATGTTACCACTGAAGTCCAAAATGCCAGGTGTAATTAGCTCATGTGTTTAAATAGGTGGTGTTATTTTTTTTAACTTGTATGTACTAGCCTGTTTTCATGCACAAGTACATATTTTACCTGGGAAGAGTGCCTTATGAATCAGAAAACATATTTAAAGTGTGTGCTAATCTTTTAGATTTTAAAAATAGCCATGAGGTCTTTATTTCTTTGTTTACAATTGATTAGGGTTAGAGTTTTAGAAGCTTAATGCTGACTCTAAGTGCTTTACAGTCAGTCACTGAGAATTATGGGCTTGGCATGACTCATGGTTTTGTTCCTCAGTATATCCATTACTGTTACATGCTGAGTAGTCAGTGCACATAGATGACTGATTTTTTGGGTATTTTTTTGCATTTTCGCATGTTCAGAAAAATACTTTGTTAAAGCAGCTGCTGGGTGAACAGGGTAATTAAAGAACTGTACCACTTTTATTGAAGTTGACATGTGCTGCACATTCCTTAAAACTCGGTATGTGAGCAGAATGTTTCCAGGATTTGTTGAGTTCAGACACCTATAGACACTGGGGAGCTTTTAACAGTAGCAAAGATAACTTCAAGTACTACGCTGTTATATAAATCTATCTTTAAGAAGAGAGCTATTATTGCAATACATTGCTCATGTTCTTCATATTTTGTGCGTGTGTTTTATGTATGCACATACACTCCTATACACAAACACTTAAGAACTGACTGCTCTTATTTGACTGTGATTGTATATTCTATTTAATATTTACTTGGAAAGAAAATGCTGTAATGCTGATTGAGAATCTTAATTTGCTTGGTGACAAAAGAAATCTGCAGTTTATTGATTTATTTGTTTGTGTTTTTAAATGAAATGCAATCCTGCTTAATTTGAACTGCAGCTCTTAGTGTGTGAGTGTCTCGGTATAGCAAATAAGGAATCTTACTGAACGTAAACTGAGGCTTGGTTTAATTTCAACTAGTATGATGAGTGCAATATTCCACATGCGTAATGCTTTGAAAGTTGTGGAAAAAAATAGACTTGTAATTAAAACACACAGTGACTAAACACATTATATATTAGTGTTCTCAGAAAGTCTGTTGAACAGATATAATTGCCAATATTGTAATTTTTAGCAATATGATCATCTTTTTCCTTGTGTATTGAAACAATGTTATGTCTGTTTGAGCACGTTCACTTAGTCTGCCTTTCCTGTTAACAGCTCATGTCTTCAGAGCATCTTTGATATTCCTTTTTTAAAGTTATAAGTTGGCATTTCAGGCAGAGTCAACAAATATGCAAATTTCAAGATCAGAACATTTTTTTAACCTCACTTTACCTGTTTTTATTTACATGGTCATTGGTGCAGAGGACTCTGCCAAGAACGGCCTGTGGGTTTCTGCGAGAGCTGAGCGCTCCGAGCTGCGCACAGCTCAGGGATCCGCGTCCGTGCTCGGCACAGGCACAGGCACAATGTTCTTTGCAGAAAGAGGAGACAGATTCTTCTTTGGAGCGACCCAGAGCCGGACCAGCGCTATCAGAGCAGCCCCACCTTTCCCAGCCTGAGCGGTGCCAAGTGCACGCAGAGCGAGCAGGTTGGTGGCCGAGCAGGTTGGTGGTCCCGTGGTGAGTCCGAGAGTGAGTGAGCTGCAGGAACCAGACACAGCACTGACAATGAGCTCTCTGAATGCTTCCAGTTTTAAAGTGCTGCCATGTCCATCACCCTGCTGAGAAAGTCTCAGTGCTTTCAGCGCAGTGCCTGAAGATGCCTTTTTCAAAGTCTTTTTAAATAGTAATACTTAAGTCACAGACAACTTTTGCCTGGAAAGCCTGTGGTATCAATGTCCATTAGTAAGACATTTTTCTTCCTGAAATGCTTTGTTGGTGTTAAAGTCTTGGTACTGTGCTCTGGACTGTCTGCCTCATGGATACCTATCATCCATGTTTTGCGTGATTTCAGAGTAGAATGTTGCCCTTACTGTTGAATTATTAGGCTAGAACCATCATACTTTCACCTGCATATTTTGGGATGTTTAAACCTTTAAACCTTAAGCACTTTTCAAGCAATATGTTTGACTTACTATTGTGGCACACTGTAAAATAAAACAGACTATTGCAATGCATGCAAGAGAGAACATTATTCATCAGCTACAAAGAAAAATGTGGAGGAAATGTTTTCAAAATTTTAGGGTTTTTGCTAATTCTTCTCAGTTGATTTTGCATTATTTTTAATGTGGGATGTGCAAAACAAGAAGTTCGTTTCCTTTACTGGGATACATAAGGTGCTGTTGTGTATTGGTGTTCTAAATTTCTGGAACTGCATAAACTGAAACGATAACTTTTTAATTTTAGCATCTTGTCACACGTGCTTTATAAGTTTAGTTTTATGCCTGAATGTCTGTGTGAGCAGGCTAGGTGCTTTTAGCTGTCTGTGTATTCTAACAAAGTCATCCTATGGGCAAATCTTTTTATATGGGGTTCTACAAGTTGAAGACGAAAAATTGGTTTCTAAACTACTTGTATGTTTCAATACTGCAAGTCAATTCCCACGTGGTAAAGTGTAAACTACTAACTAATAATCCATAGCAGTTATGCAGGAAAAAGTCATTTAATTAACACTTTTAATTTCAGCTGTGAAAGAAGGTGAAAACGAGGTCTGAAAAATGGAGAGCGCCTTTGTTTTTCATCGCTGAAGACTTGCCGCACTGTAAGTCTGCTGATGCTCGTGTACATAGAACATCTCCTGGCTGCTAATTAGGCTTCCCCAACGTGCTCTCTAGAAATCCACTGCAGAAGTTTTTTTTCAAAAAAAACACCACACTGTCATAAATAGAGAAACTGCATGGTATGTAACTATTATACACCGCTCATTTGGCAGACTATAATTTAATAGAACAACAATGATCAGACTAGTATATCAGTTAATTTTCAAAACATTTTATTCCACACAAATTAGCTTAGGTCCTGGAGGGCAAAATGACAAGAGGTTACTCATACACTATGTATTTAATTAATTGAAAAATGCTCAAATTGCTTTTACAGTTGTTATTAAAAAGTAGAATCAGTGTTGCCAGTGCTCAACCATAATTAGAACCCTGGGGAATTAAATATTTAGCATTAGTAATGTAACAGCACTTAGGACACAAATTTCTATTTTTGTAATGAAAGCAATACAGTGTAAGTGCAAATGGCTGAAACGACAGCTGTGACAAGCAAACCAGCCTGGGATATTTCAATAAGACACCTCGTCGGACAGCAAGTCTTACCGCATTACTCGTTTGTAAGAGATCTGCAAGTTTAAATCCCAATAGCCAGGCATTACACCCAGTATTTAGATTTCTAATTGCTCACAGGATGAGCGGTCGGGCAAATGTCAGGCCGTCAGCGGGGGAAGCATGCGGTGTTTTCCCAAATAACGCCGCGGAGGTGCCTGCCTTTGTCAGCACCGGCAGGGGCTGGGGAGGCAGGTCCTGGGGCTGCCGAGGGAGGAAAAGAGATCTTGTTTAAGTTTAATTACATTTAAGCATAAGTGCTTTCAGTGATACAACATGAAAAGTTGGATATTGGGCTCTAATGAGCTGTAGTGGTGGATGGCTAGAGACCCTGAGGAATTCGTTCACTAAATTAACTGGATAAAAGTACTTGGTTTGGGCATGGTAGGATGGCTGAGCTGTGCTCCAAAACTCCCTTTCAGAGCTGTCTCTCGTTCCTGTTTTTGTTCTAAACAGGCCATGTAGCAACTTCCACAGCCGCCTGCTACAACTGTTCAGCTTGTCAGAAGGTATTATGTTACCAGCTAGTAAGTAATAAAGCATATTTGACTTCATTTGTCTTCTGTTGTTTTTCTGGGGTGGTAGGGGAAGGAGGAGAGCTTGAAGCCAGTTGTATATCTTTTGAACAAACAGAGCTGTATTTGGGCAAGGTAAGCTTTTACCTGTTTAAAGCACTGATTTTTTTTTTTTTCTAGAAATAGGACAATGAGGCAGGAGAGATGGAGTACTGGTTTTTAAAGATACTTTTGTTCCAATTGGCACCTGCTCAGAGGATAGATTTTGTGTCTGAGCTGCACACGTAGCAAGCACATGCGGTCCAGACAGCACTGGACCGGGACGGCCTGTTTCTTGGCAGAAGCAGGTAAGGACCAGCATCTCGCCTGTGCGGTGCCACATCCAGCGCTGGCAGAGATGCCCTGGCTGCTGCCCTCCTGCTCTGCAACCACTTGTTTCTGCTGCAGGTCACTCTGCAGAGAAAGTTTATTTTAACTCTGCCAAAAGAAAAAAAAAGAAAAAGGTCTTTGCTTCACACCAAAACTTGGCAAATGGTGTCGAAGCCTGTAAAAGTATCTCTGGTCTTGAAACTTAAAAAGAGTCTTAGTTCTGAGACATTTCAAATACTAATTACTGCACAAACGAATGGCCCTTGGGCAGGGGTGAAACTGCCCCAGCCCAGTTGCTGCTGCTGCTGCAATCAGCCCTGCCCAGCTGTACCCACTGAGCACTAATTGCACCAGCCCACACCTGGGGTATGAAACGGTGCCTGCTGGGGGGGCTCCGGCTCTCACTCCTTTGTCTGCTGAGGGGAAGCATGCAAGGAAAGGGCTTCCTTGGTGCTTTTAAAAATTCAATGTTGTTTCTTCAGCCTGGCTCTCCAAAAAGTTTTGGCTTGTTAGCTGAACGTTCCCCGCAGTGTCTTTTTTTAGCTGAAGCTGCTGAACTTTGGTGAAGCAACAAGGAGCTACTGATGGAGCTGTGTAATGGGGAGCGGTAGTGACCTGGCTGCAATCACCAAAACCTGCAGGAGTTGTTCAGGTAGGTGCAAAATGGTTGTGAACAAGGTTATGAATAAACCCCTCTCTCTTGTTGGTGACCTGCTGGGGCACAATAATGGTCCTGAGGGATTAGGAGCTTCAGTTTTGTGTGTTTCCTGGGCAGGTAGTGCTTCTGAGAAAATTAGCTGTTCTCTAACGGGTTTTTGTACTCAAAGCATAGGAAGGAACACTCCTTGTGCATGCTGAAGCCTTGTGGGTTCTTCTGAGGTTCTCTGGGTGCTTGCATCCCAGTGCCTGGCTCACTTCACCCCTTTGAGCTTTCCCATGCTAACCAGAGACTTGCAATTAGAAACCCCTCATGCTCTGTAATTTGTGTGTGATGTGTAGAACTGGAGTACCCAAGGGTTTGATGTAACTGTGGATTACTGCTGGGTGTAAATAATTCTCATCAGCTCTTACTTTCATAAATAAAATCGTGGCATTTCCCCCCATCCCTTTTCCACTGATGCAAGTAGATAGCATGTGAATGCTGCTGGAGTCTTGCTGGTGGTCCTGGCTGGCAGCAGGACGAGCTGCAGCTGGACTGGGCTTTATGTCCTAGCATCTAAAAGCTGCATTGAACCTGTTGTGTGGATGAGCAAGGAGCTGCACTGGCATGATTGTGGTGCCATTGCTGACCATTGTGTCTGCTGTCTAAGTCGTCTCTGTTCTGGCCTGGGACAAGTTAATTGGTATGGGTTTTTTTAACGTCTGATTCTACATAGCTGTTCTCTCAAAGTTGTTGAGGCTTGGGTCTTGTCTGTCATTGCCAGGATCAGTTCCTGTAAATCCTGCAGCAGTCACTCTCTGAGGATGGGGAAAGGAACGGGGGGGCTAGAGGCTTTAGTCGCTTGGACGCTGGCAGCTGTAAATGCGTTTTCACCTTCTGTTTTGTTTTTTTGTTATCTTCCAACCTCTGTGCCACATGTGCCCAGTGCTCTAAAACACACAAAAGCAGTCTCTGACCCTTGCTGGTTTCTCATTCTTTAAGTCAAGGAGAAAATGCCATTTTCTGCTCCAAAATCTGCCAGCATCATCTCTTTGGAAGCACATCACAAGCTGCTCCATCACCAACTTCTACCTTAAAATATCGACCAAAAAAAAAAAAAATTAAAAAAAAAAAAATATATATATTTAGAGGAGGTTATTCCTGGCCAAAGGACACTCAAAGGTACTTCTAAGGCTCTCCATAACCTTGGCTGCTGCCTGGTGAGTCGGGCTGCATGCAGAGCTCTCTGCCTGCTGGGGACAAGGTGGGCACGCAGAGCTGGGACAAAAGGTTTCCCTGGGACCTGCTGCCAGTCCTGTCTCACCAGCTCTAACAGCCTTCAATGCCTAACGCGGGGTTTAGTTTTCACACACTTGATTGTATTTCACTGATTAAGATACTTTTTTTTTCAGGAAATAAAAATTGATAAAAATATTCAAAGCGTGTTTTTCAGTACAATCTTAGACTAAAACTGCTTCCCTGTTTTATAGCAGATGTGGATCCTAGAGGTGAATGTGTGATACCAGTCACAGCTAAGGTTTTCAGAGCTTGCTGACTGACTGAACAAACACAACAGTGTTGTACCCATGGATGCTTCTGTTGTTTAAACAAGTGTGAACCTGGTGTGACAAATGAGACTGAAATTAAAGTGCCTGGGCACTACTGGACGTTGTGCCGCAGCACTGACTGAATGACTCTGGTCACGTATGGGTTTTACCAAGGCGCTGTACTGAATGGTGTTCCAGAAACACGGTTGCTTCCATGAGTAATGAAGCAGTTCCCTTTTGATGCTGTGCTAGAAGAAAGCAAATGTGCTGAAAGCAAAGTATGGTTGTGCACAGAAGTTTTTTCCTTGTTGTTTCTCCTTGAATTGTGGTTTCCACTGGTACTGACTCTTTCTATTACTGTCCAGCATGAAAAGGAAGCGGCTTGACAAGAGAGGTTTTCTATATTTCTGGTTTCAGTTGCTCATTGAGGTAGGGTTAATTTCTTTCCTCCATCCCTTTTAGGTATTGCCTCTTATCTTCTTAGTGACTTAAACTGCTAAAACTATACCATGAAACAATCAGCTTTGCTCTTTGCAACTTGCTGCCCGTATCCCCTGTTGTATTTATATTATTGAAATTATATTTTATGTGCACAAATATACCTGCAGGATTTTAGATCTCTGAATGTTTCCAAGGGATTTTGTTGTGTGGGGCTGGTTTGTTTTTGTTTTATTTGTTTGTTTTAAATAGCCCCATCCTCAGGTGGTTGCTAGTGTTATTAGAGCCACCTTGCCATTGAAGGGTGAAGTTTCAAGCCATGCTCAAACTGTCTGCAGTCTTTAGGGCCTGATTCTGCGGGTGCTGCACCCATGGAGTGAGGGCTATGCTGCTGCCTTCTTATAAGGAGGGAAGCTGGACCATAATAACACATTCAAAAACTTCGCTCCAACTGCTCGGAAAACTCTGAAACTGGGTTCCTGCTGTGCTGTGTTGCTGATCCACATGGTTCCAGGCAGCTGGAAAAGTTAAACTCGTGTTACCAGCCTGGGCTGTGTTGAACAAGTGTGGGGCAGGTTTTTGGTCTGGGCTGTGGAGCTCTTAACGTTACACTCCCATCGTGTGTGTGACGATGAAATGAATTGGTTAATGAGCGCCTAAGCATCTGTTCAGCCTCTGGTAGATGCTTTGCCAAGGTTCAAGTTCCCTGAGGAGGATTAGCCACCTGGTCCAGTTTTCATGATGTACTGACAAAGGGGACACCCACCTTTTCGTTTTACTGCAGAGGATGGACGAATGCTTGATTATTGTTCAGCCAAATGCACAGGGTCCCTGGGAGGTCTGTGAGTTTGATGTATTTTTGTAATTTAGTGATTACTTTTTTAATTATTTCAATTTGGATTACAGCAGGGCCTGCAACCACCATGCATTTTTGGAGGAAGAATGACATCTACTCACTCGTCTCATGGTTTTGCCAAATAGACTTATTTATTTTCCTTTTTCTTAAATGACACGCAGCTCTTTGCCCGCAATTGTCTCTCTTGCAGTATAATATATAAAAAATCAATATACACCACAGGGCAACAAGAAATGGTGATAAAAAGATGTTTTAAGAGAAAAATGAGCATTTCATAGTCTGAACTTAAAATTAGGCTTTCCGAAGTCTAAAGATTTCGCTACATGGACAGCATTATGAGTTGGTGAAAGGCCTGCGCTAAAAGGCTTAAATTTATGTGACAGTAGTATTGCTTTACGATGAGTGTGATTTAGTAGGGGTTTGACCCATCGGACACATTATGGCAAAGGAGCTTGGTATGCCTGAAAGACAGAAACATTACATGTTTGTTGCTGAACTTTGAAATAGCTGAAATCAGGCAAACAACCTGAATTAAGAAAGCAGAATGGATTGAGCCTCGGTGAACCAAACAGAGGGCTTGGCTGGGCTTTTGCTTCTGGATTACCTGCTGAAACCATGCAGAATCCCTTTCTGAGCTTGGGTTGGGGGAATAGACGGGGGTGTGTTGTGCTGTTTGTTTGGGGTGCTTTTTAACCTATGGCTCGTTTGCTGGGTGTTTGTTGTATAAACCCTGCAGCAGTGTGAGCCTGTTTGTTTGTTGGGCTGACCATCCAGCTGTGTGTTCACAGCTGCCCCAGCGCTTCGAGGCCCTTCTGAAGCTGAGAGCACGTGGTCAGGGTCTCTTTATCTGAAGTATTTACAAACACCTGTGCCCTTGGTCTGTGTTCCAGCGCAGTGCTGGAAATGCACAGAAAGAAGCCGCCTTCCCACTTTGTAGCTCACTAGCATCTGAGTAAAGATTGTGAAAAGGTTTTGGTTTTGTCCCCCGTTTTGGGTTTTGCCAAATTCAGCCTCAATTTTACATCTGCAATTGGATGACCTCCTTCAGCAGTGCTGCTGGCACTGTTTCCATTTAATTACTGCACTTACATGTCTCTAATGCCTCTAAGTGTGCTGGTGCAACCTGCCATTTTTGACAGCCCCCATGCAAAGGACCAATTTACAGCCAGTGAAGAAAAGGTGAAGTTTCCTGGCAGTGCCCTGGGGGACCTCCTGGTTGGGTTGGACACCAACAGTGCAGGATGCTCTGCAGTTCTTAGGTTTTGTTTCTGAACTTTTTTGCCATCTAACAGTGAATATTTTTTTAAAGTAAAATAATGATTAAATAAATAATCTGTGGAATGTGACCAGCAGAATGTGCAAGAACAGCACGGTAGAAAATTCCCATTATTGTAAGTCTCACAGTTGGTCTTATTGCACTGTTTCCTCTGCTTACAGCCCCCAAACAAGAATTACCTTTGCAGGAGCAAACATGTGAGAACAGAAAAGATCTGCTTTGGTGCAAGCGTCCCTGTGACTTGAGAACAATTGATGTGGCAAAACTTAGGGTGGCAAAAAAATTCAGAAACAAAATCTAAGAATTGCAGAGCATCCTGTGTCCACCCACCCAGAAGGTCCCCTAGTGCACCACCACAAAGCACACGGTAAATAATGAACAGTGACCATTTTTAAGTTAAAAAAGAAACCCAGCCAAACAAGTAGCATCATGTAAATTGCTCTCTCTTATTTTCTGTCCCAGCTGAAACGTTTGTTGGAAAAAGCATCTGAAAAATTATTTCAGGTTTCTAACATCTTGTGCAAGACCAACCATCTGAAGCTGCAACCTTCGAGCTGGGTGTAACAGGACCCATGCAGCTCAGTGGAGTTCAGTGCTGCAGCTGGGTCCCCAAGATCCTCGGGATCAGTTTACTATGGCTGGTTTTGTCTGGCAGATCATAGCAGCCTCTCAGTATATCTTGTACATACTGCAAAACCCCTTTGTAAGTTGTTCTGAATTTCTGCATGTATTTTAAATATATTGGGCTTTCCAGGAGTGAGAATGGTTTTTTTCCCTTCTGATTTTTGTCGCTTTTTCTTCTGGTTTGCTTGTTCTAGAATATCACAAGTAGATTCCTTCTGTGCTTTTGAACCAAAATGTAAGTCTAAACTGGCCTTCCCTAGGTGATGGACGGTTTAATGAAACTGAATGAATGAAAATGTTTTTGTTTGAATATGGCAAGACAGTAAATAAAAAACTGTTTAAGGCAATTTCATTTCCCTGCATGCACACAATCACGGAGGCACTTAGCCGATGAGCTTTTTCACTTAAGGTTATGTGATTTCCTTTGCCTCTCTAACCAATTTTGTTATCGACAAGGGTGTCCCACCTCCCAGCACGTGAGCTGATCTGCCCGTGGTGAGTGCTGGGGTGGGTGTGCTGGGGAAACCGATGGCATCCTTGTTCCCAGTCCCAACTCCCTTCCACTGGCTGTGCCTGCCTCGTCATGTTTGTAAGTGCACAAAGGAGAAAAAAATCCTATCTTGTTAAAGGCTGAGCTTGTCTGCTGGAAAAATGCCCGTTTTCAGGTGAGAAATTGTCTGTCTCAGTGTTAGGACAAGGGAACTAATTGTTTGGTCCTGTCTGGTTTTAAGTGCTTTAAGCAATCTGGGCTCTACCGCTTCCTCTGGGAGATTATGTTGCTTAATACATTGGAATACCAGGAAGTTGGTTTCTTGCCCTGGGTATTCAATTTAAAATTTTCTTTAATGTCATTACTGGAGCTGGCAAGAAAAACAAAATATTTTTCAGAACTGGGGTTTGCTGCTTTCTCAGGATCCACTAAGTGGTCTGCAAACATGCATCTCCATGGGAAATACCTGCAGACGACGGCTGGGTTGTAATGGTTCTGATGGGGCTTTCTCCAGTGTTCTACAGACCCCTCATCAGTTTGGCCTTCGACAGTCCTGACTGGTTTCTGTAGGGTGTTGTAACGTGTATGACACCCTTACACATAATTACTTTGACCTTTCTGCAAATTCTAAGGCTAGTAAGACTTTATCATGGAAGGAAGTGTATAAAAACTTGAGTATTTCTAAAATCTGAGTAATTAGGAGGAGATGGGATTGTGCGTGTGAGAGGTTCTGTGTCTCATGCACCTGGTGACTCCAGCACCAGCCCTCGCCTGACCGAGGGGGAGATGAGGAATGGTCTTGCACCAAAGCTCATGACTTGGAGACAGAATACATGAGTTTTGCTCTGCCTTACACAGATTTATTTAGTGACCCTGCACAAATCACTTAATGTCTTCCTGCCCACAGTCTGTAAAAGAAGGATGGTGTTTCCCTATCTCATAGAAGTGCTGGACACTTAATTCATTAGTGCTTATAAAGTATTCTCGGGTCTTTTAGAGGAAAATGCTGTATGTCCGTGAAGTCTTAATGTTGATTCATGTACAACTTCTGAGGCCTGGGCTTTGACTCCCCAGAGCTGAGATAAAGACCGTGACTGACAAGTTCATTTTTATTGTGGACTTAAGTCTCCTCTGTGCTATCCCAGGCCTTGCAGAAAAGAAATTCCCAAAGAATATTGAAAATTAATATTGAAAATAAACATTGAAACGTTTCTGTTTTGTGATGAGTTGTGCATGTGTGTTTACTTTAAAAAAATATATATATAAACTTCTCAATGGCTTTTAGAAGTGTCTTGGCCCCACCTGCTGAGTCCTGTGCTGATTTTGAAGGGAGTTGATGAAGGTGCTGAGAAAAGAGGGAATATTTTTTTCTTTTTTTCTTGATCCATGTTTTATCTTCATATGTTTTCTGGCTAAATTTAGAATTGTTAGGAGATATTAGTTATTCAGATAAATGTTATCATATTCAGCATGGTGGGGCATGTCATTTTCCATTGGCATCATGTCATAGGCCAGTGTAATGTGTCAGAAATATTTTATTGCAATGGCTTCATCACGTAAATGAGACGAGACGGCTTGCAAATCAAATTTATCATACCTACCTTTAACATATACCAAACGGTGTAGCAGCATAGCTTGGGCACTGGCTCACGCAGAGCGTTACTGTGGTGGCAGAGATCTGGGCTCGAATGTTGAGACAGGTTATGAGGGACAAGCAGTTTGATAGTTACGTCTTCCCATGTACGTTGTAATATCCTTTATTAACTTTGGCTAGAATTCAGTTTCAGCTCAAGACAGACAACTGCTGGAGCAGGCAGCCTGCTGCAGATTTGGACGAGAGGGAGTGGAGGTGGGAGTGTGTTTGATAACTATCTCTTGTTGTCTTTTGCTTTGCTAGGGCTGTAACTTCTCATCCTCAGCCACACAAAGTATGGCAAACCTGCCCTCTTCCAAGCTCTCAGCTTCAATCTGCACTTCTAGGAAGATGTCCTCATGTCTACCAGCAACACCTTGGAAGAGAATAGGTTTCAACCATTATCAAGCTAATTTTAAACTTAAAAAGTAGACATCAAGAACATTTAGCTTCTCATGGAAACCCATAGCTACTCAGAAGCCAAGGTACACAGGGGAATTGTGCCCTTCTCTTGAAACACTGAATTGCTTTTGTTTGTTGCAGGATGAGCTTGGGTAACTCTATGTAAAGACATTGTTCAGTCAGGCTTATTTGGAAGACCAGCTGTTGAGGAACAGCAATGAAGCCAAGGTAATTAATCCCACAATTAAATAGATTAGCATTTATTTCAGCAACCCAGTTTAATCTTAATTTACAGTAAAGCTTCATATATAATTATAATAATTAAGTTATTTGGTAATTGTAGGTTGAAACAAGTTGGTAATAGAAAGGTTACAAACTTCTTTGGGTGTCTAAGATTGCTATTAAACCTTTCATGCAGTGAAAAAGGAGGGGTGCATTGTTTGTGCAAGAATGAAAAATGCACAGATTAGCAGGTTATTCTCTATTGAAATTCTGCGTTCAAGCCAAAAACCCCTAAAATGCTGTGTATAAACTGAAAATACTAATTTCTAAACAAAAGATATGTTTCTCTAAAATGAAGAAAAGTGTCTGTGTCCTGAAAAGTACAATAATCTGAGGCCATTGTTTTTGCAGCATTCAGAGGGGGAAAAATTACTTGGAACAATGCTGAGAAAGCATAGATTAGGGGAGAAAAGAAGGTGGAGAGAGGGATGGGGTCAGAAGGGGGATGATTACATGGGCATTAGGAAAACAGGTTCTCAGGGTGCAAAGTTCTGGCAGAGCGGCTGAATCTGGGCAGGATGTTTTACAGGAGATGACTGTGCAGCTCCCTTTGCACAGCCATCCCATACTCTGGGAATCCCACAGTAGTGTTCCCTTCTTGACCTAAGACAATGGTGGTATGAAGAACCGGATAAAAGTGACACCCTTTATTTGCTTCTTGCTTCAAGAGGAAAGGATATTTCAGCCACCAGGTCCTAGTGCAAGGATGGATGGTTGTTGGCTGCAGCGTTTCCCCTCTGTCTCCAACAGAGTCAATAGGGGTGGCTAGTGACTGTGGCCGTTTTCATTGCAGGAGGGCTGTCAAACATTTTTTTTTTCCCTTAATTCCATGGATATTAACAGACTTCTTTTGGACATGCTATACAACATTTGTTAGATCTTCACAACCGTGTGTATTTGGTTTTGTCTCTGCAAACTGTAAGTTGGTGAGGTTGTTTCAGCATTTCAGTACATAGCTGTGTCTTTATAAAATAGCCAAATGAGTAGGAAGTTTTCAGCTTTACCTCTTTAATGCTCACTGGTAGAAAACCAATACCAAACAGCAACAAAACCCACAACCCTCCCAGCTATATATTTCTAAAGGTTGGTTTTTTGTTTTTTTTTTTGTTGTTGTTGTTTGAAAACACTTTAAAATGATCAGAAGTCCTACTTTTCTTCTCTCACAGGTGCTTGTACCACAACTTGAGTCATTATGCAACATATCCCGAATACCTTGTTACTAATTTTGTGATGAATCTCTAATCCGAATAGAATGGATATTTTAAACTGAGATATCCTTGGGAGAATATTAACTACAAACTGGGAAGGGACCTTTACTGAGACCTCCATTCAAAAAATATTATTATCATTCCCAGCTGCAACCTGCAGATCAGCAGCGAGTTGCCGTAGTTGTTTGCAACATGCTAAACAGCAAAGTACCTCCTCGTTTTGTCCAGAAACATGAGCTGTGAGCAGAGCATCTCCAGAAAGCCCCAGGCGCTATGGGGCACAGGAGAGATGACCTGCACCTGATTGATCTGATCTGGGGCCTGACCAGGTTGCTGGGCATCTGGGGACTCTGGAGAAAGCTGCAGAAACTCTGTCCGGATGAAATTTCTGGTGGAGGGCAAGACAGACTAGCGAGGGAAACCCAAATGTCAGTAAGCTGCTCAATGGGCTGCAGATGGTGTTTTCAGTTTTCATATGAAAGGTATTTGGTGGCTCCAGAGGAATTTTGAGAGGTGTTAGTGGACTGCTCTCCAAAGCATTTGGGATATTGGATTATGCTATTATTAATTGTGCCTTATTTGTCATTCTCCTGAGTAATTCCAATGCAACGTAGATGTAGGATGTAAGGCGTGGGGAAGAGACCGAGGGGTGAGTCTGTTTGCTGTCCCTGCTTTAGTAGGGTTGGAGGGGTTGGCAGGGCAGCAAACACACCATGGAGGAGGGTTTTAGACCCACTTGTGTCAGGGAAGGAGGTGAGGGTGTGCAGCTGGGGGTGGCAGGGGCTGCAGATCCCGGAGCGGTGGAGGGAGAAGGTTTTGGTGTGGGTGTGTGAGAAGGGGAAGGAGAGGTCCCTGTGGCAAGGAAGGCTCTTGGGATGAGCACAGAGCTGCGGTGAAAGGGGAAACAGGGTGTGTTTGATTCCCTTGAGAATTTTTTTTAATGTTTCTTTTGTTTGGCAAGTCAGATCATATGGGTTGATAGTTGGGTGGATAAAGCTTTTGTGTTTGTGTTGATCTTGGAAGTCTCAGGGCTGTGAGATAGGAGGCAAACTGCAGTCTGGCTCAAAAAGTGCATCTCTCTTTCATTCTTATGTTGTCCATTTTTCTTCCTCAAATAGATGTCCTAGTCGTGACTTGCTCCATTCAGCACAATTGGACATTGTTTTTTAGAATATCTGTTTAAAAGCAAAAGTGGTCCTACTTATTTATTTTTGGTAAGCATGACGCCTTGAGAAATGGAAAGCTGCAGCAGCATATAAAAATGCACAAACCTACATTACTTCATTATCTCTGTGTTACCAATGATAGGGAAATAACTATTTTGGGGGGCATAAAGAGAATGAAAAACCCTTTCAGCTTGTCCCCAGTCTCACCCGCATGCTGTGGGCAGTGTCCCATTCGAGCAGGTTTCCTCAGGCAGACATTTGAGGCTGTTCTGAACCCTGATGGGGAGAGAAGATGGGCTTGGTGTTTTGTAGTTAGCCAGCAGACTCCCCTTTGTTAATAGTTTCTGTTTGACCACTTTTTAGTCAACATTGATGTTGTGTTTAATACAACACAGTTTGCTTTCTGTGAAGTAACTGTGGTGCTGGTGGAATGTGGGAGCAGCTGCTGGCGTGGGGCTGATGGCAACGCAGAGGGTTCGAGTGGTGGCTGAGACCCAAGGCTTGGTTTTAAGGATGGGACTGTAGTGTTGCTGGTTTTCATCGGGCTGCAGGGTGGTCAGTGAAAATAGACATTGAGCTCTTCATACACAGCCTCTTGGAGACAGTAACCTGGACAGACTGTCTCTGGCTCCAGTCTCTTACAAATAAAGCCCCAGGAATTTTTTGACTTGCAGTTTTAGAAAGTGCTCCATGCAAACCTGAATCAGCCTGGATGGATTTGTTACTAGAGAGAAGAGGAAAAGATACGTCCTTGCGGTCTTGTATTTGCTCTTGGGGATAGGTGGGTGTTAAACTTTCAAGACGCTCATTTTTGTTTGATTTCAGCTTGAATGTTTAGTCCAATTTGTTTTTTAATAACTGGAGTGTTTTGGAAGCTTAGGGTGGATAGAGAATGATTGACTACAACTGATAATAATAGTAGAGCCTTTTATGTTGTCAGTTTAACAGTTGTAAAACAATTAGGGAGAATTATGTTAATAGCAGGCTTTGTTCACACTTTTCTTGCCCAATTTTCCTTTTTTTGTTTTCTTGTGACATGGCTTTCCTGCCGTGGTCTGAGAGCACATAAACAGTGGAGCTCTGTGTGTTTGTATTGTGCATGGTCAGTGTTATCCATTAAACCATGGCTGGATGTAGATGATCTAAAATTTTCACAAATCAATTTTCCAGTACTTTGGCTATTGCATTTTAATGTGTTTTCTCCTAAACAAACAAAATCATGTTTTTGGGAGGCTGAGACAGGATAAGAAGTGATTTGTATGGGAAATGGTGGCTGATTTGCTCGGGCTGCTGCAGCTGTTTCCTTCTGTGATACAAACAAAACCCCTTCAAATCGATCGGATCCATGTTGGCTGAGCCCTGCTACCCATGCGGAGGGGCAGCCGGGTTCACCCCCGCTCTGGTGGGAAAGCGGTTGTGCCCAGGCTGCTGCCCCACGCTGAGCTGGGGCTTTGTCTGTCGCTCTGCTCCTCCCAGCTCTAGACTATGGCGAGGACTGGTTAGTACGGAGACTAATCTGGATGGATGTCTCTCTTGCAGATGACCCAGCCCATGTTAAGGGCATCTCTTGCTGCTCTCCCACACCACGTCATAGGGTGGTTTTGTTGCCTCCACGTCTCTCCAGCTGGAGCCTCGTCACCAAGTTAGGCAGCTTGACCCATCCTTAAAACTTTTCCTCCTACTGATGCCATCTGAGAGTCTTAGCACTGCACAAGAATGGTGATCTGAAATGAAGTAAATGCTTTCCTACCTTTTCCATTCAAAACACAGAATGATTACATTGAAATTAAGAGCATCATAAATTAGTTTTCCCACCCCTTAAGTCCCAAGGGAGAAAATAGATCTGAAAATCTACATGCTAAATTCCTCTCCCCCCTCAAAATAACATGTATGTATAGATGATCCTTTAAGAGAGAAGGATCTCCAAACTCTATTTACCTTGACAGCTGTCACTCGGCACTTGTAGTTGTCACGACAGTGTGTAGCTTTTCATAAATTACCAGCACTAGTGTTTTGTTTTGTGGTTTGTATTTTTTTTTCCTTTATCAGTCATCAGCCCATCAGCCGAGCCATTCATAACGACTTCTGGCAGCTCATCGGGGAGATCAGTGCCATTGAATTGTTCCCTACCAACTCATCCCACGACACTGTTTACTGCCGAGCCTTCTCCTGTAAATATTACAAGCAGTGCGCTAACAGGAGGGGCGCGTGGGGTTGAAATGGCTTCACCTTGTAGCAGTGAGCAGGGATGGCAGCGCTGCCTCGACTCATAATTCATGAGTCCTCGTGTTCCAGTTACTCCGCTAAATAACATGTAGACATCCGGCTTTGAAGTCTTGTATATGATAGTTAATTAGACAACATTTAATTTGGCTTAACATTTGTGTCAGTTTTGTGGAAGTGAGCCTCCATAATTAGGGAATACAGATCAGGTTTCTGTCAGACTTATAACCTCTCACTCTAATTTACTGCTCACTCCTCCGGTGCCGTGTCACACTGGGTGCGCAGGATTTTTTTCCTCCCCCTGTCTTTTCCGCTTGACTAGTAAGAAAGTTGCCCGTATTACACAACTGACAGCAAATGGGATCATTCATGGAGATGTAAGGGCATATGATTTGCTAGTATTTAACAGTGAACTTGCCCATCAAAATAGATTACATGATTGTAATCGGTGTAAATAATACATTTACACAAGCCTGGAATTTAGTTAAAACTGCTCTGTGTATCGAAGTGCCCAATGCAGGCTTCTGTGATGCTTTTCAGTAGAAATTCATGTGCAAAACAGACCGTGGAATTAACATCTTATAATTAGAAAGGCATTTTCTGGTCCGTTTGTATAAGTCTTTAAGAAAACGGTACTTTCTGTTTGAAAATACTTCTGTCTGGGATGATTAAATATAAGAAAGATGCTGTTTTAGCAGATTGTTAGAGGTGACATGAAGTCCATATGTAGAAGCACGTTCCACTCAGTATTTTTGGCACCTAGAACAAGAAAAGATGGTCTAGGGTTTTGGCATTTGAAAAAATAATATATTACTCACTAAAGTCTCCCTGATGATGCTTTTACCAGTTTGCTCTAAAGTTACAGTCAAATGTAAAGATGTGGCCTCACCACAGACAATCAGGAAAGAGCGAAGACATTTCTTTAAAGATAAAGAATCCAAACGTAGCGCAGTGTTAACTGATATTTTCTTTTCCCCTGCTGTGCAAAGGAAGATTTTGGGCAGATGCCCATTGTTACCATGTGTGAGCAGAGGGTCTGTCAGGCATCATGCTCCTTTGAACCTGCTGTATGTAGTTTGTCTCTAATTAGACAGGGAACCCCTACTTTTTCTGCGTCTTGCACTGGTTGTCGCCGATGAGCGAGTGGCTGGTGGTGCTCCATGGTGACGTGCTGTGCACTGCGGTGCCTGAGGCCACCTGGACTCTGACAGCTAGGACAAGGGCTCCACTTGAGCAGCTATTTGCTGGTAATCAGGCCGCAGGGAGTGTTCAGCTAGAGAGCTTTTAACTTACTGGCATAAGGTTTCTTTCTCCCCCTTTTTCTCTGCTCTGAAATTTTCTTAAACATTCCAGCTTCATTGATTTATTTATTTATTTATTTATTTACTTACCTTGGGAGTGAGGAAAGATGGAAACCTTCTGGTAGCAACCCAGCACTGGTCTGTTCTCGGTTCCTCATGAAGCTTTTCATTCAGAGCAATCATTCCTTGCTGCATTCAGCTTGACATTTCGGATCTGGAGCTGCAGGAGGCTTCTGTGATCAAGCACTTGCCAATTTAGAGCTTGCTACATCAGTTAATTAGTAAAATACTTCTTCCTACAAGCTTTTACTTACTCATAGCTTTACTCTGTCACAGCTACGTTACTATTGCACATCGCAGTCCAGGCAGACCGTGCTCTCCAGGATCTGCATTGGGGGTTGCAGGAGCTGAACTGAGCTTGTTTTGGAGAAGTTGAGCCGGTTCTGCAATTTGTATGGGACTTTTCTGGATGTGTCAGAAGTGTTTTGGCATCTGCAGCATCCTGAAGAAATAGTGGATGGGTCTAATCTGAGTTTATACTGATTTTGTGGGTCAAGATATGATGTAATTCCAAGTTATACCATGAAAATACATAGCAGACCAACAGTCTGCCTAGTGTTCAGATTTTAATCAACGCAGCTGTTTTCTGACCAGTAACCACGATGCACATATAAAGAAGTGAACACATTGCCTTGCTAATTTGCTATCATGAAAGGGGAGCTCACTCGTTATATTGTGGTGACGCTCCCTTAGAATGAGTTCTGTGTGTATTCGAGGTTGCTCTGCTGTTCCCAGAGATATGAACTTTTCCCAAATGCAGTTGTCAATTTGAGTCTCTGTGAGTGAACACCGATCATTGTGGCTTTACTGGGGTCCCTAACTGACCAGTGTAAATTTGCTACACAGATTTATTAAGTGAAACTCTAGACTTATATGTGGTCATTCTTGTCTCTCTTGTAAATCCTTGAGACCATGCTTTGCATGGAAATCAACATTATGTCATTTTAGTCACAGAACCGTTTCCCTTTTTTAGTAAATTATGCCCTGTGTCATTTGGAAAGTCATACTCTGCCAGGTTTTTGGGGAAAAAAAAAAGTAATGTCAAGTTATTTTAATCCAAGGCCAGAAGTAGATACTATTATAATAATAATTGTAATGAAATAATTTCTCCTTATAACCAAATGTTGGAGAACAGGGTTGCACAGCATACATCTGTGGATTGCATTAAAAAAAAAAAAGTGGTATTTTCTTACATGCTCAGCAATAAACATTTGCAGGCTGAGGAGATGAATGCCGAATGCTCTGGATGGGAATTCACCCAATTCTGAAACCTGGAACTTGGTGGGAGACAAAATATCACATACGTAAAGAAGAAAGGAGTTTAATAACACTGCCCTGAGCATGAGTTACTTGGATGCATAATGCATTGTGTTTTATGTATAAACACAGCGCTAATGAGCTGAGTTTAAGTGTAGTGCTGATCCCACTGGGCCATCCCTCCTGGGCACAGGAACCCGTTTCCCTGAGGGGCTGCAGAGCTGTGAGCAGCAGCCACAATGGGGGTTTGGGAGAGGGGAGAGACCCCTGCGATGCTCAGACCTGGGCGCCTCACTCAGAGTCTTGCGGTAGCAGCGAGAGCGTTCAAAAAATTCCTCCTCTTGCTGGGACTTGCTTGTTTATTTGATATAGAATGTGTGCAGGTTTCTTTTATTTGTGTAAAGGATTCTTCTGTGGAAATAGACGAACGTTGCTGTAATAATTTTGTTTTGCAGAATCCTTTCCCTGAGAAAGACACCGTACAAGCTTTGAAATGTTACAGTCTGCGGCATCATACACGCTTAGGATCCCTTATGTATCAAATATAGTTCGCGGCAAAGCTAAAGAAGTCAGTGTCCTATTGAAAGGCCCTTTATGTCTTATCTTTTCTTTGTTCAACAGGGAACAAAGTTTGTCATCCTGAGACACCAGACCTTTGAGGAGGCTCAGGTAACCCCTGACAGAGCTCACAAAGAGTCCCTGTCAGCCTTTGTGGGAGATGCTGAGACTTCAGTCAGCGCTGACTTTCCAGAAGATGAGCAGCGCGTTGGTGAAGTGCTAGGCTGTGGTTCTTCGGATCGTGGAGGAACAGAAGAAGCTCAGCATGAAGATGAAAAGCTGACAGCAGCAGCAGCAGCATCCCACAAGTTGTGATCACACAGGCGGATGAGGTGGGTGATAGACAATGCTTGATATAAAATTCCTTTTTATCTGAGTTGCTTTGTATTTTTGGCTGTGATCAGAAATACAGCTTGTTGTTTCTAATTAATTCTTTAATTTACTTTTATTTATATTTTGAATTTAGCAAAATTCTTCTTCATTTCGGAAACATACTCTATCTAACCCAAAATACATTAAAAAGGCTATTCACTTTAATCAGCAGAATTTTTAATCTTCTTATATGCTCCTCAAAAATGAATATTTCTTTGTATTGCACAGTACATATTTACATAAATTAGTGTTATCGTTGGTTATTTTGCCAGCCATAATTTATATGCTTTTTAGTTTTATCATAAAATAAAATCTTGCCTCTGATATTCTGGGGCCATTTTTAGCATCATAGCAAATTACCTTGGGAGGAACTATTACACAGTCAGTGAACTATCCTACTTGAGTTCAAAAACAAACAAACACACACACACACACACACACACACCCCCTCCCCAACAAACAAACAACAAAAAAAACCCCAAAACCACTATCAAAACGAAAGCACCTAAAATGTGTATCAAACATGCAGCTTCCACCAATGAATCCAGGTTTTCTCTTTACTGTAGCCTCCAAGTCAGCCTTTGCAGGCTTTTGAAAACTGCGGATTTGTAAAAATTGCATGTAAAATTCACCTGAAAAGTAGAATATTTTTAATCTTCAGTTGTTTGAACAAATTAGTGCTTCATTTAATTATTTTAAGTGTTAAGATTAGTTTCTCACCCTACCAGGTTTGTTTGTTTATATATTGTTTCTACAGAAGGTTCATTTCACATATTGCGTTCAGAAATGTTGACAAAACATTTGTCAGGAATTTCTTTGAAGTAATAATGCAAGTACCTGATCTTACAAGGCACTGCTCTCCTCTCTGGGACAGATGGAGGCCGTACATCCAAATGAATTGCATAAGCTCTCTGTTTCACTGCCATAAACTTGAAATATAAAGAAAATATTTGCTACACCTTCTGCTCTTCAGATACTTCCCTTTTCTGTATAATTTTATGGGCTTTTGGGGCAAGAAGTAACTTTGCTGTTGTTGACTAATTCTCTGTACGTGGCAGTGTTGGCTTGGCTGTAGATGGGAGGAAAGAGAGACTGAGATTTGTGGTGACTCGCGTTCCCAAGATGCTTCTCTGTGGGGCTGGCATCACGCGAAGTCTGCCCATCCTGCCCTATCTGAAGAGCTTTGAAGTTTATGGGGCCCTTGAGAGAACTGATGACAATATCTCCGATGATAAAGTTATCGAGTTCTTCGCAATTACTTTGTTTGAGCAAGTCGGTGAAAGTTTGTTGCTTTCCTTTGTACCTGATGGCAGCTGAGTTCTGAGTAGAAGATGAGGTTTGAGTAGGGTCCAGTTGGTGATGGCTGATTAAGAAAAGCAACTGGAACACCTGATGAAGTTCCTCACATGCTGAATTTGGGGTTTTGCTGGAGTCCCTGTGCAGCTAGAACACTTGCAGCAGTGGTCAGCATGTCTTAGTGTTTGTTAGTGCATAGATCAAAACAGAAACTGAATTCCAGGCTTGTCCCTGAAGAAGTACCAGTCTGTGTTGCCTCGTGCTGATCACCTGGAGTCCTTCAGGAACAAGAAAGCGTGTAGGCTGCAATACAGTGAAAGCCCAGGGAAAATGATACTGAACAGTTGCCAAAGACATCTACTGTGTCACAGTTCCATCACTTTCTCTTGCTTTCAATAAAAGCTTGTAGTTCTTGTTCCGTGGAGATTTTTCCATGGGGAAACCAAGGACTGTGCATCCTGTGGTGTCTGTGACTGGTGGAGGAGCTTCATGTGAGGGTGCATCACATCGGCGGGGTTGCTGAATTTCTTGTCCAGCGCTACTTTTTGTGTGTACTGATAGACAGAATGTTGGGTCTAAATCATCAGTAGTTTTTATTCAAGGCCTAGCAATGAATGATGATGGTCTTTCCTATTTTTAAAAGAAAATAGAAATTTGCACATAAATTATCCAAATTCTTATGGAGACATAAATAATAGCATTCCTAGTTAATAGGAATGAATGTTTACTGTAGCATGCTTTTGTCTTTTAGAGGAACACATCTGCTTTCAAATTGTGTCCCCCTCATTTTGGGCACACAGCAGTATTTTTCTTTGTTAAGCATTTACGCACTTAGTACATATTAACTGTTACTGATGTAACGTGTATGTCATGAATTACTCATGTGAGTAGGTATCTCCAAACAGCAAGTCTCTTGGTGTGAGTGGTTAGTACACAACATATGGGCACCAGAAATAACATCTGAATTGGTGTTACATTGTAAGCATAGCACAGGGGTATAACGTTTGGGTAAATTGTGTTTTACGTAACACAGGATTATTGGTACAGTTTTGTCTGTCAATTCTAGCCATGATGTGGCTGAAAAATTCAGCTGTGTTTGTGGGGGATGCACACCTCACAAACTTATCTTAGAATGGATCCAAATGCTGATGGTGACAATTGTTTTCTTCCTAAACTGGACTGCAAAATAAATAAGCCTGGCATTGATGCTGAATTTTAACAGGGGCTGGAAATCATTCTCTTATGTGGAAAAAAATTCTTCCCTACTTGTGTAGCTGTAGAAATTCTTTGGTTGAACGGTACTGTAGAAGTGAAGTCACTCCTAAAAACAGGCTGCAGAAACAAAGGCTAAAAGGGTAAATGAAAAAGGGGTCAGTAACTGGTGGCCTGACAGCGGTGAGGATGCACCTGTGCTGGCTTCTGCCAGTGCTGTATCCGAGTGGCTGTGACCCTGGGAGGTGAGGGCTGTGCCACTGCGCTGTCACCGCTCCTGCCACCTCATCCAGGGGCTTCCAAGCAACTTGCAATATGTCTGAGGGCATGTTGCTGGTGGTGGAGATGGGCTGTGAGAAAAGGAGATACAACCTGCAACTGATTTTTCTCTATTATTAGTGTTGTTTTATATAGAGGGGTATTGATACGTATAGATACTGCAGTAACTCATCTGGGAGACCTTACTCTGGGTTAGGGACGTGGCATTTGGAGCAGTGTGCATCTGAGACACATGATTCTGCCCCGAAAACATGCAGTCTAAACAGAAGCCAAAGTACTGATATGGACAGTTGAAAATAATTTTAGTTTTTTACATGGCCTCTAGCAGTATGTAAAAGCTGCACAGATCCTTGATATCTTATAATTTTGACTCCTATTATTCTGAAGCTCTGTGGTTATACGTATTTAGGCATCTTCTTGTCTCCCTACATCTTTATAACTGTTGGACAAGTTAGTACCCGAGATGCCTTCTTTTATGTGTGCTAGATGTTGTAGATTTCTCAAGGGAGGGAGTAATTAAGTTACTTTTCCAAAGAAGTTCACTGCCACGCTAATAACTTATCTGTAAGCTTACTAAAGTAGTTGCTTGTACCCTAAAATTACTAAATAGCTGTTGTATAATCTCAAAATTACAATAAATCATAATCTCTCCTGGATGACGGTAACTGTGCTTTCCGGATGTGTCTGACTTCTGATGTCTGACAGTTTTAAATACCGTACTTGTGTGTACCTGGAGGGGAGGGCACAGGAAAATCCTTACAATTCCTGCTATTTTTTTAAGCTTTTCGAAGATCAAAGGTGAAGTCCCTTGTTTCCCCTGTATTGCAGAGGAGACTTTGCAGCACTCAGGACCTCTGCAAGGAGAAAATCTTGGGGTTTTTCTCCCCATTTTGGAGGGGAAGGAGGGAGGACAACTGGCCTGTGGTTGTGTTCTGCCAGTGGCAGAGCTGGTGATAAACACTGCAAGCTTGGTGCAGTCTGCTGCTCATTGGGTCCCTCCAGGTAAGTCCTTAGAGGCATAAAGGCAGGTGAATATGTGTTATATGATGCCATGGCACAGTGCAGGCATGAACAGGAGACTCTTAGCCTTTCTGAGACCTCTGTCTGCTTCCAGGGACAAGACTCATATAGTGAGGGGGAAGAGGAGGAGAGGGGAATATAACAGGTTTCAGACCTGCAGCTCCAATACATGTGTACCTGCTAAAATTTTGCCAACTAATAGAGTTCAGACTTTCTTTTTCATACTGTTGGATCAACGACATGCTCCTAAAATAAGCTCCAATGGCTGGTTCTTATTACAGCGTTTAGGAACAATTTCATTTTGTCTTGGAAATGCATCAGATAGGACCATTTGCTCATGGGATCATCAAGAAGATTTTTACCTTCCTTCCTACAAATGACTACTCTTGATCCTTGATCACTGGCAACTGTGTATGTACTGTATGCATGTCCTCAAGGAATTAGAGACAGGGTGGCTGGCACAGGCAGAATTAAGTATTTCTAGCAAAATTACAGGATTTACAGTAGATTTAATTACGCTATCTGTTAATGAGTCTACGTTTTTGGGAGGTGGTTGGGGGAAAAAAAGGTCTCCAGGTTAAAAATATTTTGTGAACAACTGCTTAGAGTGACATTCTCCTTAGCCTTGGAAAAACTGTGTTTTAAGAGGAAACCATGGAAATTTTTGAGTGACAGCAATGAATATCCAATACAGACTGAATCAAAGTCATAGGAAGTGGAGCAAAATGTACTCCCACTGCTCCCCCCACCACTGGGGTGTGTGCACTGAAGGAATATGGCTGGAAAAAAACAGGATGAGTTTTGTCCCTTGAGCAGAGCGTATGATGTGCCTTTTCCCTGTTGCTCACTGCTGTTGTCACTTCTTCAAGGCTGATTCCGAGCTCAAAGTGCCTCTTGGTCCAGATGTGCTGACTTGCTCACCTCTAACGACAGCTTTTTAAATCCACTTTGCACTTTTCCTGCTGGTCGTTCTCTGTCCCAAAGCGGTAAGGTCACCGGGGGAACCCAGCTGCATTAGTTTTGCATGAGGACTGAGGCATAATAACAAGTTATAACTGAGAATCAGGGCAGCCCACTTCTCCCAGATCCTCCTTCATTATTTGTTCTACTTATCCTTATAGAAAAATAGACCAACACCATTTCTTTTGGGATTGATGTTATATGTGGTCTTGTTCCTTAAAGTGAGAAAAACCAAGGGCTGTGAAATCATCCAGGACAGTCCATGTGCAGGCAAACAGTGTAAAATCCCCATGTTGGGGAAAACCTTCTCAGTATTCAAGCTATCGCTCCCAAGCTACATTCCTAGGAGACTTTCTGTGTGTATAAGATTGCACCATCAGCACTGATACTTTGTTTTATTAGAATTAGCCATTTTCCATTGAATTAAAGTGGTATAATGAATTAAAAATGAATAGTTTTATTTGAAAAAAAAAATCCTATATTTCAGTGTCTTGCAACTGAGCCTCATAAAACTGATTTCTGATTCTATTTCAGTTAAATATATTTATCTTGCTGATGTATGTGGTATGGATTACCATACCATATTTTAACATGCTCTAACAACATATCAGCAGATATGTAAAAATGTGAGTTAATAACATAAATGTCTGCTATCATGCTGCTTTGTAAAACCATTCTTAATTTAATCCATACACTAAGTGTGCTTTCCAGTTACAAAAATTTATGATAAGTATCAGGCAGAAGTGAAACCGTGATACAGAATTGTGACTGATGTAAAACAGACACACAAAATGAGTAGCATTAGGGCACTTACTTTGAAGTTTGTTAAAACCGGTAAAGTGATATCCACTTTAAGTGAAACCTGCTGTTACAGATACCTACTGGATTTTGGGAACACTTTGCTTTTGAACTTACTGCTTGCACTCACTTTAGCATTTATGATGTTGTGTGTGTTTTTATTTTATATATATATATGTTTTTAATGTAGCAGGGAAGAGTAAAATATCTGACCTGCTTAGAAGCCTTATTATCTTTGCTCAACAACAGATAGCTGAGTACATTCAGTACTTTTCAGTACATTCTGAGTACATTCAGTACATTCAGACCTTTGAGAAATTAGCTTGATATAACAGTGTAAAGTTGAAACAAATAGCAGTTTACTCCCATTCGCTATAGAACCATCACCAAAAGTGAAAAATTGAAGAGATATTGGATCCTTTAAGAAGGGATTTGGGAATGACAAAGCAAATGAGTGGTTTGGTTGGTCACTCTGAGTAAACTTTATAGCATCTTGTTGACTTTGTTTGCAATAATTTGACCTGTAGGGATGGATTGCAGCTTTGTGAACATTTCCAGCTAAATGGGCAGGTGGAAGGAGACAGGTGTCTCCTCCGATTCCTGCCCATTTGTTTGTGGGGAATGGGCGAAGTCCTGGTTTCCCCAGCACAGCTGAGATCCTGCTGAGAAACAGTTCAGTGTTCCAATATCTAATGCTTATCCAGATAATAAATATATATGCATTCATGTTGCACAAAAACTTATTCTTGTTTGAATTGTAATAGTGCTGCCTGAAATAGGACTGTGAATTACAGGGCTGTCATTAAACAAAAATACTCCTTGGACACTGGCACCATGTTTATACATACATTCAGAATAGGAAATTATATATGTTTAATAGAACTGAATGTACCAGAATTTGCCCTTACTCATAAAAGCAATAATGTGGCCATCTGAAATGGACTCAAAGAAGTTTGGTTTTGGAGATGCCAAGGTGAGAAGTGTTCTCCATGAGCTGTTAATCACTCAGTCTGTGCACACTGGTCTTCTAACAAGAAGCATGACTAGTGGACTATGTATGTCAAGTCAGTTATGTGTGTCTACATGTAAAATAATAGGGGAAAAAAACCCAGGCTGATGACTTTGCTCATAAGACCATTTTAGTGATGTGTGTTTTTTAAGACACGTGTGTTAATGGTGTGTGTTCTGAATCAAGACAAACAAATAACACATTTTCCCTATCACAAACTTCCAGAGTTGTCCAGGGCTTTCCTTAGAAATTTGTGTTTGTTTTATGTTTAAATGTGAGTTTCATGATCTAAAGCGGTGATCTCTGGGCAGGAGTTGCAAAGCACAGGACATCTGGGAGGACCAGAGGTGGGTGCCAGCGGGTACGGTGTCTTTGCCAGTCCAGCGGTGCCTGAGCTTCACAGTCCTCTGAGCGTTTGGACATTATGGGAGCTGGAACCTCCTGCTTAAGTGAGTGCACAGAAGCAGCTTGGTGATCTATGATCTGGGTTATTATTGTTTTGGCAATTTACTGTACTAGTTATGATTCCTAGATGTTTCTGTGGCATTGATCTGAGATGTCATGGGTAACAATGAGAACAAAACAAAAACATTGTAGGACTCTGGGATGAGTACTACAAAATTAGACTGAAGTTCCATTTGGATTTTCTCCTGAAGTTAAGAACACATCTGCTCCAGCCGTGCTTGTAAACTCATGAGAACTGTCTGTGCACACTCACTGTGTTATCACTGTGTTGTCATAAAGTCAGCAAGGAATCAAAGTATAAATTACACTTAATTGTCCAAGGAAAGATTAATGAATCAGCCATGTCCACTTTTGTCCTAAGAGCAGGAGGTTTGGTAGCCCTAAGTGCATCTTAGTGTCTTTGTCAGTTTTGGTTCCCTCCTGCTGAGAGTTTTCAGGAGCTCTCATGGCTTTTTGCCTTGTTTCTTTCAATCAGGCAGGAAGTTTGTACAAAACCAATGCCGTATAATCTACAAGGTCATTCCATATGTGTATTTCTGAAACACTTATAATTAGCCATGTATGGAGAACCTGGAGAAAAGTAATTTGCAATATGTATTAGTTTACAAGAAGTAAATTTAGAGAAAGTGTTCAACTCATGTCAGTGCATAAAGTGAATGATTTTCTTGAGTTATAAACTTGCTATATATGATTTTGTTAATTCCAGTAGGTAGTGTGGATGCAATTATCTTCTGTATAGTGGCTTGTGGGTCTTCTACCATATTATCCAGCATCCAGTGATCTAGTCTGGTGAACCTGAGACAGGTGACTTGGGAATAAGCCAAATCTGACTTGGTGCTGAACCTCGAATCACTTTCTGCGTAGTGATGTTTATTTTTTCAGGACTGTTGGCTGGAAGGAAACAGGCAAATCGTAGCTGACAGGGTGGAAGATAGTTTGCCGTGCTCTGATCGACGTGGGATTTGATCCCTTCCTGACAAGAACAGCACCCCGTTCAGTTTGCTTTAGATCACACATTTCTTTTCAGAGCCCGTTGTCAGAAAGCTGCTGAATAACTTTTCAGGAAGAGTGTATGACAAGGAATGTGGTAGCAGGGACAAAGGCAGCTATCTATTTTACTACCCCTTTTTTGAGATGCCTGACTTAAAATTGTACATCATTTCCCATGTAAGAATGGAGATTCAGGGCCAAGCCTGCTTTAGCTGCTTTGCCTGGGGAAAGTCGAAAGCGGGGGTGAATTTGGCCTTATCTCTTGCTCCAAAAGCCTTTGTTTGCAGAGGTGGAATTGGTGATGGACACAGGGTCAGGCTGAGCCACAGAACTGCTTTGGCTGTTCTGGACAGGATCCACTTGCTATCTTGTTCAGTTATACAGGTATTTCGTGTGAACGTGAGGGTTCAGGACATTTCTCTTCTCTTGCCTAAACTGGCTTAATTAATATTTCCCTTGTGTTGATTGATTTTTAGATATTCCTTCTATTCAACTAACATCACTCATTGTGGCTTCCTGAAGGCATCTTGGTAGAACTTATTGTTCCATATTATGGAAAACTTTAAATGCACAGTATTCTTCCTAGATACCTTTTCACCCTGAGGATTGTTTACTGAACTGACATAACGTAATTGGTGCTCAAACTGGAAAAGGCTCTTTATAGCTTGTAAGACCTCCATTTGCCCATTCACCATTAGTTTTCTCTCTGGAGACCTCCTTGGACTCTTCCAGCTTATGTTTGTGTGTTAAAGATGTCCACAGATAGTCAGGAGATCAGGCTGGAATGCTGCTGTCATTGTGTTTAAGCTGCTTTTGTGTTTTTCATTGTTGTTTGTGGCTCAATAAAAATTGAAAAGCAAATTAGCTGTAGCTTTAGAGATATTTTAGCTACAGTGTGATGAACAACTTTGTTTTCAAGAGGTGGTTCAGTGGTGAAGAAAAAATGGGCTGTGTATCCTGACTCTTCAGCAGCAGAAGTTGTGCTTCAGTGGCCAAAGCAGAGGTGCTCTAGGGGTGGCCATTCAGACAGATGGTGAAAAACTGAAGTCTGGCCGTGATGAGCTGCCCTAGGGGTGGTGTGGGGACAATTTATAGTCCCCAGGATAGGTCCTTTCCTCCAAGACAGCCAGTTGAAGTGAAATGGCACTTTTCTTTTTTTTTTAAACTTTGGGATTTATGACTATACTGGACTGACATTTTTCTTTCTCTCTCCCTCTTTTTGCTGGCTTCTTGTCCTAAAAATGTGATATCTGTTGTTCCTTTTCTCTGCTATCCAGACCAGGTTCTTGGTTTGGGGAAGCAGATCGATCTGGCAGCATGATACATTCTGACTAATTTTTCTGGCATCTCTACGATCATGATTTCCTAATGTTACCCTTGACTTGTCATCAGTGACAGAAATTCGAAGGCAACTTGTTCTTCAAAGTGTTCTACATACAAAAAAAAAAAAAAAAAAAAAAAGTATATATATGTATATATAATATATATATTTTTAAAGCTTTAAAGCTCTCATTAAGGTTAGACTCTTAAAATGGATTTGACTGTATGCAAGGCTGTATAAAAGTCCTTCCCTCTTGCTTATCTGTTCCTCAGCATTTCTCACATGTGTTGTTTTGGGATTTTGATCCCAGAAAGATTAGATTGGATTAATATTTTGTTTTCCTTTCAAGCATGTAAATATTGAGTGGCAAAAATGAAACAAAATCCTCATTCTTATTAAAATACAGCAGGACTTAATAGAATCTTAGAAAATAACCTTAAGATTTATTTTTTTTTTTCCTGCAAAAGGTTAACTAAATATGGCCCCAGTTCTGCACAGGATTACTTGTGTTTAATTTTACATACCGTGCATTGACTTTCAATGGCACGCTGTATAAAATAGCCTCGCTGAGTCTTTCAAGAGCATGATCTAAATGACCATACAACATGATGCTCCATATACTGTAGAACTAAAAGCAGTTTTACCAGAGTTTGCCCTCCTGGATCTCTGTCACTTACAAATCTTTCTCTTTTTCTAAGCTCAGCTGATGATGCTGCCTTTGTTTCACTTGCAGGAAAGTTGACACCTCTTTCTCCATCACAACATTTGTACCAAGTTGTTATACTTTTGACTAACAACAGAAAACAAACAAACAACTCCAAAGATTATGGCATGCACCCCAATATTAGGATTTAGGAGGAAGAATATATATAGAAAGAAATATCAGTGCTGAAGGTGTGTGGTTTGTCTTTTAATTTCCTCTCGGAAAGAAAAAATTGATATTTATAAGGTCAGTCCAATGCTTTCTTAATGTTGCTTTACTGCTTTTTGATAGATAACAGTAACTCTAGGAAAACTGCAGTTCTGGCTCATAAAGGTAGATTTGAACCTTGGTCCCCAGGTGTAGTGATGGGTGAGCAGTGTTGAGGGAGTGACCGTACTTGCAACTTGTTTAATGTTACAGTGAATAACATGAGCTCTATTATTTTTCTCTTTTTTTAAGTGGAACTTGGATTCCAGTAGTTGTCTGTGTTTAGCAAAAAATAAGTAAAAATTGTCTGCTTCCTTGCTTTATGTGCTGTATATGTAATCCAATTACTTTTCATTAAGGAATATCCATTTATGAAAAAAATACCTGAGGGCTTCTTGTGAAGAGAACAATTTTATAAAAAAACATGTTGTGCTATAAATTCACATTTCTGGTTTGGTCCAAATTAGTTTTCAAGTGTAGACAAGCCTTTGGAGTTACTTACTAAACTCTGTTTATAAAGCAGCTGTGGCATTTGGAAGAAAATAACATACTTAGAGACAAGTGATGTTTTCCAAAGAAGCTTAATTGCATTTTCCTTCTACTTTTACAAAAACTGCTCTTTATGTGCCTGGCTGGACAATACTTTTAAACCAGTGAAATGATAGTGACACATTCAAAATGGAAAGCGTTTCCATTTGCACTGCAGCGTTGAAGACTCTCTACTGCCCCCAAAATATTCTTTTATTTATCGTTTATAAAACTGTGTCTTGCTGATTCAAAATAAATACATTTAATTCCAGTCCAACAGGGCACATTTGAACCTTGGCTTATGAAATCAAGCAGATGGAGTCGGGACACCTGATGGTAGTGCCAGAGCCACTTTGAACAGCTGACAGACATCGTTAGAAAAAGGTACAAGAAAAGCAGAGATTCAAAGACTCAAAATAATTTACCATGTGAGCTTGACTTTGCTTTCCCCACAGTGCAACTCAGAATAAATTTGATTAGAGGCAGAGTGGCTGGAGAGGGCTCTTACACAAGGTTGTAATACCAGGCACAATCAGGCTGCTAATAGCCTAAGGGATGGTTGTGTTTGAAAGCTAAGTTGGATTAATGCAGTGTCTGAATTTAAAGTAGGGCTAGCTATTTCTGAATAACTGTATTCTTATTCCAGAATAAAAGTGTCCACACGTGAAGTTATTCAGAAATAGCTATTTTGGCATAATCTATTTGTATCCGAGCCTTAAATCTCTGCCCGTAGGCTGCTAATGGAGAAACAGAGAATAGTATCAGCTAATAGGATCTCTCACGAAATCTCTTCCTTCCAAAACCTGCAAAAAACTTCCCAAAATGTAACATTTTAATTTAACTGTGTATATCCTGATTTTATTTTTTCTCAACTGGAAATAAGTCGTCATCTTAATTAAGAACAGAATTAGTCCATAGGGCTTAGATGATTAACTTCAATGTGCTCATCATTTTATTAGCCTTGATTAAAAACAAGTCTTTTGTTTTCATATCTTTTGTGTCATATTGACTTGTAAGCGTTTTTGGTTTTAGAGTAAAAATACAGAAGTTTAGTCAAGAGAAAGGAAGGACTTACAGAACCCTGCTGATAGAAATGGGCAACTTTTTGCAGTGCAGCCCTAGAAGAAATAAACTTAGGGGTGTCCTTGTCTTTGTATTTTCTGCCGGCATATGAATCCCTGAACATGCAAAATTCACTGCAGGTTTGCAGATCAGGACTTTGCGCTCTTTGCAAAGCACCCAAGTGCAGCGTGTGTGCAAGGGACTGCCCGACAGGTGGGACTGGGAAAACCTGCCAGGGGCTCATGTGCAACTTGAGGCCGTTTGTTGCTGTCGCTGCTGAATGTGATGCCTCTTACTTCAGTGCAACCTTCACTGCTTGTAGCTACAGCATTGGCAGGATCAGGCTTTGTGTTTAACTTCCATATATTTTTTTTCTTTCTTTCTAATTGTATGTAGCATTTAAAACTCTTCATAGGGCTGTTGTCTTGTATTCAAATTGAACTAGGATGGGTCTGCATATCCTAACATCAAAGTACAAATTTACAGCTTCTGTGCAGAAATGTTTGATGACATTTGTAGAGAGGCAGCAAGATATTTGTGTTTTGTGGTGGTTTTGTTTTGCTTTTTTTCCATAGGAATCCAACTTATATCCATTGAAAAATATAATTCTTATACAGCAGGAGGTTTATGAGTTGAGTATCAGGGTAACTTGTGTGTTTCCACTCAGAACAAACACCAGCAGGATTTAGAAGGCACGTTGTAATGTAGCCAGTCTAACGAGCTATTATACTGCTGATACTGCAGTTCGGTGTGATGGACATCTATTGCCTAGTGCCCAAATATGTTCTCAGATGTGCTTGGCAGCATGTTCTGTGGGCATGCAGTGGTGCATCCATGTGGAGCCCCCTCAAAATCAAACCACCTCTGGAAGGAGCCAGCGACCTGCTGCATCCCCTGAGCTCCAGGGCCCAGTCTCCTATTCTGGGAAGCGTTTGGGCTGGGACTGGGACTGGGACTCATATCCAGCCCTCAGTTGCATGTTGCAGCTGTGACACCTGCTTTTCAACTGTGCCAGCTGCTGTGTGTGCCAGATCTATTACCTGTGTAATAAATTTTTTATCCCTTTTTTAGAAAATATATAAATGAGCTTTATAAGTTGCCAATAAATTAAATACTTTGTATAGGTCTTGGCTATTATCTGCAGTCTGGCCAAAGCTTACTGTATGTCATAAAAGCATTAGGATGGCAGTATCGTTACCTTGAAGACTACCTGTTTCTAAAATAGTGGTAAAAATGCATTACAATGCACAGAATAACTCCAAAAGCATGTGTAGTCATTGTGGTTACATTGGTGATACCTGAGAGCTGGCACGTTCTGAAATGTGAGAGTGTAAAGTAGGATAATATGGCACACAATTCCCTGGATGTGTGTGTGAAGTGATTCTATAAGTGGAAATGAGTTTCTTTGTCAGCCTAAAGTTGTAATTCTTGCCCTTTTTAAGATTCTATTTGTATTATAAGATTATGTTGTTTATCAGGGTAGAATATGATAGTTATTTTTGCTCTACCAAGAGCCAATTATATAGGTTGGTTCCAGTCCCTTGCTAAATAGCTTTTTCTTTCAGCATTAATTTTAATGTTTAAATAGCATGTGCATTTTCTTACGGCTGCATAAAGATATGTATAAGTAGAAGGCTACTTTGGTTGGGAAGATCCAATGCTCAGTGAAGCCTTTCGCATATATAGAATACTGAATATCTAAACCATTATTTAGCATCAGAATCAGTTATGGTTGTCTGACTGATGGACAATCTTTTCCTGACCCAGTCTCTTTGCAAGTGACCTATACTGTCTAGACAGTTGCATATTATTTATACATTCATTTCAGATTTATAGTTCTTTTAACTAAAGTTGAGGGTGTTATTTTGCCAGTGACTTCATATCCATATCAGTACTTGAAACAGGCTGGAACAAACCAAGGCACTTAAAACTACCAACATAGTCCTTTTCCAGGGCTGTCCATTGTTTATGGGTTTGCCCTTCACCGCTCTTCCTCTTCACAATCCTCCCATCTCTCTTCTTCCCTCTTCACCTAAAAAAGAAGGAAAAAAATGGGGAGGAGGTGGGGTGTGTGGAAAAAGTCTAACATGCAAGGCAGATTGTGTAAAACCTGCTAATTTCAAAGAGCAGAGATCAATTCTGGTTGATTGGGTGACTGGGGAATTGCAAAAACAGTATTTGCATCCAGTTTTCAAAACTGGAACGCACAGACTGAAATAACAGAACTGCTCTGCAGGGCTGGTGCCTGAAGGGTGTGTAAAAAGGATAAACCAGCTCTGGGTGTGAGATGCTGTTCTGCAAGGGCAACCTCAAGAGCCCTTCTTCATGTAAGGTTGTCTGTCCAGAATCGTGGTCCTGACTCCTTTAGAGATAAGGCAAAAAAGGACATGACGTGATGTGGTGCTGCTGTGGTTAAATGCAGCTTTGAGCCTTGCAGCTGCCACCTGCGTCCTTGCAACCGCTGCATGTGTGTGTCCATTACCTGGAAGATTATGATGAGACAATGTCTACAACTTGCATCTGCCTTCACACTCTTCGCTCATTTACGAAAGGATTGTCAACTTTTAGGCATCGTTATCTCTTTATATATTTTTTTTTTTCATGTGCATAGAAGCAACAACAGACACATTGAGGTGTGGCAACTGATTATCAGATTATGTCAGAAATTATATCCTGCTTTGTTTTGAGATGAAGGTCACGCTGGCATAATTTAGAGCTGGGGGAGAAACGAAGCCTCACCACCTCCTCCCTTTTGCAAACAGCTGATTTGTTATTGAAAGGGTGTTAGGAATCTGAGAATATTTGTCTCCAACATGTCCCAAAACATCTTTTTAATCACAGTAAGAGTTATAAAGTGTTGTTATCAAATGGCATTGACAAGCAAGGTGGGTGAGGCAGAAAGAGGCATGTAAGAGAGGCTCCAAAAGTCAAAGGAAGGAGAGGACATGCCAGGGGGTTCCTGGAAATACAGGTGGGTAAAGCACAGGGGTGCTTGGGCAGAAGAGCTTGGGATCTGGGAAGAAGAAAGGAAGGAGTGTGAGAGAGGAGAAGGAGAGACCAGGGGAGGAAATAGACTCGACCTACAGAAGAAAGATAGAAATGTGGTGCTCACCACCCTCAGGGAAAATGTCATTAGGAGGCGAAAATTCATTTTACTGACCTTTTTAGAAAGAATTTTCAAAATCAGTCTCTTCCCTCACACTTGAATTTTATTGTTTCATACAGAAATAACTTAAAATATCAAAGAAATAGTAAAAAAGGCATTATTAGTTACTGCACACAATCCACTCAGTGTCCTATTCAGCGTATCTGAAGACTTTCTCATACAAATGCCTTGATTTCATCTGTTACAAAAAGGCTTCCCTCTAATTCCTGATAATTTTGTTGAGAAGATCATCCTTAACTCTGGTCCTTGTATATTTATAGGGAGTACAGGCAGATTGATAGACTTTTAAATAAATTGTGGTCTCTGTAATGTTGCTCAGAATTAAGGCAATGGACTAGAGATGCAGTCAGAGATTGGTAAGATTAATTAGTGCCATTTATGGACTACCTTTATTAGAAATTTTAAAATGAGAGAGGTGAGAAAATATCAAATTAACCACTCACTGAAAATGAGGTTGGATTTTTAAAATCTTAATCCTAAAAAATACACATTTTCTAGGTAATAGGAAGAAAACGTTTGGACATTTTCCATGCTTGTTACTTTGAGTCCCAGAATCTTTCTGTTTAGCTAATACAGTATAAGATTAATTCGCTCACAGCACATTGCCTGGAGTTCAGTGCACATGTTTACTGATGTGTACAGCTCTCAAATAAGTTTAGTGCTTCTTTCACCCACTGTTAGGAAGTATATTTAAAAGAAATTGCCTTTTATAGATTTAAATTACAAAAGTACTGATATCATGCAAAAAGCAGTTCAACTCATGCAAGCATACAAATGTGTAAATCTTAGGGAAAAAGATACCCAGGGCTAATATGAATGTAAATAGGATTAGCTGCTTGCATTAGTGTCTGAAATACAATTTTAAATGCTTACTGCCTGGTAATTCATATATATATATATATATATATATATATATATATATATATATATATAAAATATGCATACATGTCTATATAAATATTTTTATATATACATATACATGTATGTATGTATGTATTTTTTCCCCAAAAGTATACCTTACCAGTACTTGAATTTTTTTCCTAAACAGCAAGACTTTTAAAGAGATTACTTAATGACAGCTGTGTTAGTGATAGAATCTAATATATTATTATAGAAGGTTTATGTTTGTTGTTATACAAAATATTAACACAAAATGAGGACAGATTTCTGTTGTTCCCATATCCACCCAAATGCAATAGTAATTTTAGACCCAGTCTTCTCACTGAATCATGAACAGTGACAGCCACCAGATTCTCTGTAAGCCCATGAAAAGAACAATTTTCAGTTAATGGTACCACTAAAGCTGCATAAATCAATGTACAAGGCATTTCATTAGAGATTTCAGTCCCCTATGTCATGGCTTCTGCAGCAAAGCAAGTCCTTTAAGCTGCCTTAGTGGTAGTATAGGGAATTTAGTTTTGTTATTGCTTATGTTAAACTGGTAGAAGTATGTGGGTTATAAGAAGCCTAAAAAAAATAATATCAGTTATCTGACATACTCTTGAACTTGAAATAGGGTAGATGCCTAAGGAATAGGGCTGATTTTGTTTCTCAGATTGTTTAATCTTCTTGCCGTTTCCGCTCGCTAATAGAAGTGGTAATTCCTTTTCTAGAAATAACCACATAGAGCTGCGAATTGTTGAGTTTAAGTGACAGCTAAAAAGCGATAATGTCATTTTCTCTCCTGTGTGTAGTAAATATGTTAGAATTATGCCACAATAATTGTACATGAGTTTGTATAGAAGAAAGAGTCCTAATTAAGGTACCTGTGTGCCCTGTCAAACTGGGCAAACACTTGTCAAAAGGCACAACATTGCATACCTGGAGTGTGATGTCAGAGTGATAATTGCTCAAGCAGAAAAGTTTGTATTTTCTAAGATATCAGCTTTATAAAACTGTGCTGTTGTGTAGAGGCACCTGCAAAGAGTGGAGCTGTGGCTTCTGTTTTGATACTCTCCATATTGCTATAGGCTGTGTGTAGAACATGGGAAATCAAAATTAATTATACAGAGTAAACAATTTGATGAAAAATTAACCCCCCCAATTTTCAGTCAGACTTGTTTTATGTTAACATTCTTAAGTAAAACATTCCAGTTTCTTTGTTTGGTAAGAACATTTTCCATTTACAAATATTTTTCATTTATGTATAAAATAGCCTTGGAGCTTGCTGCAATGCTGTTTTCCAAATCACAGCAAAGCTTTATTTTATAGTGATTTTTTTTTTTTTCTCTTTCATTCAATAACCAAATACACACACAACGTTCAAAAATCTGTTTAGGCTGACCATCCCAAAATATATGTATTTTTCACTAGCATTTAGTGAAACAAATGAAATGCCGTTGTTTTGCAGCTCTGAGCAGAGGGTTGAATTTGAGTCAACACACCCAAGCAGCACATTATATTCAATGAGCTGTGTATCCCTTTGGTGTAGGGTTGTGGTCCCCATGAGACCACCAGCTCTTGTTCTGCACCGGCACGGCCTGGGTGGACATCGGCGTGTTGGTGACGATGCTCTGTGGCAAAACACAACACCATGTGGGCTGCTGTTTCAGAGTCGGTGATTCTGCACTTTTTTGTACTGAATAGGATTGTGTTTGGCTTTTTTATGGAAAGTAGCCCTTCCCTTGATGGACTTATTTCAAATCTGAATTCTGCAGCTACTCTGGAGTCCTCAAGAACAGACCAGTAATGGTCGTATTCTTCCATGTCTTCCCATCTTCTTTCCTGCGCTTAGCTTGGAAATTACCGTGATTTGGAAAAGCTCCTCAGGAGTGAGGTTGCTGAAGGAGCCCATGTTCCTGTGTTGCTAAACCCTTTAAAAAAAATGACCTTTGTCTGGCATTCTTGACGTGTAAATGGCTCAGTGAAGTTGCCTGGCCTGGGTTTGGTCTTGCAGTGCTGTAAATTGGGACCTGCAGCTTAGACGTCAGTGGATTCACACCAGTGGGACCAGAATTGGGTTTATATATACACATGACTTAAGGCAGCAGGACTTGCCCTTTGTTGGGTGCTACCAGCTTCTTCCATTTGCCTTTTAATTTTCTTGGATAAAGCACTTCATTGTAAATAGATCAAGTGCCAGCATTATCTAACATAAAGCAAGAAAGCTCTCTACATCTTTTTTCCATAATTATACAAAAATAAAATGAGTGCACAAATGAGACCAGAAAAGAGCTCTGAGTGTTTACAGAAATAAAAATAAATGAGTGTGTTTTTTAAATTAATATTTTCAAATGTTCAGGTTGAATTAATTTGAGAAATATGAATATGTATTGGTAGTGTTAATTCTTTGGGGTTTTGAAAATTCTTACAACCACATAATTAAATGAGTGCCTTTAGAAATACTGATAAAACCCATTGCCATTCAAATATCCATACAAGACAACAGGGGCTGTAAGCTGTAGGCTTTAGAGATTAGTTTGGCCATGGGCCAGTATTTATCACAACATTTCCATCTTAGAAGATAAAATTTAATCATTTTTATTTAAATATAAATCAAAATTAATGCAGGGTTTTTTTAAAAAGGAATGTATAACCTAATCACAGCATCTTTATTTTAGAGATGCTCGCCTCTATTGTCTCTATTCAAAGGAGCGACGCTGTCTTTGTTGTGCTGCTCTTCCTTCAGATACGTTTTTTCTTCTACAAGGGTGCAATAGGAAGGGGCGGTTGACCCAAATACAGTCCTATCTCCTAATTTTGCCAAGATCAAAGGCATTTCTAGCGTTTTATGTGCTGCCTATTGGTGAAGTCTATAAACACTGTATTTAGGCGTTTCTCTACTTCTCAGACACAAGCATAACCAGCCTAGAATTAGGCTCTTCATTCTGTCAGCGCCTTCTCTGTGCAGTAATAGCCCCTACCCATACACCATGGGGTGTGCCATGTGCCATAATCCAAATATTTTTTGGAGGTGCCCTAGCTCTGCCTTATCAATGATGCATGTAGTTTTGTTGAGCTTGTGCACGTGCTAAATGAGTAATTACAACTTCTTTTTTTTTTTATGTGAAAAAGAAATATTAAATAGACTGGTAGTTTTGAGACAAATTTTGAAAGAAAAGAAGTAACTGCTCACTTTTCCCGTGAGATTATGGCCAACATGCTCAGGAGGCAGCAGGATTTGCTGCTTGATGTGGTTGTATTTATTGATGTCAGCTGGCTGAAGGCAAGTTCTCCTCTTAAATAATGGAAAAGTAGAAGTTTGGGCATTATTTGCAGCAGCCACCAATCTCTATGAAGCTTTATTAGCTGTGCTTATACGTTGTACCCACGTAGGGAACACAGTGTGGTTAGTCTGCTAGTTCTGCATCAGCATGTTGCAGTTCTCCTAGTGCTACACTGACTTTTGCACTCCTGGCATTAGCAATGAACCGCCGGACCTGCTTTTTGTCTGCTTTGGATGATGGTACAATTTTGTAAAGCAAATAAAACTTATGTTTCAGCTGAGCTTATGTGATGGTGTTTGTTAAATCAATTCTAAGCAGAGCCTGGGGATCCTCATCTCTTGCTCCAAATTGCAAAGTACAACAAGGGAGAACATTTCAAAATACCGGAGGCTTGATAAAACCTCTGGCCAACTTGCTGGGACTGTTTTGGTGATGTTAATTCTGCAAACAAGCAATGTACAGTTTAGATCAGTGGAAACGCTACCTTGGGATCCCTGGCTACATAGGACCTTCAGATTCAACAAGCGATCACAAATTATGTTCTGCACAGCAAGCTCGAACAGCAGCTTTTTGTATTAGGCTTTAATGTGAATGTGTGTATGTGTAAAATATGTTAAACAGACACTTCATAATATGTTAATTTTGTCTATAATGAGGGAGCCCTCATGTTATGTTGCAAAAAAAGCAAAGGTGGTTGTGCAATATCCTTCATCAGCCAAGGAGATCACTGCTATAAACCTTCTTCAGCAGAAAGAAATAAAACTGTTCTTCTTTCTCAACCCTGTTTCTCATGTAAGGAGGGCAAACAGCGTGTGACCTTTAACACAAAAGCAAGTTCAGTGCTATTCCTCAGCTTCAGATTAGAATAACATATTAACATCTTTAAAATGTGAACTGCTTGTTGCTATTGTACTCAGAATTTTCTTCTATAGGTGTCTGTTCAGTTGTTTTGCTTCCCTGGGATAGTAACCAGGTCATCCCATGGAAAAAGACTGACTAATTAGAAAATTGTTAGGTTGTTTAATGCTGGTAAAATAGATATATGTATAATATACGTATATACGCATACATATGCACACATACCCTCAAGCATTGTTTACGTATCTCAGCATCAGCTGCATAAATGACTGGCGTGTTTGCTGTGAGAAATTGCAGCTCCCACAGTCTCCTGTTTCTTCAGTAAACACGGCCGAATTCAAAGCAGAGCTGAAGGTGGATCCATTTCTTCAGTTTCCACGGATTTCCGTGCTTGTCTTGCAGCAGCTCTTGAATACTAAAAGCTAGTTGCTGAGCTCATGCTTCTTGACCTAAGGCTATGTTGGTATTAGTTGTTATAACCCTTTAGTGATTCAGACTAAGTGGGGCACTTCATTAGCTCCAGTTAAAGACAAAACAAAAATGTTTGTTTAAACTAGGGGATCTTAAAGCTGTGTCTCTTTCACACCATTTAGAAGATTTCCCACAAGCTCTCCCCTTGGGGTTGTCTTCAAAAACCAACATTTTTTCAGGTGCTGTCTTAAGTGAGACGAGCTTCCCGTAACCTCTTCCTCGCTCTTAACCCATACAGCGTGTGCACGTTGTGTCTGAAATGTGTTGGCTACACGGCATTTATATTTCAGACTTCCTGGGGGCAGTATCATCCTGAACAAAGTATTTCTTGCCTGCTGTCAAGTGAGAGCGATTTCCAGTTAAATATTAATATAAGTATAAACTAGGTATTTGGAAAGAGTCTTTTCACTGAATCGTTGTGTTCTCCCCATTAGTGAGCAGAAAGTGACCCCTGTGTAAACAGAGAGCTTGCACCCTGGCATTGAAATGCAACATCCTTTATATATATCGAGACTGGCTTTGCAGAAAAGTTACTCTTTCTGAGCTATTTTAAGGGCCAAATGGTGACTTCCAGGGAGAGCAGAGGGCTGAGGAGCTTATTGAATAAAGCCAAGAGGAAATGTTCTGTGGGAAACTTGTAGCTGCCCTACTGTGGTGGCAATGCACCGAACTGGTTGGTGGGAAACAGAGAAATTAATGATGTTTGGCACATTTCTTTTGTTTGAACGTCTGAATGTTGCCATCAGAACCCCACCGAGGAGCGGGGCTGTGTGCTTGGCGGCTCTGTGTTGGTATGAGGATGCACAACATGGTGTACGGAGCCAGAAATGATGCTTGTGTAGTTGGATGGACATGCCTAATTTGGGGCAAAACTGGTGGTTTGGTTTGTTGGATATTTTTTTTTCCTTGATAAACTGACTTCAGCAACCTGCAAATCAAATTCAGAACTGAAGGCTTGTACACTTTTCTTGCGGGTCCAGAGTAAAATGACAACATCATTGAAAACTATCCAGTTGGCCTCAGGGTGAACGTTTCTACCACCTGGCACAAACGCCTTCCCATGGGGTAGAAACTGTGCTATGTTCTTCGGTGCCCTCTAAGATGAATCAAGCTGCTTGTGTTTCAACATGTTGTAAAATGAGGTGCTCTATTAAGACAAGAAGTAGCTATTGTTTAAACAACTCCTCCAGCATCCTGCTGTTTGATTCTTAGATAACAACATTATGGGATTTTGGAAAAGCTTTGCCTTATCAGGTTAACTGAAGAGAGTTGTTTAAAGGAGCAAATTAGAATCTTCAAAAGCTATGGATGGGGGAAAATAGAGTTGTGTTTTAATACAAAAAAAGTCTTAAGAGTATGTGAAAGACCACTGATTGTTCTGTTATGTGATTTGCAATGAATGTAATGAAGTCACTGCAAAATTTGCTGCCTATTAGGTGCCTCACGCTGAATGGCAGCTGAGATTCAATGCCTGGTCCTCTTGGATATGTTCAGAATTGTAGCACTGTGAATATAATTGATTTTTCTGGATCTTGAGGTGCTCTTCAAGGGTGTCACTTCTCATGCAGTTGACTGCCAGCAAAAAGATAACGTGTGGCCAACAGTTCCACATGTTTTCCAGGATCACTTGGTGAAGCGTCAGCAGGGATGTTCACAGCTGCATCTTAGTTTTCCTTTACTCTTAGAAAACTGCTGGTTCAAGGGAGCTGCTGGGGTGACAGAGAGAGGTGCAAGGAGGATTTATATCATAACCATTCTTTTGATGACAATTGCTAAATTACTGTTTTTATAGCCCATCGCAATGTGTGTGAGGTCTGTGTGTCTGCATGCATGTGCACTTTGTGGAAATGTTCCATGTCTAAGGATGCCCCAAAATGATCAGCCAAGTCTGAAGTGAAAAAAAGTAAAACACTGAGGTCTTTCTATTTGCCTGATGTTTCTGATCCTTCGAGGACACATTTGGGTTCTGTTTAGAAGCTTTTCCTCACAAGACTAGTTTTTTCCCTTTTTAAAAAACAAACACCTTTGCCCAAAAAGATCACACACACACAAAATCTTATCTAATCGCATGCCTCCAGTAACTGGGGCTTAAAATGGAACCACAGGTATCTCCAGATTTGTCCTAAGAACACAGCTGCCAGCAACACCAGGTGGTGTTGTAGCAATCAGCATTATTATTATTATTTAAAAAAATTGGACAGAGTATACAGAGGAATGTACTGAATTGTAATAAAAAAGTGCATAATACTTTAAATGCTTTTCAGCTGTTCAATAAGGCAAACAGATGTAGTAGCGCATACTTGAGAGCATGTTACATATGTCAAATGGAGAAGTTTGCAGTATCATTTCATCATTGACAAAAAGAAAGAGACAGAGTGATAGGCTTATTTCAAAAGGCAAAATTTAAAGGAAGAGTTTAAGAGCTGTCCTGAGTTTTGTATTGGAGCAAGTCCTGGGAGCTGCAGGAAGTTACACTTGGTTGGAGAAGACCTACTGCACCAAGGTAAGTGGTTTCATCAAACAAAGATTCCTGGGGCACAGTTAAATATAAGATAGCTGGGAAGTTCCCAAGCTTTTAAAGGCATATAACCTTGGAGTATTTGTGCAGGCAAGGAAGCAAATGATAACGAAAGGTAAAATTATTAGAGAATGCCTTGTAAATTTTCATATGTCATCAAAAACTGTGAGGCAACCTGGGGAAAAAGCACCAAGCATAGCTTGGAAGTGGTGAAAAGGCTGAAATTTTGGTGTGAAGAATTGTAAGTGACTTAGCGTTGGTCAAATAGGAATGCATCAAAGCCCATCTAAATCGTTGTGTTAATATGGGGGTACTACAGCTGTTTTGGTTGAAAACGAAAGAAAAATCCAGTGAATGGATTTGCTGGAATCAAAAATAACTATTTGTACAGACATAAGTAAAAATCTTGTATGTGTTAATGTTATGTAGTTATTGTGATGACTAGTAGCCCTTGTGGCATTGTCTCAGAAGCTCCCAGGTGGGAACACTGTTGGTGGCAGTTCACCAAGAAGGCTTTTGCCCAGGAGGGCAGCTGGGTTAGAGTTCTCAGGTCCTTTCTGCCTTTCCCTTGAACTGCGATTCTCTCCCCGATGTTTTGTTTTCAACCACCTATCTCGGCCAGTCCCGCAATCCCTGCTTGTGTCCTGTGTTCCTCCCTCGTTCCTCTGTGGGCTGTCAGGGATGGTGTCCATCATCTGGCTTTGTTCGTTCTGATTTTGGAGATCTTTCTACCTGTGAGGATTCCCATTTCTGGCTGTGTTGCAGGGGCAGGATCTCCCAGGTACTGTCTCTCCGTGGTTAGTGTTAGGCTGGAGACTCGTTGATGAGGTTTCCAACCTATTTTATTGCTCCCCTGGATTCTACCAGCAGTGGGAAGCGCTAAGAGTGGCTAGAAATAAGCTCCCAAGAGCCTGAAGCCTCCAATGATACTGCAGGACTGCAAAGCTACTTGGAGTTCGTGGGGTACCAAGTCTGGATAAGGCTTTAAGCCACCTGGTGAATCCTCAGAGTTGTGGCTGCTTGGTTTCCCTTTCCTGCTTTTGTGCTGTATGTTTGTGGCCCACACGCAAAAAGTTGTGATGTGTGGACAGATAGTTTGAAATCTGTCCCTCACTGACATTAGCAGAAATGAAATTGCTGACAAAGGTGTCTTCAACCAGAGGGTCAAGATTTCATCCCAGGTGTTTGCTCACCTAGATGTGCAGTATCTGTAGCAGTGAAGTCTTCTGTACCTACCGCCATACAGAATTTCTGAAAATACATTAACATAGAGTCTTAATTACAAGTTTTTATATATGCAGTTATGTAGAAAAGCCATGTATTTCATATGCCAGTTAAATACATATACATATATATATATATATAGGAACTGCTCCTATAATTCTGAAAAGCTGTCTTCTACCTACAAGAGCAAACATATTTGAAGTTAATGCCAATAAATCACAGATGCTGCCTTTTAACCATCGTTATCCTTATTCCCGGGAAAGGGATGAGTTCAGACTGAAGCATCAGCCTTGATTTTCTGCCCTGACTTTAAGTTTCTGTACATTTTGAGTTTGTCATACACTTAGCATTACTTCAATGCATTTCTTGTGTGTGGTTGAATACAAAGAGCAGGAGGTCATGAGAGGCATCACCTTGTTATATGCAGAGGTCAAAGCTGAGAGAGTGTCAGGTTCCATTTTTGGCTTTTGTGACATAGTTGACATTATATATACTCTTAGGTATGCAATGCAAATCACATTCCTGCGAGCTAATTATGGGATAAATGTAGTCACTTAACTAGGCAGCAGGCATGTCATCTCAGCATGGAGCTATCATATTATATACATTTGCTGTCTACTGTATAATTAACAGGATAAAAATATTACTGCCAGATACCATAAAAAAAAATTAACACTATCTTAATTGTCTTTTCAGCTCAGGTATAGCCTATTACCATTTCAAAAAAGACCTTCTCTAATACACTAGAATTTTAAACTTCATTTGCTGAAGATGCCATTAATCCCTTTTCACACTTTGATCTGCCATTGTGATACCTTTGGACTTTGACTTTTCTGTTTTGCTTTTGAACTCTCCTTAAAAACTATTACTGAGATTTAGTGGCTTAAATTTTGAGGTTACTCAGGACTCTGTGTTTGATTTTTTTAGAAACTTAGTGACAGTGCATTTGGGTTTTACTGTTAACAGAGATGTGTTCAGCCTGTAATAAGCTTTTGTGTGGGGCGCCTCTTTTCCAAGCTTTGGACATTGTTCTTGTTTAATCCGAATTTTGTGGTTTTCTAAGCTCTCATTTTTAATGTGTGTTCTATACTGTTCACTGCTGTCTCGTACGTGTCTATAAAGAAGTGGAGCTTTTGAAAGTTCAATCCTAATTCTAACTGGAGTACGTTTTCATCAATGTTTGTGTAATATTTAGATGAAAAGTGCCTGATTCCCCCCTTCCTTGTAAAGTTGCTGTAATCTCTCTGTGATTTGAATGCAGCATCACTGCTGATGTTATCTGCAGTTTGTAGCTCTCACTTTGTGGAACTGTGTTGGGAATCTCTAGAATCTGAATGCTGATTTTGCCACTTGGAATTAATTATATAATGGCTTGCCTTCAGAAAATATTAAGGATACATGTGTATTTTCAGGACTTTGTGGCAGTAATTGAAGGTGAAAACTTTCATTAATTTAATTAATTGCTCCTAAATTATTTGCTACAGCAATCTGAAAATTGCTTCTGGTCCTAGAAAATATGTGAAAACACGTATCACAGGTGTGTAAAACCCAGTAACTGGAGAAAAGATTGAGATGAATGTAGCGCCATTTAATCGGGCAGAGCTTTCTCTGTTATTTCTGTTGCAGTAAGTCTGTAGGAGTCTTAGGTAGTTCTTGCATATTTACTTAAATGTTGGCATCAGTAATGACACACATGGCTAACAGATTTTCCACATGTTTTCCTCCCTGGATGACATCTTCCTACTCCATCAGGACTCAAAGTCTGATTGTGGAGGCTGTTGATTGATTGCTTAGAGCACATGAGGTTTGGGGAAAACACAAGAATGACAGTTTATATAAATATCCTAATATGACACTTTTTTCTAGGTTTACCCTAACTTTTATTTTTCTCTGACCTAGAAATGATTTTTATAGGTGTACAGAAACCCACAGATACTTCAGAAATGCAGTTGAGTCACTCAGACATCTTGTTAGCATTTTGTACTTAATTGCTTCTTTCTCTGCTTACCCAGGGGGGAATTGTACATGCCAAGATGGAGCTCTACTAGATCTAATAAGAGGAAAAAAAAGGAAACAATGACTAGTCTTCCAGATCACTCTTAGTGGTCCAGAAGATGAGGGGGAGTGCATTTTCCTGACAGTAAAACCCCCAAATGTGTAACTGGCTCATCCAGTGTCTCCTAAGTTTTCAGATGAAAAATAGTATTTTTATTACGCTCTTTCTGTATAAAGAGCCCATTTTAAACACTGCATAAGCTACTTGTGTAAAAGTAGCTCCTATCTGTAGAAGTCACTCTAAGAAGAATATTGTTACCCCTAAAAACACGTCTGTTTTGTGTAAGCCTCTGGAAGTCGGCAGATAGATTTTTGACAGGCTCTTTCTGCTATGCAGACCAAAGGGCAGCCTAATGTTATATGTATGGGTAAAGCTTTAACAGCAAATAGACAAAAGGGTTCTTTAGAAAGTAAGAGACCTTCAAGAAGATGTTTGCATATTTACATATAAATCTACAGAGGGATATATGAATATGCTATCTTGATACCTGTCTTGCTAAAGCAATGGAAGGGAGCAATAGCATTTTTTTTTTTGTGCTGAGCTACTCATACACAGAAGTGATTAACAAATTTCCAGATATATGGAAGCTTAAAATGATCATATTTTAAAGGATTTGTTTTTCAAGACCAAAGGGAACTGCCAGTCTTGGCTCTGCAGCTCCTACAGATTTAGCTATTTTTCACAAAGGGGTATGAGGTGGAATTTCTTGCCTGTATTCAAGATAGAGAGCAAATGATTTCCTTTTATCAACAGGCTTGAAACATAAGCTAAATTTTGACTTTTAACATTTTATACTCGTATGTCCTAAAAAAAAAAAAGTGTCAGACAACTGTATTTCCTTACACAGGCCCTTCAGTGTTCTTGTCCACAAAATGTTCTACTGATTTTGGTGATAAGGCCAAAACTAATCTCTAGGGACAAAATGAAATAATTTCATACCTGAACAACTTGCTACTTAGACTAGAGCCATCTTAAAATGTGCGGCAGCATGAAGAGGGTTTCTCCACAACATCTGCGGTGACGCGGTCTCTTGACTTTTGTGCCGCCAAATTGCAGGATTTGTTTCTCAGCGTTTCCAGGGCTCTCAGACCAGGGCTGTCATGACATTCCCTCACTTTAGGCACATTCTTCCTCTTTCATTTTGCTGAATACATTAGAGGGTTTTTAAAGGACAGCGCAACGTTAATCCTAACAGCCTTAGGTTGGAGACTCCATGCTGTTGGCTGATAAACCAGCCTGTCTCCTTCCACACCCAGGACGTTTATTCACTTTACTGGCTTTATCTTCCTCAACATCCTGGGTGATTTATCCTTTTAATCTCTCTGAATCACTTATAGCCACTATTCTTTTAACTATGGCTAAGTGTTGGAAAATTCTTTTTGAATTGATGCAGTTCCAGAAAGGTTTTGCCAATCAGTTGTGTGATATCTTGTTCTCAGGATTAAAAATGACCTTGCCTGAAGCGTGTTAGAAGATTAAAGAGCAGCTCTCAGTGCTCCAGGGAGCTGACAGTGGTGTCCAGCTCCTCATTCAGCAGTTCTGAGCAGAGTTCCTCAGTTTAACACCAGGGTCTGCAAAACAATTCTTTTGTTGACGGAGCTTGAATGAGAGGGGAGGAAGAACGCAGCGATGCTCTTCTGGGCTATATCCATTTCCAGCAGCAGATGCTGCTCACTGGGGTTTGTGTAGATGTTTTTGATGACATGGTGCCCACTTGACTCTCCTTTGACAAGACTCGGCTAAACTGCCTGGGGAGTCGGGAGCAATTTGCTTGGGATCTCATCTCCCAGAGGCTTGTAGTGACATTTAAATATGTTTACTTAATTCATAGAAAATGTTTCTGGTTTACAGGTACAAGTTCCCTTGATGTGGCTTCTAGCTGTTCTCAAACTGCTTGTTAGAGAAGCCTATAAACTGCAGAGAGTGAAGTCTAACTGTGTGTCACTCCTGCCCAGAGGCGTGCTTAGCCTTGGTACCCCAGAACTTTTACAGACATGAACTTTCACTGTTCTGGACATCAGGGATGCCCAGACATGAGCATTTCTTTGTTACTTCTCTCTGGTTGGACTTTATACCCGTTGAGCAGAACTATATGGTGAAATAACAAATTATGCAAAAGGTAAGTGTGCTTTCTTTCAGGAGGTCTGTAGTCCATTTAATCAGCTGCTTTTACCACTTGGTCCTGTAATCCAACCTTGTCTCTGTGTTGTTGTAGGAGATCAGTCTTGCTTTAATTGCAACAGTACTTGAATAGCGGTATTATTGTGATAACAAATACATCCTCCATAACTGTTCAGTTAATGTTACCCAGTTTGCAGCAGTCATTTGCATTTAAAAATGTATCCTATATATCTTTGTAAGGGAAGCTAGATAGGCTTATTCCAGCTCTGGTGACCCCAAGAGAAATGACAAGCTCTGCTTTATTAGTCATGACTACAAGCAGGGTTCTCTCTTATCATGACTTCTGACTGTCTGGTACAATGAAGATTTACAGAAACACACGATCTGCTAATCCTCTATGTTTAAAGGAAGAGTACATGGATTATTTGGTCATTCTCTTACTGTCATGACCAGGTATCGTGGTGGAGGTTATGAGAGCTGATTTTGGAACATCTTTGGAAACACTGGGAGATGTTTTAATAGCATCTTAGCTGTGAATTAAACTGTCATCACTCAGTGATGGCTGCTGTCTTATGGCTGCTCTCCAGGCAGTCTGGTCTGCCTATAGATAAGAACTCTCAGCTCTTCTTGATTTTGATGAGGGCTGCATGCTTGAAACTGTAATTAGAAATAGTAAGAAAATTGATAACAGTGAGGTGGTTTGAGAACAGAGAATTTTAATACTTTCCTGATACTTCAAAAGAAGGGAGACTTGCTCCCATGTCACTCTGCTCTCCAAAATGTTTTCTTGCTTAGGCTATATTGATTCAGTAATTCCCTTTGTCCTCAGATGCTTTTTTTGATACGTATATAATGTGGGGAAAAGATGTCTTTGGTATTTGTTCTTCTAAATGCTCACCACTTAAATAAACATATAAGATTTTTCATAGTTTAAGAAGAATGAAGGTAATGACTGCCAATTTACAGCTTTCTGGAATCAGAAGAGGCTTTTAGTTTGTCTTATTTGGGTAACCTCAGTGCTTTGATGTCAACTATCCAAGAACTGATAGCCACACTTGAAACCACGTTTCATCACAACTGTTTCCTTCTGCCTGAAGTTCACATTGCGGATACCTTCTCACTTCGATAGAATTTCTTCTAGAACTGCAGAACACTCAGTGAATACTTATTAACTCTAAATTGTTGGATTTTGTATCTTTCAGCAGGCCTTTGAAGCATAATTTGGTGTAGAAATGAAACATACTGGTACCAAATGTTACTCATCTCTTTTAGGAATATTAATATGGTTAGTTCAGAGGAGACAAGAGACTTGGAAACATGCAGATGGAGGTCAAAGGAAGAGAAGAGGAGCCTTAGTAGACAGAAGAATAGCTAAGTAATCTTATAATTGTGTCTTTTATGTCTTGAGGTATATAGAGGTGGGGTTGAGGCTGTGACATCTTCATTATAGTTGATGATTAGGTAACACAGCTCAATCTTTATTACAGAATAAGGAGAGAGACCAGATGTGTTTCTGATCTTTGTGGTGCTGGGGTCTGTGGATCCATTCTCGTTATTGGTGTAGCTGATCACAGGTGTTAGCGTGTTGGAATTTACCTTGCTCCTCACTCATGATAATGATATGGTGAAGCATATATTGCTTGGCTCATCCCAACCTAAAAAGGGATCCATGACAGAGCTACATGCTTTTTACTGCATACAACAATTATATAGAACAGTTGCCAGCATAGAAGGCTATATTGTATTATATTACTGAACACTTTTGAGGAGGGGGGGTTTGGGAGATGGGGAAGTGGACACCATTGGTTTGGTTTAATTGCAAACGTTGAGCTTTTTTCCTCACTTCTCAAAGCGTGCAATTGAAATGAATGCTCAGCCCCAATTTAACTTGAATCTTGCATGGGAATCAGTAAAAAGTAGAAGAAAGTTGTTTAGTCAGTGAAACCTGTTTGTGTTTTTTTTAATAATATTAATGTTAATGTTAAAAAAAATGCAGCAAACTGATTGCAGTAGTACTTTTGCAAAATACCAAGGCCAGTTGGAGTATGTGGAAAGGGAATTGATTTCCTCTGGTAGAAAGATATTTTGATTTTTGTTCAGAGACATGAAATAATTGCCATTTATGTTTTGATTTGTTGTTGACTCCTAATGTTCACTCTGGAGTAGTTCTGATTTACTCCCTTAGAAATGTTAGAAGAGTGGGTAATTAAATGTTATTTTGTGACCTTTATGTGCCTTAAGGAAAGAGACACGATTATCTTATCTCGTGTCACTTTTGGGCCTTCATAACCATCCAACTAGAATAATATTCTGCAGTTTAGTGCCCTGGATTCATGCCTGCTCCATTAAATGGAAGACAGAGCTGAAGACACACCATGAAACCAGTTTCTCAAACTAGTGCTTTTTTGGGTATATATTGTGTCCATTTCTGTACAGATCTCTTTTTCACATCTTGTTAATTGTTGTGAATAACAACACGAAAGTGCTTCTGTATCCAGTGAACTCTTTCCCTCTTCTTCAATACCAATTTTTAACTAGAATCTGTTTATAAATTCATGTTTTATTACTGTAATTTTAACAAGCTACTTGCACCTTCAAAGTTGAATTCTCAAAATGCAAATTCTTTACCTACACAATCTAGCAAGGAATGATGGTAGATTTTCCTCTTGACAGGTGAGCATAAGAAACTCCTTTTGTTTCTATTGTATCAAGGAATCTCATTCTCAAATTCTCCTTGTTGTGGTTTGTGAACTAGCTGTCAAAAATTAACTTCTGCTAATTGCAGCAACTCTAAATCACAGAAATTGCATGCATGTTTGGTGTACATTGCTAAAACATTCCTCATTGCATAACAAAGAAAAATCAGTGCAAAAAATACATAATGCATGTCTTTCCCATATAGAAGGTGATAAGCTTTCACTGAGACAATCTTGTCTTGGGTGAATTAGACATTGTTAATTATACACTATAGGCTTCAAATACTAACATCAAATTATTTGTAGGAAAGGCAAGATCCTTATATGTACGGGAGCCAGTTTACATACTTTGTTCTTTCTGTGTATTTTCTTTTTTGCAAAAGGTGCCTCACAATATGTTGAACTATAACTTAGCATCTACTGAGACATATCACTCTCTAGTGTTATGTGTGTGTTTGCAAGTAATGTGAATCAGGCGGTGCAAGAGTTGGTGCTGTGGGTGCCAAACCCACACCATACGTGTTTCAGTGGGTTCTTACTCATCCCACGGACTGTGAATGCTGGTTGGGCTGGAGTGCCCCAGGTCTGGTCCCGTAAGGCATCTTCAACTTTGATTGCATCCAAAAGCTCCGTGATGTGATCCAGCACACAGATTGTGGGCTTGCTTCTAATGCACATGAATTCTTTGAGCTAAAACACCCAATGTGTTTTTATCCATAGAGTACATACATAGAAGTTCCTGAGGGTACAAAAATCACTGTGTTGCTGGTGGCATTTCTTTTGGTATGCGAAAAAGCCTGTGACATCATCTGCAGGCAGGACAGAGCGTAAATGGTAGGATATTAGTGGAGCCTGCCCAGGGAACTGTTTTAAGAACAATTTTCTGAAGTGCCGTAAATTTATTTAAATTTAAATTTAAAAATAAATAAAATAAAATAAAATAAATAAAACTTTATCCCTCACCTCCGCTTCAGTGTTAACTGTTCCCCAGCGTATGGTTGAAGCAGGTGACTTCAGGGTTAATGCTTTCAGAAGACAAACATCAAAATAGTCTCGGAGCGAAGGCTGTTAAATATAATAAAACGGAGATATTATGTCAGGTCCTCAGCTAATTTGTGCTAATGTCTGTCCATTACCCATAGTGAAGCTATGAGGATTTATTTGAACTGGAGACTTGGCTTACACATCCAACCTATTCTTGAATAACTTGGCACTCATAACCAGAGTTTATACGTATATTTTCATATGCATGAGCTTGACTTGTAACTCAAATGCTTGTGAAAAGTGATCTGCCTGTGCACTGTTGTACACAGCACCCAAAGATTATTGCAGTTCTCACCGCTGCCCTGATTACGCTTGCACTCAGCCTGAGGGGCAAAACTGGGGTTCAGATCTCCTTGCAGCCTGTGTGGTTGAGAGATGGATGTATGGGAATTGTGGTTCAAGCTCTGCTTTTTTATTGGCGTGGGATCAGACACCCGACCAACATGACTTTCAGAAACTTTTTCTTGTATGTGGTAACTAAGGTATAGTAGTTCTTCTGCTTACAAAGGTCTTTAATTTAGTCTACAGGTATTCGTCTTTTTTTTTTTTTTTTAATTCAGAATGAGAGGGTTGGGACATGATCAGGATTATCCATTAGACTTCTGAAGCTTGCTGTTTTGCTAGAAAGATGATATCTCATTGATGACTACAGAATTTGGGCATGCCTGTCCTAAAACAAGCTCTGTGTGTGTTGAGGGCTGAATAATTGAAAGCTTTTTCCTAACCAGCTTTGCTGAGTGGTTTCTGGTTTGTCAGTGTGGTGATTTCCTGTGAGTGAGGCAAATGGGGTAAAATTTATCTCTGAGGCTGATGAAGAAATTTGGGGCAGATTTTAAGTTTATCAGTGCTCCATTGCATTGATAGTTTCATACAGCTCAGCACAGGAGGACTTGGTCTTTTAAGTTCACACCTTAAATTATTTCAAGAAGGAGTATTGATAGGAATTAACACAATATTTAGACTTCAACTATTTGTAGCATGGGCATTTGCAGTCAAAATGCACACAAGCCTTGGTAAATCTCACATCTTATGAAGTAGTGTAATCACGACTTACATTTTCAAATTGTTGATATTTTAGCTAAATATAAATGTTCATTATTATTTTTTCACTTTTCATTAAATGCTGAAGACTGTGGGGTTTGGGATACTTTTCAAGATTTCACACTTTGTCTCTTTATTCTCATTGATGACTAGAAACATTATCACATTTTTTAACACATTATATTAATTGAAATAATGCTTAAGTAATGGACTGGATAAAAAGAACCTGAATTGGTCCAAGAGTTTGGCAAATAATCCCACTTACTGACCACTCAAAATGACGTCTTTACACTTGTGCCAATGTACAGCGTATTTTGTAACATGTCATTAAATGAAACCATTTAAAGTGAATCTCTGCATCAGACTACTGTATCGTGATGCATTGAAAATAAAAAAGAACTGTGACCCAAGTGCCTATTGCATTTAAGTTGCCTTTATGTGGATCATTTGCAGACACTTAAATGCATTTTTTGCCCCTCAGAGTTAGGGGTGTTAGGTGAAATTAAGAGAAGCAGCATTTACCTTTGGTTTTCAAGTTCAGTCTTGAAATTTCAGGCAACCATGCCATGGATGCTTGGCTGACAAGAATACATAATACGTTCTCTAGTCTCTTCCCTTTGCTGCTGTGGAAATGTATTTGTGTAATGGAGAAGTCTGTTACCTGTAGCTGTTAATTCTTAAATTTTCTGCTGTTATTTTCAGGGATTTTTGCTAGATGAATGTCTAAGGATTAGCATTTCTTTGCAGCTACCAGTATTTCTTAAATTGTTTCTCTTTCTGTTTGACATAGTTTCCCAGAGAGCTGCTTGGCTCTTGAGGTAGAATAGACTCAGATTAAGGCTGGATTTGTTCTAATAAAACATGCAGGAACATAATTTGTGACAGTTTCTGTCTTAAAAATTTATCGGTCCTATTAACTGCTTATGCTCACTGACACAACCATGTCGAGCGGTTAGAGACAAGGGGGTTGCCAATGAGGTTCGAAGGACTTTGGGTTACTACATTTGCCTTCCCTTATCATCATCTAACCCTGCTGCTGCCTTAAGGCTGTTTTGAGCATGGAATAAGTTGAAACGTCTGCGAGTCCAGCCTCAGCAATGGTTTTAAGCTAATCCACTGCCATGGATCTGGGATCCATCTTACCTTACAGCACAGTATAACATTCCTGCCCATCTTTCAACAGCTTGGTACTGAGGGATATAAATTTTGATACTGCTACTACTGAAATGTAAGAAATCCTTCAAGATCTTATGGCCACATTCCTTTTTCTGGCTACTGCTTTTCCAAGGAGATGCTTATGCCCTTGATGTATGCCCTTTGCATGTATTCTGCTTTTTTTTCAACTAATATGTGCTTGTGACACACAGGGAAGGTTCTTCAAGGGCAATTGTCACCTTGCTTGTGGCATGCCAAAAAGCATCTCGCCTGCAGTAAGAGGGAAAGAGGAATGTAAAGACAATTTGAGGTGGAAGATTGAAAGAGAAGTGTATATTTGTACTAATAATGATAAGGCCGTTCAGAGAAAAAACATGTTTTCCAAGTGCCAGTAGTCCTAAAGAAGCAGTCCCAGCCCCAATTTGTAGACTACAAAAATTCACATCAGATAAGAACTTCCTTTTTTTAAGGCTGTTGTCGCTGTGTGTGTGAGGATGCCCTCAGAAGGTTTCCATCATATGGTCTTATTTCGTGCTGAAATCTGCTGACATGCATAGGAAAAACTGCACCAGCATTGATGAGTTTTGAATGAGACCCGTACAGCATCAGTCTCTAAAAAATGTGACAAAATGTACCAAGGGATTGTCTTGTGTGCTTTATTCTCTTACTCACAACTTTATATCATGAAAATGTATCATTTTTCACTGGACTGCAAGATGGGTTTGTTTCTGAGAGGTCAGATCTATAATTGCTTATGACTCTTTTATCTAGAAATATTTACAAATGGAAATCATCTAAATCCTGAAGATACTTGCAGCTCACCCTACAGAAAATCAATTATGAGAAATTAAAGCAGCCTGGGAGATTAGCCATCATCTTCCATATCAAACTATGTGCATACTTGTGTCAGACAGGAGAAGAACAGGCCCACAGAAAGAGTATTTTGAGATAAGCCACCTGTGTTGCAAAGGCTTGATGTTTAATGCAGACCATAACTTCAAATTTTCTCAGTATTAGATGGCATCAGCACTGTTTTGATGCAGTTGACAATAGCCAGGCATGTAATTAATGTACACTTAAATTTTAATTGTCACTTGTGTTTTATTTGGTCCTCCTAATATCCAAGTCATGCCATTTTGCCATACAAAAAATAAGCTTTGAGAATAAAAGACTGCAATTATGGGAATGCATAGCAACAGAAATGTATTGTTGGTGGCCTCACTGCACAGCCTGTTGAAGTCAACATCAAAATTCCCATTAAGTGAAGCTCACAGTAGTGATTAGTAACACATCTACTCACTGACTGATGAGCAAGCCACACCCTTTCAATTAGACTACAAGTTAATGCAATTGTGAATTTTCATTGATTATGTTCTTAACTAAGAAAAAGCCCAAAGCAACCTTTTTATTATGGATGGATAGATAGATAGGTAGGCAGACAGGTAGGTAGGTAGGTAGGTAGATGTTTGTAAGCGGTGCTGAAATGGACTGAATGACAGCATTTACAATTTCTACCATTTTAATTTCACCCGTTTTCCTTTCTGGATTTTTGAACTGTGTCTGTGGAAAGGTTCTGTTTGTGATCAGATTTTAGTGAGCGAGCGATGGATGCACACGATCAGGTGTGGAAGTGCATTCTGGGGGTTAACTGGTATAAAGTCTGTTCTGAACACTGTGCTTTGATGTTAAAATAAGTTGGTAAATATTCCTCTGAGCAGCACAAGCAACATCCCTGAGTATCTCAGAAGACAATTGCATTTAGCAAAAAGAATCTCAGAAACCTGGATTTTGTCCAGGTAGATCCATTTGGGGGGAAAAAAATCTTAAAAATTGCTGTAGAGATTTTTCTAGTCAGAGTCTCCACCAAGATGAGTCTTATATAGCCATGTTTCATATGGACAAAAAGTTGGTATTAAAGTGAGTCTCTCCAGTATTTTTAAACTTGTTTGTTGTGGTACATATTAGGAATTAATCAGAATCCTAAGGGGAGTTGTCTGTTTTGTCTGAAACTCTTAAGCAGATCACATTTTGCATTTCAGTGAAGGAAATGGATTTTGTGTTGTTTTTCTGAATCAAGCTCGCTGGATTGCTCAAATATGTTTTCTCTTCCCCCCCACCTTCAAGTCTATTGTATGTGATACAGGAAATGGAAGTAGATTTCAGTACAGATTCTTATTTTTCCTTGGATTCTGAATGGTTAAGGTAATGACTTTAGTTTGTGCCAGGGACAGGGCTCACACACTTTTTCAATGGTATATCAGTTTTATATATTTTTATATATGGGGAAAAAAAACCTCTTTCCATCTAGTATTTCAGTTCCTTTTTTTTTCCCCCATTCCGGTTGTTGATCGTGGGAATACGAGTAATTTCAAAATTACTCTTGTATCGCTTTGGGTTCATCTATGCTGCTGTGTTTGTTCAATCCTTTGGTGGCCTTTGCCTACTCTTAAAATACTTCCTTTTTCGTATAATTTTCTACCTTTATTTCCCTCTTATTCTTTATCTAACCCAAAGCATCCATCCCACTGCACCCCTCCTCTGCTTCGCTCTGCCTTGCTATTGTAACAGTCGTGGTCTGTATCTGACATTTTCAGATTACAGTTTATCCTTCCTTTTAAAGATAGCTGCTTGGCAGCGACTACAAAGCGCTCACCAGGTGTTCTAGGTTCACTGTGGAAAATGGTTTCACACGGTTGTTGCAGATTCCCATGATCTTGAAACAGTTGAGCGAATGAGGAGGAAACTGAATCTTCCATGGCTGACGTGGCTCTCATAGCTCCTATTGCTGCTCCGTCTCGGGATACCTCGTAACGTGAGATCGCTTACCACATTGAGTTTGGGGCGATTTATTGTTTTAGACACACCACCACGCTTCCTTCTTCGGGGTTTTTGAGTAGAAACTTGGGTTTAGTCTGTGTTTCTGACCCACAATGGGAATGGTTTTAGTGGACCACTGCAGCATTAGGACTGTGCAGGCATTCCCAGCCTAACGTTCAGATAGTACAGCCTTCTGTAAGCTATCCCATCAGGTCTGGTTTATGTGCAAATCACAAGCTCTACTTTTGCAAATGGTTCCAATTTTTGTGCGGGTGATCAAAGGGTTGCGGCACAATGGGATCACTTACTCCAGAGATGCATCTGGATCAAAGGTTAACATTTTTTGCATGGAATATTCATTTCTAGCATTGGTTGAACACTGTACAGTTTAGCTGAAAGCAATGGTCAGGGATATGTTATCCCTTAAGAAGTGACAGAAAGTAATGCCAAGCAGAGAATTACAGCACATGACTTAGCAAGGCCAAGAAGAAATGGTGGTGAAACTAAATCAAACAGAGAGGAAGCTGGTTCAAAGAGATAATGCAGCAAAGGTGATGCGAGCCATACAGAAATGCAATTCTGATAATTGAAAGAAAGAAACAGTGTCTCTGTCCAAGACACGCAAGCTGTAATGCCAGAGCTTCGCACAACCCAGGGTGACAGAGCACAGCTCAGGCTTAACGAGGTTGCACTCGTGTTTCATCTGGACTGGGATCTGTGCCTCCATAAGCTCGAGCTCGCTCGGACAGGTGTGCCCTGTGTGGACGGGGTGACCAGCATCCCTGGGCAGCTGGAGCCACTGTCACCACCCGCTTGGCCATGCGGCAGCGTCCCTGGAAAAGGCAAACTCGATGCCTTTGCTCAGTGCTGTTGCTGTGCTCCTTTGGGGCTCTCCACCTCCTCGCAGGAAAACTTTTTTGGCCTTGTTTGGTGGACACACAAATCTCTGCCCAAGTAGTCACCGGGTGGGTTTTCTTTGAGGGATTTATAGTTACTCCCTCACATCTCACATAGCTTGGTCGCATGAATGGTTTGAATATGGAGATTAAAATACAAATTGTGACAGTTTAGTGAACTGAACCATACCACTTAATTTTGTGTGTGTGTGTGTCTGCTTTGAGTATTTAGCCCTGGAGAGCATATTGCTACACCATACAGAGTTATGAGCTTACAGTGTACTAATTCCTAGTTTGACTTCATAGGGTCTTTTTGGCATTAGATGGTATCCTTATGTGCTGCAGGAAAACCAATCTCTGCTTCTTTTCTCAAGCATGTACTGATGTTGTTGCTCAGCAATCATTAGCTTAAATTTCATTTGCAAAAAAATAAATAAAGCCAACTTCTCATTAATAAGAAATTGGTATGTGTGCAAGTCTGTTCTTTTAAACCCTCATAACTCAGCCAAATAAAAACAGATTTTCACTGGACTACCAAAAGGCACATGTCCAACCTAGAAAGTGCATTTAATAACTTCCCCCCTTCTGCTGCTATTTTTTTTTACATTGACATTAATCTCCTGTGCACATTTGGAATTTGGAATGGAGTCATTTTCTAACTGCAGTGCTTCCAATTTTAAATATTCTGTTTCCTTTCAGTTTTTCCAAGCAATTCAAAGATTAGTAACACTGTAAAACATCTAAAAGCTTGCTGGAAGTTTCCTGCTGCTTCAAGTGTTGTGTTATGTTATCTTTGGAATAATTTTAAGGTCCCACTGGTGTAGTATAACAAGTTATTATGTCATGGAGCTTATTAGTATGCCTATGGGAAACATTAATTCTCACTGACATCATACTACCTTTTTCAATAAATCAGGGTGGGTTTTTTTTTGTTTTTAAGAAATGGTGATTTTTTTAATGAAAAGAAAAAGTGATCAGATTATTTTTCATGCACGTTGGGACGTGAACTGAATGGCCTGGAGGATGTGTGTCATTATCTCAGCAATGGCCTCTGCATTGTTGCAGGGAATAGAAAGAGCAGGGATTTGGGTGGTTTGAAAGATCTCTATTTTTCTAGTGTATAGATGTTATTATAAAAGAGTCTTTTACTCTGTGATTAGCACAGCAGGCTTAAATTGCCTGGGCTCTGGTCATTATTATTTCTGTAATCCCAAAAGTTTATGATATTATTCAGGATCTAAAAAATGACAAAGTAGACTTAAATTTGGTAAGGATTTAATGTGTGATGCATTCCTTTTGGAGCTGAAAAGTCTGCTTGTGTTGACACAGAGAACTGAAAAATGACCACAGACCACAAAGGTCCTGAAGCATTGCCAGGGAAAATGTATAAAAAGGGAGCTGCCCTTACTGTGCTGTCTGTATGCAATTGATTTTATTCACATTTCCCAGCTATAATGTTACTTAAAAAGAGAAAAAAAACAAAGCTATTTAAGCTGTTGATTTGTCTATGGATAATGAATTAAACACGAATTGAATTTAACTTCCATAGGATAGCTAAATTATTATTATTCCATTGAGGCATTATATGAGCATTAATTGACTACCCAGATACATAACTGCAAACACAGTTGTGTAGTTGGAGATCAAGTGGCAAACTCTTTCTTATGTGTACTGTGTAAACTTTTGGGATTGCAGAAATGATAGCCACAGTTAATTCCCACTTGGGTTTGATTTGCCAGTGTGAGTACATGAAGGTTCACTGTTGTGAATGCGTCACGGGGGGTTGCTGAAAATCTGGGTCTCTGGGCCAATGGTATTTCAAATTGGCTAAATTCACTATAGAACCTTGTTTTGCATGTGGGGTATATTTCTTGGTAAGTGCTGCTCACCACAATCAGATCATGAAAGCTCTCGGTGTTTGTAAATAAAAGACCGGTTATGACAAGTGTCAGCATATTCCATGAATGATGTTGATCCATGCTCTAAAATATATTTTATAGGAAGGTTTTTTGGCATATCAGCCTTTCGCTGTGGAAGGGCTGGGGTTGTTCCCTCAGACTCAGCAGCACCCGGGGGGTTCCAGAGCTCTTGTTTTGGAGCGGGGTCCTGGCCTAGGGGGTTGGATGTGTGGCTGGTGTTGGATGATGTCTGTTTGCCGTCGAAAGGATAGACACACTCAGAAGTTTAGCTAATACTCTGGGAAATTAAATTAAGGTAATAAATTTAGACAGGCATGATATACCGGTAATATTAACCTCAACTTTTCCTGAATCAAGTCACCTTATAATAGTAAGATTAACCTCCATCTCATATGACAAAAAGAAATTTGAGTGGGTATGTAAAGGTTTTCACATTTTCTAGCTTTCTGCCTTTCTGTGAAATGGAAGGAAGGATTCAAACTCAGTAGAAAGCTGTAATACTTAGATTTTGGCAGCAAGTGTTTAAAGTAAGACACAAAGTGCTGCAAGTTTTATGAAGAGTTTTAAGAGACAGCATCGCTGTATGCGTTATTTTCTTTTCCTTGGTGACGAACCCTAGGATGGATGTCATGTACCAATGCGCTCTTTGCCTAGAATGACCAACTCTGTTTACTTCCAGTTCTTTTCTGTCTAATAACAGTGATAGAAATTCAGAAATTTTAAGGAATTAAGGGGGATTCTTGGTCCTTTCATCTGCACTGTGAACTCCTCTGGCTTGTGGGTATTTTATAGTAATTCTTTTACCTGGAACAGGGAGTTTGGGCTTAAGGCAGTTTCTGTTGCCTTTGCTGTCTAAACCTAGGGGAAAAAAAATAGTGCTGTATATCTTTCACATCCTAAAGTGGTGTACCACCAGAGGACCACCGTCTTTCTGGACAAGAAAAAGGGCAAAAATAACCCGAAGTCATGAGAGAGGACGTGTTTTACAGGGCATCATCCTGTGTGTCCATTTCATATCCAGGTCACCAGCAAACGTTTTCCTTGCTTACTATACTCATTTTGCCTTCTTAGTCCTCTTTGTGTTTCTTGCTGTTGTCCACCACAATTACCAATATCTTCCACTAGTTTTCAGGCATCTATTCCTGTGCAGGGACCTCAAGAGACTGTCTCTTCCCACACTGGGAGGCTTCTAGTAAGAGGGAGAGCCTGGACTTGTAGTTCCTGGAAGGGTGATGGAGATGGTCCTAGAAGGCCAAATGTACAGTCTTCTGTGGTGACACTCGTCCTGGTGATGAGCATGTGGTGGCCCTGCCCTGTTCTGGATGATCTAGGTGTACAGAAAACCTGCCTGCAGACAGGGAGCAGGAAGCTGCTATTTGTGGTACAAAACTCATAGCGGTGCCTTTCGTGCTCACTCTGCATTTACTTGTCTTCTGCTCCAGAGTGTGGATTTCATAATTGTAACAAGTCCAAACTATGTTGTTATAATTAAGTTATGATCCTTCCCACCCTTAGCCTTTGCTGCTGTCTTCCCTGATTATTTTTTGTATTTGAAATATGTTTTAATGCGTTAATGCTGATGAGCTCATGTGGCCTGTGAGCATGGAGCTCTGCTGTCTGTTTGGTGTGGTGGCAAATGATCAATGGTGTGGACTGAACGCATAGGAGGAAGAGTCGTCCTTGGAATAAATAACTGCTGCTTTGGTTTTCATGCTAGTACAGCCAAATTACTTTAATTAGATTTTATTTATTTATTTATTTTTTAAGTAGTTAACTCAGCCTAATTTTTCTGTGTCTCCTTTCTCTCCGCTCCAAAAATTAAGTGGTTAATTTTTCCTAATATAGTGCCTTTTGATCATTTTGATGAGGACGTGACAAGGTTTGATATTGAAGTTAAGAAATGCTGTGGGATAGTGAATGGCCAAATACCGTATTAAGGACTAGAAGGAACAATTATAAATGTTAGGTTATGAATATAGTGTTTGTGGCAAGTATATACATTAACAACAGTGGTACAAGATAAATGGTCAGTGGTGAAAGACTGAAGAAAGATGATTAATATAAACACATATGATGGGAAGATCAACGAAAGTACAAAAGCAGCTTAATTTTAGGAAAATATAAAACTACACTTCTTTTACTAACCTAGATCAGAAGAATTTTCATACATTGTTTTAAGCAATTCAAAACAAAATTTGCCAGTCAGTTTGGAAGCAGGTTTTAACATAAATCAGTATCAATGCATGATGTCCTTTAATGTATGTCAGCCTTATTTTACACTAAAAAATTAACTGGCTATATAGTGATTTGCTTACTTTAAAAACAATGACAACATTGCACATGAAGGCATAAAATACAGTTTTACTATGTTTATCTCTTGTCACCAGGAATGACAAGACACAAGCAATGTGAATGATACACAGGAATACTGTTTATTTCTAAAGAAGGTACAAATGGAGTAGCATATTTCTGATTTGTATCCATCATTTTTGATAAATACTAGAAGCCCAGGGAAACAATGTATTATGAACGGTCAATGTCAGGCCCTAAATATGGCACGCTAAATCTGCACATACAGGTCATAATCTTTATCTTTTTTTCTTGGGATGTGCCTGTATGTGGCAAAGAAGTAAAGATCAAACCCCATAAAATACATCATTTATATGCCACTCTCTGTTATAGAACAGCATGGACATCATTAATGAGAAGCGCTGCTAGAAGAATATTTCCGTGAGTTTGTTTCCAGGCACACTGTGACAAAAAGGAAATATCTCCTGGGAATTAAATAGTAATAAAAATGTTGGGGGAGGCAGGGAAGGTTAAGAACAAAAAGAAGAACAAACATGGTACTTGAATTTTTCCCCTTCTACCAGTTCATCAGCCATTGCAACAGCTTGAGGTAAAGAATTTGCAAAACACACATGGAGAGCTTTTTGCTGCTTATTTTTTTAATCTCTGAAGTCCAACGGTGATGATGAAGGTAGCTGTGACATTTGCAATTTTCCATGCACCAGCCCATTCCATTTTCTTCCCTGGTGCCACTTACATGGTACAGTAAGCCTCCAGCATTGACAATAATTATAGTCTGAATAAAATGAAGAGGGTAATATGAACAAAGCTCTGCTGTAATTGCCTTTTCATTATTTGCTAACAGTTAGTTATTCAGTCACAGGGAAAAAATTACACAGTAATTGGTTGACAATAGGAAGCTAAAGCTAAATTCCAGAACTATGATATTTTTGCGTGTTGGTCTTTTAGACCTTTTATTCATATTTTGATTAAACAGCTAGAGCATTAAAGTGAAATATAAATGTAGCCTTGGTTCAGATTCCATAACATTAGTTTCCACCCCATGCAATTTTTGTTCCGTTTTGAATTTTAAGCTATCACATATGGCAGCCCTGTAAATATATTGTAGCCTATTGACTTTGAAATACACATTTGCAACTCTCATGCACTTAGTTTAACAATAGCAAAGAATCCCTTTCACCTTAATGCTTTAAAAAACATGTCCAGCATGACTGTGTGCAAACAATTTCCTCGTGCAGCCCTGCCTTATTGTAGATACTGAGGTGGAAGAACGCCAGTCTGAATGTATATTATATTTTGAGTTTTAAACAACAACAAAAATATTTAGCAACCAATGCAGTTTTGTGGGTGTGGGTCTAAGGAGCAGCGTGATAGACTTTTCCATGGTGAGTTATGCAGGAGGAACTGCTCAAAGGCACACAGAGGAGTTTTGACCCAGCCATGTGCAACTACTGCAGTTGGATTCATGAGAAAATTTACTTCCAATATATATTTTGCCAGCCTTTATCTCTTTTCTTTTCTTTAATCTTAAGTTTTATGTGAACCCCAACTTGAGGCTGAAACTTCTTCACAGTTTTATTGTCTGATTTATTTAAATATGTTTTTAATCACTACTGTTGCCTCTAATTGGCACAGGACTGCTAAGTATGTACTACTGAAGCCGATTTACCTGCTTAAAGTTCAGGGTTTGCTTAAATTTCATGTTGCTTTAATGCCACCATGAATTAATCAGAAATCCAGGTGTTACACATGATAATGCTGAAAAAGATAGGTCACATTCTACATTTTTTGTCTTTATTGTAATGCATAAAATGGCTTTTTGGAAACAATCCTGAATGGTGCTAAATGTGCGAGGCTCTAATGTAGTAAAGGGTTTGAATTCATAATTCTTTGTTGCTGTACTTGTGTTGTCACTTGCAATGGGTTCCTCCCTGTAAATGTGCGGTAGATGGGCTTCCAATTACTTTTTTTTTAATCTCTTTTGTTATAAAGCCTTTTGAGGGGAACAGGGGCCGAACTAATAACGGAAATCAGTATATTTATTTCATCAGACTTTTAATTAGAATAACTTTTTCCTATAAAGTGTAATTTTTAGAGTTTCAGCAAACAAATATTTTCAAGTCTGTCAGGTCTAAACTACAATTCAATTTAGAGTTTCGGTCATATCGTAGACAATGAATTGTTGTACTCTACATTCTCAGGGTTGGGGGTGGCCAAGATGAGCCCTCTCCTGTGCTCGTGGCTCACTGCACCTCGTCCTGGCCAAAACCAAACCCTGAAAGTTCATTCCTGGATGTTTCATTAACATAACCTGTATGGCAAAGCAATGCCTTGTTATTCTAGGCCTGATCCAAATGTTGGCCAAATCAATGGAGATCTTCCTTTGCCCAGGGAAGTGGTGGAGTCACCATCCCTGGAGGTGTTTAGAAGACATATAGATGAGGTTCTTATGGACATGGTTTAGGGGCAGAGTGAGGTTATCAGTTGGACTTGATGATCTCAAATGTCTCTTCCAACCAAAATGATTCTATGATTTCTGCTGGGTCCAGCAAGCTCTGGATGGGTCAGCCCAAGCAAAGTGCTGAAGGAAACGCCAGCAATAAACATATATAATACATGTCCTCAGCCCCCTTCTGATGTGTAGTTCATACTTTGCCCTTACTTTTATTTTGAGTCCTGGATCTGTATTATAATCAGTCAAAGTCCTGGCTTTCAAGTTGTGAATGGGCATCATAATTATCTAATGCAACTACTCCAGAAATCAGATTAGTAATTAGCTGAACCAAACTGATTGGTGTGACTTCCTGAATGCGTCTCTTTAATGTTGAACATTTGCTTTGTGCTTGAAGGATTTGTTTGTGTGTTTCTTGTGTGTGATGAGAGCTTTTCTGTAATTAGCTCCTGGGGGACAGCATATTCTAACAGTTAAAGAATAATTGCAGCCCTATGAAATGTGAAATGGCTTGGACTGCCTTTTGTTGCAGCTTAATTGTATGCAACAAGTACAGGAGGCATTTCATTTCACATCATGATAGTAAAGATGTAGCTTTCATAAATAAAGAAAGGAATTTTGTACAGTGGTAAATAGTCTCTAATATGTTAATTTTGCAGAAAAAAACAAAACAAACAAAGCACATTTGAGAATTCTCAGTGTTATTGAAGTAGATGTTCATCATTGTTTCATTAGCTTGTAGTTTTTATGTATAGTTCTAATGAAAGGGAAAAGGAAGAGAAAAATAACTATGGCAGTAAAAGACAAATTACTTGGTGGTCAGTCTGAAGCAGCTTCTTGTCTTTTGAAATAAAAATTTAAATGCTTTTTCTTCAGAAATTTCATGGCAAGAAAGGAGGGGTTTTTGGACAGCAATTACAACAACGTTCTAGATAAATTAGTTTGAATGGAAAAAAGAAACTTATTATTCAACACCTTTTTGGACAAAACGGGAGAAGAAGTGTTATTTATTTTCTCATGTTCATCCATGAACGTGTGTTGTTTCTTTGCCTGTAGGATGTTGCTGTTCACTGTTCCAGATAATTGCAGCTGCCCCTCTTACCTTGCTGTACACTTGTGATCGCCGGTGTCACCTGCCTTATTGCTCAATTTCCATCAGAAAGACGATGTGGGTCCCACGCTGGCTGTATCAGGGGGCCCTTGGTCGCCTGAGTTTGCTGACTGTTAGTGTGGCTTGTGCTTAATGCCTGTAGATGGGATTGCTGGACACCACTCATGGGAAGACATTTGGAATGCAGAAGATTTTCCAATCTGATGCCCAGTTTAGTAGCCCGAAGACAGATACATACATCCTTGCAATTCTGCACGTTCAGAATTATGAGTACTAATTCAATATTTATTGATATTTAACTGATATGGTTCAATCATCAGCACTTTGTTCTGTGATTGTGGGCTGAATTATTGCTAGGTTAAATATAGCATTCATGCATATTTTTTCCCCTTTAATCAAAAGACAAAATTGTATAAGTCTGAGTTTAGGTTAATCATCAAAGCTCCTGAGCCATCCTTACCATAGACAGTGTTGCTACAGCATATCTCTAATCACCATCCATTCCTGTGGTTAGTGGCATGTAGCATTTATTTATTTTTTCAGTATAGATGACAGTGATGCTGGAGTCTCATTGTCGTCTAGATCTGATAACTGTGAGTCATTTTGATATAGTTCTGAGGTAATCTACAGTGTCAGACTCTCAATGTCATCTTGTCACTACCACTTCTTTCCATAGCATCGCCATCGGCAATAGCTCTGCTGCTGGCTTTCCTTCGGGGCTTTCCCTGCGGAGGCTACAGATCGTAGGAGAAGTCACCACAGGAGCTGTGTGTCCCGCTAATGGGGGGAGAGCAGAACCGTGTCCCCCATAGCCACGCTGTGATCAGCTCTTGCTGGGCTTGGTCATGGCTGAGGTTCACAGCGATGCTGGAAGAGACAGGTCTGGGGGACGCTGCTGTTTGTGCTCTGGCAGTATCTCAGGAATTGGATGTGCAAGTCCTCATCCACTGCATTCCTCTCATCCAGGGGAAAGGGAGGGTGTCCTGCTCACACCCCACCTGCAACTCCGATAAGAAACAGCGCATGCATTTCTCCAACCTTGTGTTTTTACACTGCTTCCCCCAACAAAACATGCCCTCAATGTAGCTGTTGAATTGCTGTCAATTTTGCAACCAAAAGTCCTTTGGCAGAGGAAGTGAGAGCAGTGAGTGACTGAGCGATGAGAATTAAAATTCTGCCTGTATCGAAGGCTCTTAGGAAACTGCAGTAAAAACCCTCCAAATATGTGCTTGTCGTGAACTGCTACTTGTGTGCTTCACATTTTTCTGTGCAAGGGATGTCTGGAAGTGGTTCGAACAGTGCACCTTGTGTGTCTCCCTGGTGGCATTAGCAGGAAAGGCTCAGAAGAAAGGCTGGTTTAATTAAGAAGTCAGTTTTATTTAGTTTTTATAACACTGATGTTATAAAAATAACATTCTCCAGATAATATTAATTTAGTCTTTTGCAGGAATTTTGTATCTATTTGAATGAAAACATTAACAGAATGATTTAAAAATGATCACTAATATTTTCTAAACAGAAGCCTAGCTTTTGCTGAACCAGAAATGTTTAACAACTTAAACACTTTTTACACAAATTCTGGAGAAAGTTCCTATGAAAGTAATTGATAATGGCCTATTTTGATGTGTTTTCAAGTTTCAGACTGTGTTCAAGATGCTAAAAGTAAATGGGAGAGGCGATTGTCCCTCATGTTATGTGCTTACTACTTCTCATCTTGAAGGAGAATGCTATTCTCTTTTCTCAGAGCCACTAGTAAGAAAACGTGTGGTGTGTACTGGGCCTATAGGTGAAAATAGTTTTTAATAAATACAAATTACTATAATTTCCAGTGAACAGTTATCTTGGCTAGTAGAACCATGATTGTCTTGATTTGCTCATGGAAAATTCACCTAAGACTACCTAATTCCATTTAAAAAAAATATATAATTCTGCTTATAAACAACTCTGATAATGTGATAGGAGACTTTTCATAAAGCAACCTGTGGGAAGAATGGAGTATGAAAGAAAAGGGAACTTTTCCTCCATTAACTGGCTTCATGACAAAAGGTTATTGACTTGACAGCGCTTAATTGCTTGTCATATTTTCCTTTTCTTCTGAAACAGTGTGGTTTATTAGTTCCCATGGAGGAGGCAGCGGTGGGGCACAGTTCAGATGTGGTGGAACCTACTGGTTCCTGCTGAGCCCTTTGCCTCTGGTTCAGCTGTGAGCCCCAACTGAAAAATTCCTGTATGGTAGGTTAGTTCAAGTTTCTGTCTTACTGAATTGTATTGGAATAGAAGGGCATGGTAACTCTTCAAATGCTCAGTAATGCCACAAGACAGTGGTTACTTCCAGCAGATGTATAGCAGGATGATGAATGGGATTTTTCCAAACTTGAATTTCTTCACTTGAATAAGAACTTGTTGAAGTAGCGTGCACTGTTGGAAACCTGATCAGTCCATAAACCATATGTATTACTTCCCTTTCAATCTAGTCAGGAGCATAAAAAATTGCATCATAACTATTTGTAAATATTCTCTGACATGAAACTGAATACAGAATTTGGGGCGCATGCTTGAACTTCATGTGACATCTCATAGAGTCAAGACATGACCATCATAGTTCAAACTTGTGGAATAACGTCCAGAGCTAATGTCAGCCTTTAGAAGGCACCACGCTTTTTTTTCTGCTAAGGTAAATGTAGCATAAATGTAAATACAACTGAGCGTCTGATAGCGTAAGTAGCAAAAATTGTTTCTTAGTGTTTACATGCAGGGAAAGCCTTTGTTGTTGTTGTAGCTGGATTGATAAGGGTGTTGCTGAAGTCACTCAGGTAGATACCATGAGCTGAAAGCAGCTGTTTTACTGCCTGCCCCTAGAAAGAGCAGTTGTATTTGTCTTTACTTAATCTTTCTAAACAGAGGGTCTTAGCTGACCAAAGTCAATGAGAAACTTGCCATTGACTTCAATAGGTTTTGAGTTGGTTCTTTAAGTCATTAATATTTGTTACGTTTTGACATGAGTATATTTGCTCTCAGAAGGCGGCAATCAAACCTGGATTTTTCCCTTATGTTTTGTAGTGCTTATTTTAGTGTGCTCTTAATACATCCTAACAATTATTCCTTCCTGTGCATGAAGCATCCATATGATTTGTGTTTCTTTTCAGTACTTAAAACTAATCTTTGTTTTCTCAGGCTTTTAGGTGGGACACTTACCTTAATCCTCTTATGTTTGTATGCCTTGAAGTCATGGCGCTTTGTATGATTTAGGATTTCGAGAGCCTGACTTAGAATCTTGAGGTCAGCTTGACCTTCTTTGTTGGGTGGTATTTTTTTTTCCCTAGCACAATTGTAAGTAATTCTCAGAACTTTTTCTGAGTCTCCAGCCTCCGTTTGCTTTCTTTGTCTCATCTCAAACACACGCACACAGTTTTTGTCTTTGTTTTTTTTTTTCCTTTACTTTTTTGGCCCTATTACTGTGATGTGAGGTTGTTCAGCAATTAAAAATATCCATCCTACCTTAGCATCATTCTATTTTGAATCTGTATCTTTTGCCTGGTTAAGGAGTAACATTTGACTATGCCAGAAAAGTAGGACATAATATTCTCATTTTGTAATTCCTTTATGATTGAGTTATCATTATTTCATTGGTTTATTGAGTTGCCCTTTAGTGGGCATAAAATATCTTTTCATTTGCTCCTTTCAGGAAAAAGAGCGTTCGTTCTTCTTAAGAAAGCAAAGGGCATCAATAATTTCCTAAATCAACTACAACATTATCTTTTTTGTTTTTTTCTTTTTTTTTTGGTGTTTGATTCATACAACTTTTTAGTTATGACTTCGCTCAAATTCTTACCTTTTTGGCTGATAACCGGGTCTTAGGTTTTTATAATACCAGAATATAGTCAGCTAAGACAAATTGATTCAGACAGTTGTCACAGAAGTATTTAGCTAAAATTACTTCAAAAGTTTTACACTGCTTGACATTGCAGTACTGTCTTTGAAGTGTATACCCTGAAAAATATTTGTTATTAACAATTCCAGACAGGTGTTTCACCAAAGACATGTGAAGATGTGTAGAAGAAGAGATTAATATTTTGCAGTAGGTTTCGCCTCTGGAGGAAATATTTGTCTTACTTGTTTGGAATTCCACTTGTCACTTCACCAAAAGCTTTGTTCACTGCCAGGTTTTATGCTGAACAAGTGAAATTAAACTATATTTGGTCATAAGAATTAGCACAACATACGCTTGGGTGTTATTTAAATAGCTGCTGTGAGATAATTGTAAGGTAATCTTTTACAGACTGTGGTGCTGCTGGTTGCCTGTGTGGTGGACCATGCTGCTGAGCCTTAAACCGGGACTAACCTGACCAAATTCCTGCCAGGCTTAGATAAGTGTTTAAGGATGTGGCTGAGTCACAGCCTCACTACCTGTTACTTTTTGTGATTATAAGAAAGGAAGTTATTTAAGATACTAGCAAGGAAATGATGAAATTAACCTGTTTTGACACAAATATGAGCTATTCTGGTGATGCGGTGTCGTACAAATTGCTGTATACTTTTAGCAGGTCAAATTAAAAAGGAATTGAGCATGAGTTCCTGGTTGTAAAGGTGTGACAGGTTTTATATCCCAGCTTTTGGGTGGGGGTATCCTGCCACCTGCTTGAAATGAACCATTTCTGTGCAGACTAGTGTTGGACGTTTGGGAGCGCTGCACACTGGTGCCACATGTCTCGGTGATGGAAGGCACAGAGACCACGAGGTAGCTGCTGAAATCAAGAGAAACAGGGATTTTGATTTTTTTAAATTTATTATTTTTTTCTTTTGAGCACAAGGTGTAAAATTTGGGTGAGTTATTTAATTTCTGCCGTGCCCAGCCATGTGAGGAAGGGGTGCAGCGAGTGTCCTCTGCTTCCCATGGGCAAGCGGTCCTCATCCTCTCCTGACACGACAGGCTTTGTGCTCCTGCGCGGGGACAAGGTGTGGCTGATGAGTCCGAGATAAACCTGCACACAAAAAAGGCCCTGTGTCGCTGAATGGGTTTCCAGTGTAGCTCTTTAATTTCATCTCTTGGAACTGTTTCTCCTCTTTCATCCAACTGCCTTTATCTTAACTTCTGATCTGAGGAAAGCAGCAGCCTTTCAAATTGAACAAACCGTGTTTCAAATAGGCTCTTCTGCTTGTGACAAGATGTACCTCATTTTCTCTGCAAGCCCTCAGCAAGGTCACACCTTTTTAATTTATTTTCTGTAAGAAAAATCTAGTTGCATGATAGAACAAGGCCAGATCTAGCTAGAGGTCATTTCTTGAACTAGTCATAAAGTAGAATACGATTAGAACCATTTAATATCCCAGAATTTACCAAGCATAGTTCTATTAAAATGTAGGCTTCATCTTTATAAAGCAACATAAATAGCTGTTCCAGGTTGTGGCCACTTCACTCACAATAAAGGAAATAGTTTAGATTTTGTTCCCCTTTTTACTACAGGAGTCACCTTTCTTTTCCTTTTTTTCCTTTATTTTTTATAGTTACTAGACATAAAATTCTTAGTACAACCAGATGGTGCCATAACTTGTATTTATTTTTCCATTTCTGAAAGGAAATAATTCTCTATTTCATCTAGAAATAATTTTTGCACATAAAATATGGATATTCTACTAATGTGTAGTAGTACAGGATTAAGACACATTTAACAGATTTTGCCTTTTGTTCAGCAACAACAAAGTCCTGATCTGCGGCTGTCAGTATGGTATTGTAGAAATCATGAGGCTGGTTTCTGAAGGACCTTAATTTCCCATCTCATCCTTAGGCATGTTGCTTATGTGATATTTACCAGTAGGATAGCGTGCTTTTTTTTAACTGAAATTTTATGGCCATTTTTTGTTAGATTTCTCATGCTTCCCAGAGGGTTGTTTCCCATAAACATGCCTGTTTTCATCCATATTTTCAAATACCAGCTCTCAATGGGCAGTTCCAGGTTTTCACATGCTGACGTTGCTGTTTCAACAAGTGGTGTATGAGGGAGAGAAAGAGATTTCATTGTCAGAGACACTGAGACATCTGGGTCTGGACATGGTATGGGGCATCGGGGCTGTCAGGGCTGTCCAGGTGTCCATGCTCCTTGGGTTTTCTTCTCGTCAAGTCTGTTATGTCAAAGGCCTATCTCAACTTCTTCCTTTTCCATCACGGATGCAACAAACCGTAGCATCTCCTCCTAAGTGCTTCCGATCCATTTAATTGGTGTGTATGCTCACTATCGGTCCCTGTGCTCAAAGTTTTGATGAAAAATATTGAAAAAGGCTATAGGTACATGTGGAGTAGCTGGGGTTTTGTTTGTGTGGGTTTTTTTGTTATTATTATTTTTTAATTATTGATAATGCCACAATCACACTATGACTTACTGCAGCTCAACCATTCATTCTGTATATATGTTATTGTACACATGTGCCACATTTAAATGCTGTGCAAAAGGGCAACCTGAATGCTCTGAAACTGAGGTAGGGATCAAAGACATTCTTGAGCTCTGACAATAATGTGCTGTGTGACGATGATTAACTTGTGTATCACTCTGCAGTGTGCAGCTCTGCCTTCCTACATTTCTCTTATATGGGTAAAATAATAGTGCTGATTGACATCACCATATGCAGTGAGGATTATTTATTAATAGCTACTAACATTTTTTGACCACTCAGTAGGTATCATTACTTTCAGTTGAACATAACTCATATTTTGATTTTTATGACTCAATTTACACTTACATGGAGACTGTAAGGAAAAATTACTTTAGTCACACAGTAATTTATCAGCATTCAGTAATACTACCTGGCAAATGGAGGCCTTTGCTAATACATTTTATATATTAAAATAATATACAGAATTTTAGAATATTGGAATAATACCAAGAGTGTTTGTTAAAATAATAAGCCCTCAAATGTCAAAGGAATATAGAAGAGCAACTGGAACATTGCTCTTTCCCATGCAAAATTAAAGTGATATAGAGTGTGTCTTCATGTTTTTCTTTGCATGTAGTTCTACGTTTAACAGAGCATAATCAAGGGCAAATGTTTTTTTGAGAGTTAATTCCTCCATGTGTGAGAAATCAGCCTTAAGGTGCAGCTGTGGTCAGAATGTCAGTGAAGCAGAAAGAGTCTCATCTTTCTCTGTGAGACTAAGTTTTGTATTTTGAGTTGAATTTGATAAGATTGGTGATAAAATCTGTGGTCGTCTTTCTTCTGGTGAGCCCTAGGAGGATCAGGGCCAAGTGAGGTGACTCTGCAGGGATGTAGGTGTGACGTGGCCCCCGTGATCAGTCCAGCCGCTCTGAATGAGGAACTTCACCTCTGAGGCTAAGTGAAGCTACATCTGCACATAAACCTTTGCAGAATCTGAATCTTGATCTGATACCGCAGAGAGGAATTAATTTTGGGATTTCATTATGCTGGTTCAGAGCTTCAATTGTTATAGCACTGAAGTTACAGATGTTTGTGAAGTGTTTGTTTAAAGTACTGTCTCCAGAATATCTTTGCACTTTTGTTTCCGACAAGAATATGTTTTGCATTCACTGTCTGATCTTCTCGCTACACGCTTGTCATTCTGTGAGGCCTCTGTCTCTAGATAGGTCTTTCTGATAATCTGAAAGTCAAGTGACCTGCACAGGCATTATTATAGAAAGATGGTACATGGTACAGTCTTTTTATTCCTTTTTGCACTGAGACAAGGCCATCTGACCACATTTCCTAAGACTGTTGAGGGTGAATCCTGACTAAGATTGAATTAGACCAAGATTATGCAAAGTGCTTAAGCTCATGCTTAAGTTTGGTTGACTTCAATGAGACTCAGATATTTTTAATGAGAAGAGCAAGAAAGTTTAGACTTCGGTGCAGCCATGAATTTATTGCTTACTTTTTTTGACCTAGTTAGTTACCATTTGGGGAATTCAGATCCAGGAGGGGAAAAATGAAACAAAGTTAGAGTTCGGACTATGAAAATAATCTAAATGGATGCTGTTTGAATAATGATTTGTGATCTTCCATTCTGTATGGAGAAAAAGTGAACATTCTTGCTGCATACACAACGATGCTTCTTGTTTTCATAGGTAGCACGATAATGAGTTCAGTGCATCTTGGAAATACAAATTCTAGTCAAAGCTACCTGCATTGCGTTGGATGGGTGTACGTGCCTCTTGTTTTGTCCTTGTGGCGTGTTTTCTTTAATTATTATTTTTAAATATGTGAAACTCATTTTAATGAAAAGCAGTTCTAGAATGGGAAAAAATGAGATTATAATTATGATTTAATTAGTTCATTGAAACTGTTTCTCAGTATCCCATACAGCTGGTAAAACTATCACACATTTCTCTTGGTTAATAAATGACCTATTTATCATAGAAGTAACAGATGTACAGAGCAACAGTGTTATTAGGAATTCATAACAGCTTCTTTAAAACACAAATGTCTTACTTGGAAACATTTTGAATTTTTAGTTCATCTTAGTTGGAAACTCTTCTTCCTCAAACTAGTGATATTTCTAACTGCAAAAGGTAGAATGACTTGTAAAAGCTGTTCTGTATTATTTGGGTAGACTATGAAAAAAACATGAAAGCCCAAAAAAGATCAAAAGCTTATTTATATCACTGGTTTATTTCTAGTCAAAAATCCTTTGACAGATCTCTGTCAACAAAATTTGCTTTAGCCAAACTTATCCCTATTTCAACATTAATTTAGATATTATAGTTGAATTAACTGCTGATGTATTTGATAATTTATTCCTGCTTCCTGGTAATGCAATGTTTTGACACTGTATAACGGGTAATTGAACATTTGCTAATAAGAGGACATATGAGAATATGGGGCACTTCTAACAGAAACATCAATATTTTCCAACTTGACGATGGTCAAGGAAGTTTAAGAAACTAAGGAATAACATTTATTCTATGTGCAGGCAGGAATAAACAACTTTTCAGTACAGGTAGAAAGAAAAACATTAATAAAAAAGGAATTAGATGTGAATAATAGTATTTATCTTGCCTAATATTATGTACCTTAAAATTGAGCACCTAAGCAGTAATACAAGGCTTCCTCTGGAGGAAGATGAACCTCCCCAGGACAAAATACTCCATGCCAAGAGTCTAAGACACAGCAAGGTACAGTTTTACTGGTGCTTGTCTTTGTTGACTAGACTGTCCAAGGGACCAGTAAGACTAGATGCTTAACTTCAAAATGACTAGTGCAGGATTCATGATGTAATAATAACATAATTAGATTAATCAGTTGTTATTTGCTTGTTATCATACTCTGTGGAAAGTAGAAATAAAATGCAGGGGAGCTATTGATAGTGTAGAAAAGACAGGCAGAAAATGGCAGACATAAGAGCATAGGTATGAAAACTTAGTAATTATATATCTAAAAATAGTTTTTGAGAGGAGAAAAAAAGATAAAACATGGAGATAAGCTGTTGTGTGCTCAGATTGGTGTCCAACTTTGAATTTGCCAATTCACAAAGAGAGAGATTAATGCTTTTGAAATGTATAGGAAAGTTGCTGCAGGATCTCCAGTGTCTTAGGCTAATATAAGATGGCACTGTTCATTGGGCTGTGCTAATCTTACCGCAGAACATCTGTGGATTTCTGCTGGAAGTTGGATACTGTGCTCCGAGACACCTGCGTCGGGCACAGAGTGGGATGAGGAATGTTTGCTGCTCCTTTCTAGGCCCTGTGGAAGATTGTGAGCTGAACAAATCCGTGCTATAAATATCGATCAGCGTAATTTAGATTTCATGGACCTTTTTTTAATAAGAAAGGTCAAGGTGGAGAGAGTCAAGGAAGTGTTAGTATATGAAGTCTAATAGTGCCTAGACTCCTAAAATGCACTAGTTGCAATAATCAGGACTGCAATAAGTGATTAAACTTTTCTTTTCAGGGCTAGCTAATGCTGTTTCCTTGATAGTCTTCATTAATATCACCAAGTGTGTGGCTTTGAGATAGGATCCAAAGCAGACCTGTTATTTCTAATCGATACAGGACTATAGGAGCAACTTCATAGATTCATGCTATGTAACTGAAGGGCATTGTCTCTTGTGCATTCCTGATGCACATTCTGGATGTACAGTTCCTTGTTGCAGTAACAAACTTTCTAAATAACCAGAACAGTGAATCATTGCATTTCCTTATTGCAACCTCTGTTGCAACATATCAAAATACGTTTCTCTGTGCCCCTACTCCCCCCAGGTGAAATAACAGAAGATATATGGACTTTCCAGAGGAATTGCTGCTGGTCACTGTCATGCTTTTAACTGACCTAAAGGAGGAATTAGTGTGGGAAATTCAGTAGTTACCATTTTTGTGAGGGTGGGGATTGGAAAATGTAGAAATACCTTTTGGTATTTCATCAATGTTTTATATAGTAACATATTTCACAAGAAAGTTTTATTTACCCAGGCAATTAAGAAGCGAACCTTCCTGTTCTGTATTTGGCATTCTGTCCCAAAACCAAACGCCCATGGCAAGTTATGGTCTGTTTTAAAGTACAAAATGTAAATTGGAAGAGAGCTCAGCGCACACCTGCTCATCTCCCATCAGATAGGCAGGCAGTATGCAAACTGCAAGCAGCTGTAGTGAAGAAGAAGAAAAAAATCAGGACATTCAGAACTAAAACAAATACAGGAGGGGCAAAAAAGCCTTTGTGCTTTATCCTTTTCCATGTAAATGACACCTTTCTTAGTACAATGGTGGCAAAAATAAGGAAAGTAAAACTGAATCTCGGAGTCTGTGTTTAGAAATGGTGAGGAGGAAGAAAAGAGAAGAGGGTTCATCATTTTTAGGATCCTGCTTCACTTGCTGCTGCTGGTGACATGATTTTTTTTTTTAATAAGTTCAGATAGCGAGAGGAGTTGATACTGCTTGGTAATGATATTGTATAGAAAGACTTGAGCTGCTTGCTGGCTTATTTCTTTGATTTGCAGACATTATGATTATTGCATTTTGGCTGTGGTCCAGCCTTTTCATGCAGGCTTCAGCAGCAGTGAAATCAAAACTCCAAATTATCTATTTGCTGTTAATGGAGAGACTCCGCTTCCCAGCAGCTTCCTTTAGTTTGTCTGCTCCCTTTCATCCCAGTAAACACCACGCTCTGGTCGTACCATCGGTGAATGCTAAGCTCCAGTTGCTGTTTATTTAGTGAGTGTAAACAAATGTTTATGTTCCTCATTATTTCCAGACAATTATTGCTATTAGTTCATTTCAAGTGTTCTGCACACAGTTGTTGTGCTAATGGATAGGCTAGCACATCCATTCATGCAAACAATTACTTGCCTACCTTATAAAATTAAAAGGTTTTATCCTGCCATTCTGGTATTATCTTTAGTCTGTTATTTTATACAACTTAGAAACTTTTTATGCAACCGCTTTGATTTGCTTAATGAATTACAGGCAGATGCCAAATCTGCTTTGCTTATAATATAAGTATATTGGAGTTCTGTAACTGATTTTTTAATGGCAAAATGGAGAAATTTTTTTTGCCAATTCTTCATTTCTAATACCATTTTCAGAAGAAACAACCACGTATGTACTTTTTTTTTTTTTAAATCGGATTTATACCCTTGAAAATTTTGTCTTATAAAAGTTATTCCCAAGAAATGCTTTCCTGCAACAGAACTGTGTGGGAAAACTGACGCTGGCTGCTTTCTTGTCATTCTCTGAGCAGCTGAAAGGTTTTGCAATGATAATTTTGCTCACAGTCTGTTTTGTTACATCCAGTAAAACACAACAGTCTGGGAGGGATCAGCGTACCAGGTTGCATAGCACTGCAAGTTATTGCAGCTGTAGCCAGTGTTCACCAGGTGCGAAAACAAAACACATTGCATTTCTTCAGGCATTCTGTATTTTACATTGATAATTAATCTGTACGTGTTGGTAAAGAGGATGAAATTACTTTGGCAGTGTTCAGTAAGAGTCAGAGCACCACCTCCCAATATTTCTTGTAACGATGTGATGATCTACTTTGGAAGATCAGTCTGGGAGCTTTGTTCATCTGACAGCACATCTCAAGGCAAACAGCGCTCTCATCTTGGCTTTACTGGGCAGGACAGCACTCGCTTGGTCCTTCACATGGACCCTGTCCTCACCTCTCTGCTCTTCCTTGGTGACCCTGTGCCACCAGAGGCTAAATCCTTTATTGGTTATCATGGCTCATTCCCAAACAAGCTCCAAACTTTCCTCTTCCTTGCTCCTCCATCCAGAATCTATGGAGCTCTTTCCAAAGCTAAAGCACACAGGCTTGTGTAATGCACTAAGGCTGCCGTGGATGAGAAGCAAACTTTTAATTTATTTTGGACATGTTGCAACTAACACGTACTTGTCTCGAGCTGTAGGAGCTGCGAATGCTTCATGTGCTGTAAAACTCTCCCAGTCGCTCCTGGAATTGTAGCAGAAATAAGTCACAAGTGTGCCTACTATATTTCTTCTGTTCTGTTCCTCCTGAGCAAGGGTAGGAGGTCTCATGTTGATGTTTATTCTGAGCACTAACAACCAGTTGTGGCTGAAGCTGAAAGGGTTTTTTTTCATCATGTCTTGGGCACTGCCGACTGAGTTTTTCAGGAGTGAGAAAATTAGGGATGTGTTTACTTATTGTTTTTGAAGGAAGAGGGGTAACGGAGAAAAAATATTTTTGAAATAACACAAGGGTGTCAAACTCATTTTCACCGGGGGCCACGTCAGCCTGGCAGTTGCCTTCAAAGGGCCAAATGTAATGTTAAGACTGTATAAATGTAACTACTCCTATATTTATAGAGTCCTGAAATTACATTTGGCCCTTTGAAGGCAACTGCCAGGCTGACGTGGCCCCCGGTGAAAATGAGTTTGACACCCCTGAAATAGTATAAATACTAAGACTTGACAGAAACATATTCTCATTAAAGGTCGTCTCTCTCCTTCTCCCTTGAACTCTGTAACAAATGGATCCAATGAACAATGTTATATGTTGTAATCTTTCTTTGGTAGCATGAATGTTGAGGAATTCAAAAGGACCAGTCTTCTAAATGCATTAAAAGGGTGCTCATGTACAGTTGACTTAAAAGAACATAACCAATGTGAAAACAGAGTCACATTAATGCAAAAAACCACCTTGGTATGGTTTATGTATTTGGCTTATTATATATTTGGTACTTTAATATATTATGATTTCATTTCCATTTTAAATAAAATACCGAAGTGCCTAGTAATTCTTGGCAAGATGAGAAAGGCAAATAAAAATAATAGATTAGCAGGAAAGTGTTGGGTTTGGTGGGTGTTTTTGTTAAATACGTAAAGTTTGCCAAAGGGGATCAAACTGAACTGTGTGACATTCATTTATATTTTCAACTGTAAGCTCTCATTATGTGGTGTAAACTAATCTAGATCTCTCCATCTGGCAGTTGTGGGAGAAGGGGATACAAGTAGTCAGGAACATTATCAATCAGTTGGAGCCCATTTAAGTACTTCACTGTAATTAAACTTGAACAACATTAAAAATTACCTATGATAATTGAAGCAGAGGTGATTTCCAGGGTAGTACCTCTAGCCAGTTTGGTAAGTATGTACTGTTATGAATATACAAATATTGCTTTTAGGCTTAATGCCCATTTATGATTTGATATGCAGAGGAGATAATCAGATCTCTCTCTGGTGTGAATCTGCACAGTTGCCATGAATTCAGTGGTGATAACACTAGTGCAGGGTGACTCAGGAACATTTTATGTGTCACACCGGCTGTGTAAATCTGAACTATTCACATCATTACTGTGTATTTATCACTGGCAGACTAAGAAAGCTGTTAAGAAACAGCTATGGTTGAAAGCAGTTAATTAATTAGCTTGAAGGCAAGATTGTGGCTTAGCACAGGTATGCAGGCAGACACAGGCTGCTCTCTGTCCTTGTTGTCCTCGGTTGTCCCCATGGTTCGTCCAACACTGCCTGGGAACGTGTGAAAATGTTTGCAGCTCAGATGTATTAGAAAGAAGAGGTGAGGCTACTTCTTTTTAAATTAATTATTGCCTGAGAGGAGTGTGTGTGTGGAGGGGGTGAGATAACTCAGTTCCTCAGGCATCGATATACTTTTTTTCTGATCAGTCATCAACAGGAGCGTCCTGGGACACATGGTTTTGTGAGGAGTTATTAGGTTATATTCTGCATCAAGCAAGTACTTTAGAGAAGGAGTAGGAGAAGAAATTGGGTATCATTTCCTTAGGCAGGGAAAGCTGCAGAGTTTCCATCCTCAGAGGTGGTGTGGAGCTGCAGTGCCCCTGCAGCACCTGAGGAAACCCACACTTGAGGCTGAAGTGTCCACGTCGCTATCTAATTTTAGTTTTATAGATAATCATTCAGTGAAGTGCCAAAAACCTGGTTTTAGGTTGCTGTATATCACTGAAATAGTTTTAGACATCTAGGCTAAAGGGCATCCATAAATGACTACAGTGTTTTATGTATGTATCTCTTGTCTGGAATGAGTCTTTGAGCCTAATGTGGAGGTTATGATTTCAGGCATCATAAATGGTCACTTTGATATTATCTTGTGCCTGGAAATCCATGTTTCAGCACTAAGCTATCACATTTCATATTAAAAAAAAAAATTGCCACCAGAGTTAGGTTCAAAATGGCACCATCGAATGAGTGTTAAGGTTGTATCTTCGCCTGTCATACCAGATGTAACACTTGTCAAATAACACAGATGACCCTCAAGTATCTTCCAGGTATCTCAGGTCTAGAGGGCAGGTTAAAGCACTGAATATCTCTTCAGAAAACAACATTTTCTACTTATTGTTTTTTTTTTTTTTTTTACTGAAACAATCAACCTACTATCAGAACAACCTGCAGACAGAACAAAAGCAAACCCCAGGAAAAGAAGCTGCTTCTGTTCTTTTTGTTAAAAATAAATCCAAGACATACGCTTTTGTCTTGGCAGGTTTATTTCAAGAGTAATACCATGCTGTCATTGTGCTTGCTATCCATGAAAAAAAAAAGGCAAATTAAGTGACAGACAAAAAAGAAATGTTAATTAGAAAGTTCTATTTATATACATCATGTTTAACTTGTAGGATTGCTAAATATTTTCAGACTAACAGACCCTTATCCTGGAATATTATGGTGTCTGACTCACAAAATGAATGACAATCTGTTTACAAAGCAGCCTTAATCATAGGCAGGCAGAGATTATATTGCTTTAATATTTTTATGAGGAAAACAATTTAGATTTTTTTTTTTTTTTTAAATTTCCCATGGCAAATAGAAGCTTTGCAGTATAACAAAGATCTTTTCCCCTTTGGTCATAAGTAAATATTGTTATTTTACAATATGTGTCTTCACTTATGGGGTCATGGAAGAGAAGAGAGGATACTAAGCTACAACGCAACAATCTGAACATTTGGCAAAAAACTATTAATGCAGAGAATAATAATATCTAGCCCTAGGTATTCCTAAATTATACACAAGCAATTTGCATATTATTTATGGTTCTTAGTCTCATGTAATTACCAAAATTGCAGTTGTGATTGCAGACACACCATGGTTGCATTGGGGGAAGAGGGACATATGTAAATGTCTCCACTTGAACTATATTACCACACAGTTGCTTCCCCCACCTCATGAGCTGAAGACAAATGTGTTTGCCCCAACAGTGTTTTTCCTGTGTGAAGACCTGGGAGGCATCTGCTTGGAACCCGATTATTTCTACACCTTCCCAGCGTGCTTTCCCAGCTGGGACGTTCCTCTAGCACTGTGGATCAGCCAGTGCTGCTCCTTCACCAGGAAACTGCTTTTGAATTGCACGTGTTGTGCGTTGTCCATCCTGCACTGCTATTCCCTATCAGCCCAAATGATCATGGAAGGGATAAGATAGGAGCTGTGTACTCATAGGGGTATTTTCAGAGGGGATTAGCATGGCAGGGGTGAGTGTGCAGGGTTCCACGTCCGAAGGCCATGGGGTGGCAGCTGTTGATGGGATGAAGCTGCTCAGCACCTTCTCTCTTGTGTCAGGTTTGGGGCTCTTCAGGCTTTGCTGCTCAGCTCCGCTCTCTGCTTTCAGATTTTGATGTTCCTCCCCTTAGTACTGAAATATTCATAACCTTTACTGTAATTGCAGAAGGGATGAAAAAATAAATATTTGTGGAGGCTGTTGCAGGCAGTGAGAGGCCTTGAGGCAGTTTGTATTTGTGTGACAGACTTATTTTTGTCTTTCTTGTTGACTTTTTTATTTCTATAGACTGTTTGGGTCACAGTCCTTTTCACTTGCATTTTCTTTTACAGGCTATTTGTGTTCCTCTTTCTTACCAGCATGTATGAGCAACTAATTCAACGGGGTGTCCTGGGGACACCTGGAAGATAGATGCTACTGACTGATGTGGCTGGCACTTTGATGTGCTTCAGGGAGTGTCACCATCACCTGGACACAAGATCTGCTCCTTGATGTCACCTCAAGCCACTGGCTCCAAGGATGAGCCCTGTGGCTTCTGCTGACCCTTCAGGGATGTCAGACCTTGATGGAAGGAGCTGGGGCAAATGTAGTTCCTGAGAAAAAAATGAGGCCTTTGAAGCTCTCTGAATTGTCCAGGCACCCAGAGTCCATCGCTACACTGCAAAGTGTTGGAAGTTCGAGTGGTCCATGGAGGGTTCTGCAGGTGTGACAGCCATTTCCCGCTGTCCTTGTCCATACTCCTGCATCTTAAATCCTCCTCTTTGTCATGGGTTAGAAAGTTTGCTGCAGCCATAACAAAGAGAGAGTTGTATTTCCTCAGTTGCCACATGGCACACGCGCTATGTGGTGATGCTGGTGAATATCCAGCATTGTCACCCGCGCTGGCTGACATTTATCATCAGTGATTTAGACCTTTACGGATGATGGCAGAGCAAGACAAATCAGATACTAAAACATGCAAGCCTAGTCTAATCTAAGTTGAAGGTTACTGTTTGAAAGATAAACTGAGATCAAATCCAAGTGATTGGCCTTGATCTGGTGCTCCTATAGATGTTTTTATAAGTAAATAAAGATTAAAATGGAGATATGGTTCATAGATTTGATGAAATTATTATCTATTAAATACTTTGCAAATACAATGTTTGGTATACATAAGAAAGCTGCATATTGGAGATTTAAGTCTATAGATAAGGACTAAAGCATCTATTAGTGCTGCCATTACTGTTCCCGAGCCCCAGCTTAGTGTCCATCCTAGGAAACCTTCTAACTGCAAAACTGTTTTCTTGGAGGGTGCCTCAGTTTTGTCCTCTTCTGCATCCCCTTCTTTCAGTTGATACCACACTCCTTGATCAAGTCATGTCAAAGAGAATGCTGTGTTAATAGCTGTCTAACTGCCTTCCACATTATGATTATTTCTTTGCAAGCCTGAAAGGTCAGGGTTGTGTTAAGACATGTTCCACTGGAGGCGTGTCATGACTGTTATTCGCCTGGGGTCAGTTTGCCAGGTTTGCCAGGACTGTGGTGCGGATTTTGCTGAGTGCACTTGAGAGCCAGCATCACACCATAAATCCTGGTTTGGTCTGGTTTAGGACTGTCTGTGATCAGAGCTGTCCTAACTGTCTTTTCATTGTAGGTTTTTTTTTCTTGGATGGAAAATACCTTTTATACTTAGTGTTGAAAAGCCTGCTGGCAAATTTGCTTCCGCTAAATATTCATGTTGGATGTTTCTGGCATGATAATCAAAACTTAAGGCACCAGGACAAGTTATTTCATTGTAAAACTTCCTGCTATAGAGGAGGACAACTGTTCAGGCCAGTTCATTTAGCATCATACCATTTTTACAGATTCAGGGGAATCCAGAGATTAAGACTTTGACTTAATCACCTTTCACTATTCTGTAGGAAAGCTCTAGCGTTCTGTCATGGATTTCTCATAAAAATCTTATGAAATCTTACACTTACATTACTTAAAATCTTATAAAAATCATGTCTCATGGTCAGATTGACTCATGACTTGCATTCTGGGACACGTTTCCTGGGGCTTGGCTCCTGTAAGTATCAAAACAACCAAAGAGCTTAAACACATTTACTGGTATATCTAATTAAGTTAATTGATTACTTACATTGAGCAACAGGTGCCTTCAGATTTTGGGGTCTTTAAGAACAAACCTTTGAATGTGTTTTGTTTTGTGGGTGGTTTTTTTGTGTATTTGTTTGAAAGGGCCATTGAGGTGAAGGGCATTGGCTTTCACCCCTTTTTGGAGACAAAGAGGAGCACCTGCTGAGTGCTCAGGAGCAGCCAGGTGCTTGGAGCAGGGACACCTTGGCCATCCCAAAGATACCATCAGTGAGGTGACACAGGAATGGTGGTTATTGTGCCATGAAATCCTGTATGGCTTTTATACATGTACTAGTTACCACAAAAGAGCTTGGCATGATCAGCGCTCACCTTCACGTCTGTGATTGACCTCACCTAATTTAGCTCTGAATAAAATAGATGTAGTTTATCTTGACTATGTTTTTACACTGACCTACAATGCATTAGGTTTCCCTAACTGAATGAGTACACTATTTTTTATCAACCTCTGTGTCAGGAATATATTGTTACTAATAATACAGTCTGGGGAATTTTAAACAGAGTTCTCCTGCCTTGCATGGGAGTTATAAGATGCTAACCATGCCTATGCTGTTCAAACTGTACACAGCATAAACCAGAGGGAGACATAGCTGCATTGTGTTAGACTCTTTTCTGTTACAACAAGAGAAAAATCTGAAATGAAAACAGTTCTGACAGCCTGGAAGCTCCTGCTGTTGTTATTAATGGGCTCTTTGGTAACAGAAGCAGAGGGTAGTGTGCCAGATGCACCACAGCCGGAGAGGAGGATGCAGGTCTTGGCTTGCAAAGGTGACAGAAAGGTGCACCAGAAGTTACTGGAGAAAGGAGAAAAACACAACTGAGGAGCTCAGCTGCCCACATCTGGACAGTTTAATTTTAGCTTTGACTTTGGTCTCTATGTTAAAATCTGCCTTTGCCTCTTTATCGCTCTGTTCAGTTCCTCAAGACACATCCACCTAAACAGTTTCTATTCTTATTTATCCTTTTGCCCTTCAACTTTGCTTACGCCGTGTTTACCTCTCCTACCAAGAACTTTAGGCTATGAGAATTAAAAATGGCCTTCAAATACAGCTGAAATCAAACAGGCCCTTTCCTCTGAAGCACTTGGGGGATGTGAAACTGATACTTGTGTGATGGGCCTGAATTTAAATGTGGGCATCTGTTGAATCAGGAGTTCCTCTGGGGATGAAGCTAAAACACAAAATAAGATCTAAACAAAACCAAACAGAAAACAACAACAATGACAAAAAACCCCAACAAAACAACACCACCAAACAAACAAAATCCCACACAAACCTTTCATTTGAAAAATGTGCAAAGTTTAGTAAAAGAGTAAGGAGTTTAGTTTTCTGAGTCAATAGTTTAACAACGTTAGGACAGACTTGCTGTTGTAGCAAGAATAAGGTGGTGTCCTTGTATTGTGTATGTTTAAATGCAAGTGTTTACTTTTAACTGTCATTTTCCCATTATATAAAGGGGAATGCCAATGCTTTGTACTCGCTACAAACCATTTAAAGAGAAACAAAAAGTCTAGTCATCAGAACAGGTAAAGGCAGTTTCTCTTTATGGTGTTTATTGCAGTTTTCTTTTTCTCCCTACCCATGCTCTTTGATAAGAATCCCAGTGGGGAGAGCACAGCATTTGCTGTCTGTAGTCTCGGCCAAGGACAAAAGGGGTGAATATTATAGTGTTGTTGTTTGTGTGCCCATCTCTTCAGCTGGTAACCAAGCTCCTAAGTTATCTCTTCTGAGCCCGCTTTTGAACCATTACTGAGTTTTTTTCCTCTGGTGTAGGTGAATGAATAAGGGCTACTTGTTCCAACCTAGTTGCAGATTGGCATCTTGGTGCTAGCCGAGCCATCTTTTCATTCTTTGTGGTTTGTTTTTGTTTTTTGTTTTTTATATACCACCATAAGTGGCTGTTTCATTCAGCCTCATCTCCTTGCTGGTAGAAATGGCAGGGGCAAAACAGGCAAACCTTCACCATGTTACTGTGTCTTATTTTAGCAACCTCAGCGCTGTTAAACTGCGGCAGACTGATGTGTTGCTCCTATCACACAGGAGCATCTGTACTGCAGAACTTAGTTTGACAGGCCACCACAATAAAAGACCTAGATATAACCCCTCTTTTACTTTTGCAAACATGGTCAAAAACAGAATGTAACTGAGCTTCTAAAAGTCAGTTTATATGCCAGTAAATGTTATTGCCTTCCTTTTATAATTCAGCAATGGAAGCACAGAGGGGAAAAATGATGCGTCTGTGCTGGTCTTAAGTCTCTTCCATCAGCACAGTCACAGGATTAGTCCTTCTCATGCATCATAATATTTTGTAACCTCTGTCAAAGACACCCACATTATGCTGATGGTTTGTGGCAGTTGTCCCAGCAATTGTCTGTTGGCTTGTCTTCCCTTCTAGAATTGTTTCTTTCAGGCAGTGGAAAAGGAGCTGGAGCTGCAGCAGGACAGGGAGCTGGGAAGTGGGAATTCCTGACCTGACAAGGCAGGAGGCCAGGGGAAAGCAGACAGTGAGTCTTCTTCCTGAAGATCAACAGACATTTTGGGGTGGAAGCAGATAGCCTCCAGTGGTTGATGTAAAGAGGTGATGGCAGAGAAGGCTGGTGATGCTGGGAGGAAGGTGATGGCAATTGTCAGCATAGACATGACCCAAGTGTCACCTGGAGTAGTGCAGCAGAAAAGAAACGTAGCAGAAAGTATTGAACCCATTGCCCAAGCGTGCAGCAGCACACTGCCACAATCTCTTGTGGGTGTATTTGTGCAGCATATTCATACTTGACTTTTGTGCTACTTGATGTTATATTTAACTTGATTAGATGAGTGTGCATTCTTTAATTTTAGAACCCACTGGGTCAGGCAGATGACTTAAGGCTGGAGATGAAGCATGTCTTCAAGGAGATGTTTATCCCAGGCACAATTTACTTTGTATGAATAAAGATTCCAACCTCATGGGCAATGGAACACTCCTTTATTAGGTGGAAAGTCATCTCTCTTTCAAATGGGTCCAGTTATCTGTGGCACAAGGGGCCGTACAAACTCATGGTCTATCACAGAAACAATGGGAGTCTTTCGAGGTTAGCCAGGCAGTTCTGCAGACACAGTTGAGGGCAGCCCTGATAAATAGTCAGGAGTTTAGGTTAATATTGGAATCCTGCACCCAGCTTTTGCAGCCTTTAACTGAAGGAGGACTTCCATGGGACTCGAGGTGATGAAAGAGTTTTGTGGCTGTGGAATAAAACATTGTAGATGCACATTACTCAGTTTTTCATGGGGCAATTTTCTATGTGTTCATTTGCATTTAAAATTGGAGTTGAAAATAAGGCTTTTAGAAACTTTTAATTTCTATTTAATTATGAGAATTTAACTTCAGGGTCTCTATCTGATTTAAAAGAATAATTAAAATTAAGTATGGCTGGAGTGATTTTTCACAGTTTTTCTGCCTGTCCTTTAGGACTTAAAGTAACAGTAAATTATTTGTGGCTGGGGGTGATCTATATGTAAATTCCATTAAGAATGGAATTTTGTTATAGAGAAATTCAGATTATGAAAATGACATTGCTGCCTTGAACGTCAGTAGCTAATAAATGCATTGGTTGTTACCATTACTTCTCCTAATGTCCTCAATTAAAATGATTTAAAATAGTACAATAGATAAGCAAGATCAATTAATTTTATAAGATGATCAAAGGAATGTAGTTCTGCATTGTAAACGCTCTAAATGTGATAATGGCTTTATCAGGCAGGAAAATAATTTGAAATAGCTTAAACCTTATTCATTTTAGCTCAAGGGGCTTTTATTTGTAGCTAATCAAATGGCCTTTTGTATTTGCTAAGGTAGAATTTTCAGATCTTGTGCATTAATTTTACAGAGTAAATTTCAGACACTTTTTAAAGTAGTCAAAAAAAAAAATTCTCAGAGGGCTATGATTACAGGATCCTGTATAATCAAAGAGAACTTGATTATATTGATGTTCCTGAACAGGAATAAGTTGTTTGCACTTAGAGTTTTTGAGAACATTATTTTAGATTGCTTCACTGCAGCAGCATTTATTTCATCAAGCTGAATAAAAGTCAGTTGGGACACTATCCCCGGGTTTAACTTCCCTGTGACTGACCTTGCACATAAACGGTTAATTATTTGCAGTTTCTCAGGTGTTTCATGTTGAGTCTGTACATTTGGAAATGAAATATCTGGAAGGTGTGATGCAAATACATTTGTTGTCAAGCACTGGAACAGGCTGCCCAGGGAAGTGGCGGAGTCACCGTTCCTGGAGGGGTTTAAAAGATGTGTAGACCTGGCACTTAGGGACATGGTTTAGTGGTGGACCTGACAGTGTTTGGTTTATGGTTGGACTCGATGATCTTAAAGGTGTTTTCCAACTTGAATGATCTTTCCTAGTGTCTAATTCCCTTGCCTCTGATAAAAGGCTCTAGAGGGGAGCAATTCAGATCAATGTCGTAGAGGTGCTACTTTCTCTTCATAGAATGTAGATATGGGAAACATCTGAAGGGAGCCTGTTCTGCTCAATCTGTTAGCTGATGTTGCTGTTCGTTTTGATACTTTATGCTTCAGAATCCTGCTGAATGCATGGGCTATCTTTTGATATGCATCCTGTTTTTCAGTTTTCTAAATGGGTTTTATGCATGTTTAGCGTCTGCATTCTTTAATCTCTAGATTAGTCCATGATAAAGCAGTCTGAAAATATTTACGTGGATTTATTTATTTATTTATTAAACCAGACAACAACAACAAAAACCAAATCATCCAGTGTCCTCTCTGGAGCATAGGAAGAAAAATAGGAAATCCTGATTGGGAAGGTACATGGGTCAGTTGATGTGAGAAATCCATTGCATGGGAGGCAAAACAAGGGCAGAGAGAAATGTGAGATGGAGATTGAGGGACAATGGTGCAGGGAAATGAAGCTGTATAGAAAGTGTATCCTCAGCACATGGTGCTATGGAAGAGAGAGAACAATGACAGAGCTGGCATGAAATGAGAAAAGGGAGAGCCTGCTCACAAAACCCCTGACAGGAGGGACAGAAAGAAAAGATATGTTGATGTGGCTGCGGAGAAACACAATTGTTGGTTATATATGCTTTCTATTGTGAAAACAAAAAGTGTGCAATTTTTTAAAAAATAACACTTTCAGATCTTAGATCTGCTTTTGAATTACAATAGATATAGAAGAGCTTTATAAATAGAAATAGAATAATTATATTAGAAGGAAGTCTACAGAAAAGAGAAGGGTGCTTCCCAGAGTCAAGGACAGAACCAAGAATAAAAGCTGTATCTCAAAGCTCAGGATGCAAAGCCAGAAAGCAAGACTGAACGCCACAACACGATGTAATCCTCTCCTCTGTCAAGTTCCACTTGAACCTCACATTGGTTTCTTGTACCCCAGCCCTCCCCTGCTTCACTGGCAGCTGTTTCAGGATCTCATTGCTTTGCTGGTTAACGACCTTTTTCTAATTTCCAATTTCCTGGCATTTCTAGTTGCTGATTTGTGCTTGGTGCTTTCAGTTAAGTAATTCTTTTTCTTCCCTAGAGCCTCATTTCTGCTTACCCCTCCATCCCCACTGGTATTTCCAGATGTTATCCCACCCTGTTTTGTTTTGGTAGGCTAAAAAAGACAAACCTTGTTCTCCTCTTCCTCTCCTCTTCCTCTCCTCTTCCTCTGCTCTTCCTCTGCTCTTCCTCTGCTCTTCCTCTGCTCTTCCTCTGCTCTTCCTCTCCTCTTACTTTGGGCTCTTTTCTTGATCTTCTTCAGCTGTTCTAGTTTGAGCCCATCTCTCCAGAACATGACTGACCAGCCCAGTACTCAGTGTTGCTGATGAGGTTTTGCTGTGCCCTGTGTATCATTGAGATCCTGTCTCTGTCAGAGGTACCTTTATTTACACAGCATAGAACAGCGTTTGCAATCTAAGAAACTCTTATGTTGCTTTGTTTTTCGCCTTGATGTGGTTGGCAGACGTGCTTATGCAAGTTATGATGCACATACACATCATAAGAGCTTTATAAAACTACATTTTTAAATTGTATTATCATCACAGATATTGTGGCTGTAAGTGCTTCCTAGAGTTTCCAAACAAACATGAAGTGTTGTTATTGGTGCAACGTTTTTTCTCTATAATATCATAGTAATTTTCCCAACATTTTCATAGCTTGCAAAATAATTTTGGGCAATGGCTAAAGTGGCAGAAGCTGTATTCTGAGAATATAGTGAGTTTGGAATTAATTTCCAATGAGGAAAACCTCTGGTTGTGCTCTGAGGTATAAATCAGATTATGGTTTCATGTGCTCGTGTTGCCCTGTAGTGTGGTTAGGTGGGCATGCTTCTGGGTGGGGTCTTCAATATTTCAGCTGAAGCTGCAGCAATAATGGGCAAAGTGCTGGAAGTACTTTTTGTGACTCTACGTGCAATACTCCACTTAAAATTTTCCTTGTTTTCTCTAGTGCTGCTTTTTAATGAGTAATTAATGGTTTTTACTTGTGTATATGTTTCTCAAGTGTAGTATTTTGCAGTTGTCTCCAGGTTTACATGCACGCTCTCTGTTCTTTTACTTTTGTTGTTATTGAAACAATCAAGCAAAACTGGGACCAAGGCAGAAGTCACTCTGGGATCAAACATAAAGCTAACCTTTGAGATCTATCTATCTATCTATCTATCTATCTATCTTATCTATCTATCTATCTATCTATCTATCTATCTATAAACCTAGCTCTGTAACAGCCTTCTATTATTTAAATCTGGACTGTTTCCCAAAGTTGCATTGCAAAGCATTTTTTGTGGATTTAACTATCGTAACACCAAATTCTCCCTCCTGAGCAGTACTGACCAGATTAGTTTCATATTGTTTTGTCTTGAGAATCCCAAACTATGTTGCTTTTTCTTTAGCGTTATTGTTTTTTTCTTTGTTTGTTTTGTTTTCTTATTGCATTTATTGCTTAGGTGCTTAGAACGTTGTTGTTCATATGATTGTTAGTGTCAGACCTACACTGACTGATTTGCAGTTTCACTAGTCCTAGATATAAATTTCTTTATCTATCCAATAATAGTGGTATACTTGAAAACCTTCAAAACACAAAATGAGCACATTCGATGCACAATATCAGCATGCCGAGAGCCAGAAATAGCTCCAATATGTGAACTGATCTTAGGAGTAAGATCAGTATCAGGTCCCAAAGTGTGCCGCCTTATTTCTTAGAAGGAGAAGGTACCATATGGTGTGCAGCTCAAAGGAGGGAGAAATGTAGGAGAAATGAGAATGAAGTATGGGGCGATGGGCAAAGCACGTGTTGGTGCAGCACAGAAAGTATGCACATCTCCAGGAACAGGCTAATTAGGATTTGGTATCTCCAATTTGTTGAAAGAGAAAAGTCTTGGTTTTCCTATTGCTCCCTGAGATGTTACTCTGTTTGCCACTTACGGGTCATGCCCACACAAGCAAATAGATGGGAAAAAGGTGGATCTGCATTTTTAAGCAGATACACAAGGATATATGGTAAATAAAACAATTCAAGAAAAATGTTTGTTAATACTGGATTGTCATCATCGTTGCAAGCTGACAAATTACCTTCATAACGCGGCCCAGCAAGTATTAAAATTTAGATCAAGAGGAAGAGGTATTGTGTTGAAATTGTGGTTTGCTACCTGTGTTTGCATCCAAATTAAGCCCTTTAAGACAGTGACCAAATGAAATAAGCTTGGGTCAGTCACACAACTCCAGTACGTGGTTGAGCTGACATACTGCACTTCATCTGCAGTGTAATTCCATTTGTGCTATTACATAATTAAATTGAGACTTGAATCATGCATTTTAGAAGATTATGTGACCGTATGCATCCTGAACAAGGGCCAACTTTTGAGATAGTGCTCTTTTCATGATGCCTTTCTGTTGGGTTTGTTGAGAGTTGGGTTTTTCATTGAAGTTGGGATTTTTTTTGGGGGGGGGTGGGGGATGGTTGTTTTTAGTGGTATGTTGCTTTTTTTTAATAAGAACTGAATGTTGTCAACAGTTAATGAATTGATATGATCTAAACCTGGAGTACTACTTTCTATAATTCAAAATCAGCTTTGAGAAGGGAAAGGAGGGGTGGGGAATAAAACAAAATCTCCCTGTGAGGCCCAAAATGTGTAAAGCATGAAATAATGACGTACCCACTTGTATGAGAATGTAAACTAAAACTAGAGAATGTGCTTTTATCAAATCATACTCTTAATTAAGTTTTAGCAGAATGCTTTATAGTCAAGGTTTTGTTGAATAATTTAATTATGAAACAGTACACCTGATTTTCAAACTAAGCCAAATTAGACTGCATGAGATAAGCAGAGAGCATGAACAACTGACTTTACATACTTGTGTAAAGACAAGTGCTTTAGGGGAAGAAAAATATAATACTCCCAAACAAAACCTCTCTTTTTTTGTGTGGTGAAGTTAAAATGTTGCTGCAACAAATTTCCATTGGGGAATTGTGCTTGATGGCAAATATTTCTCAAATTCAGGTTATTTTTGTTTAATTGTCACTGTCCTGAGTTCCTGAGGTTTCAATGCTCTTAATTTGAGCCTGACCTCTAGCCTGTATATTGCATGTAACTCAAACCCTGAGCCCTGGCTGAAAGCTGAGCCAGCTCTGAACAGTTTCTGCAGAGATTTATCAAAATAAGACTGGAAGCGGCGGTGTTTGAGGCTTTTGAGACAGACTTAGTGAGGAGCTGGGGTACATCTCCCTGCTACAATGTGCAAACAGAAGTCAGTGCTGCCGAGCAGGTGAGGTGTGTTAAATTTTGTTCTGGTTTGTTGTGGCTTTTGGGTTTTTTTTGGCCAGAGAATACTTCAACCAGGTGTGTCTGTATTCCCAGGCATGTTCTGCTAGTACTGGAGTTTGTAGTGCCTTAATATAACCAAATATATGCCCGGAATCATGGGGCACGATCAGGGTAGAAGAGGTGATACCACAGTTTCTGGCAGCAAAGAATCTTGCCTTAGATTTCCAGTACTGCTGTGTCCAAGGAATACCAAGAGTATTGGTCGCTTCAACAGCTTGCAACTTGATGAATATAAAAATGAAACATTTAACAAAGGAAGCTTCTATTCTGCTCTTAATTGTTGCTGCAAATATTACCCAAAGTCTGCACAGTTTCATAGACTGGCTTTTTGACCAGATCCTGAAGAGGCTGGGAGACAATACTTTGGGGAAAGGGTGGGAAGAAGAACAACTTCTATTTGTGGGGCTGCTTGTTCTCAACCCTGTAATATCACAGGGAACTGAATCAGAGTTATGGAAGTGTCTTTTATTAATTTCTCATGTCCTACTTATGTATCCTGTACACTCTGACCAATTGAGTCATTCCACCTTCCAGGATGCTTTCTTGTCTTATGCAGAATTGCATTAGTAGAGGGGTGTGCATGTCTAATTTAAATATTTTAATGTTTCTTGGAATTAAAAGCAACACATGAGAAAAACAGTACACCATATTATATTTTAAATTTCAAGTCATGGGATTGTTACCAGTAATCTGCATGTTGTTAAGAGGGAAGGTCTCCACTGTTCTGAGAAATCTTGGATTTGAATGTGACTCTAGTTGAGCTGTACAAAAATGCCGTTCCACAGTTCCTCTGTTTATTGCCTGTAACGCTGCTGCATTTAACAGCCCTTACATCACGTTTCTAAGATTTGTGTTTGTCTTGGGTGCAGGGATGGCACTGAAGATCACCATGTCTGAGCTAGCCAGGTAATGTTTGCCATTATCTTCATTAAAATCCTCTAAGGAAGGGAATGACTCTTTCTCTAATCAATGGAGAAAGCCAGATGTGACTTCAGGAATGGGGTAGGGTTTAATCTTGGGAGAACTGAATCATCCTCTTGGTCCATGCCTCTTATTCACGTTGATGTCCAGAAGAGCTGCCCTGCTGAATCTCCACAGCTACAGCAACCCCACAGCTACAACATCCCTGTGGTTACAGCATCCCCATGGCTTCATGGCTGCAGGTAGCGGGGTGGTATCCTCTGTGCAGGGAGATGTTGCCAGGATGGTTGAGGATGTTGTTTGAGTTGGAGGCAGAAAGTGAAACGTGGCTTTCTCTGGTCTTGGTTTAATGCAAGACCTCATTTCTTGGTACAGTCTCATTTTGTCATGCATTGATTTCTTGATCTAATTTTCCTGGTTTTATTAGTTTAGAGCTCTAGGAGAAGACCACTACATTTTTATGGCAAAATATTCACCCTCCTGAGGAAAGCTAAGGGTGACCAGTGTATTAACCTCAGAAAACCTGTGGTGGTCTTGGTGATGGTTTCCTATAAGTGGCAAAATTCTTCTCCCAAAAGCTGCTGTAAGTTCCTGTTTGCTGAAGTTCTTGGATTTTAGAATGAAAAACAGCTTTGAGAAGCATTGAACAGTATGAGCATCAGTTTTAGTCTTAGCATCTGGAGACTTTAGTGCTATTATTATTCTCTGTTTAGCTTATGCAAATTTTACAGTGCTGGTGCTTCTTGAAAAATATTTTACCCTTGATTTGTTGAAGTCTGCATTTGGAAGAAAGACTTAAAAAATCACTTCTCTCTTTTTTTTTTTTTTTCCCTTCTTTCCCCGTTTGAGTGGATGTTAGAAATGCAGAAAGGCTGTTAAAACTCAATTCACGTGCTTGCTATACCAATCCGTGGATGGCAATAGCGTGTGTACCAGAAGAGATACTATTGCAAGGCTGGGGTCTCCTCCCAGTTTCCACTGAAACTTTAGCTTTTCTATTGATTTCATAAGGATTTGTTTCCATGATTTACTTTCACCCAATTTAGGTGATTAGTATTACTGCTTGCAGCTTAAAACTCTTTCAGTGGGTGTTTTTTAAAGTGACTACAGATTTGGGTGGGCCATTTTGTGCAATGCAGAAGGAACATTCATGAATAAAACAGAACAGCATAGCACTGAAAATTGGAATATATTTGTTGCAGTTATATATTTAAGCTTACTACAGGAAGAGTAAGAAGCCTTCATTGTGATGGATGGAATGAGTATTAATTTACTTTTACGTGTGAGTAAAAAGCTTTTTACTACTAAGTGTACAAACAGGGGATACCAGGTGAACTATTGATATTCTAGAACTCAAAATTAGCATCATGGATTGACTATCACGCTGCATCCCGTGGATGAGGCACTGGCACAGGCAGGTCCTTCACTGGGCTGCGCAGAACTTCCGCCCTCAGCAGAAGGCAAATGACGAGGTAGCTGAAGTTTAATTGATAATGCTTTTTCCTAAAAAGACACATCCCTAATAAATCAAAATTTGGTACTGTAAGACTTGCTATGGATACTACAAACATGTCTTTATTTTTAATGTGCCTGTCCTTTCTCTCTGGAGCAGTGTTGGTCAAAGAAAGTCTGCTAACTTATAATACTTCAGTTATTCCTAGAATGCCATCCTGTTCTTGTTAATTTTCTCATTTGTGTGTTGTTTCTGCTTAATTTGGAACACTTAAAAAAAAGTCTAATCATATTTTCATTAATCTTTTTCAAGGTTGCTTTTGTGTGCGTATGTTAAACATCTGACAAACTGCTGCAGCTGAGCAGTGCTCTAGGTTATTCCAAAAGTTTCACAGCTGCATTTTCAACATTTTTGCATCACATTAAGTACAGAAAACAGCTACATTTTTCCAGGCTTTGGTTGGGCTAGTTAGATTTCAGAGGCATATCCAGTCATTATTGGTCTTTAAATACAGTCATCATCATAAATGCCCTTCTGTTTCCGTTTACTCTGCAGAGGTCAAAAGATGAGGTTGGTTTATGAGCTTATTCTGCCATGTGTCACTATTGGCGGCACAATAGAACAGCAGGATGGAGAGGCAGCTCTCACCTCTCCATTTATTACTCTTGTCAACTTGGAAAGGATTTTTTACCTTGTGAAAGGCCCATCAGCAATGAATCAGTGAAGTGAAGACGACAGTTGATTTGTGAATTCAGATTATATAAAGTGACTAGGCTTCAGTGGACTGTGTAGATAAAGCAACTGTCATGATAAGGTGGCATGTGCAATTCCACAAAACCAAATTTATTGCACATTTGAGGAAATCATCCTATTTTAAAATGCCATAAATTTGAAATTGAATATAAGTTATACCCTTGAATTTTGATTTATATTTTGAATATTTTTAATGTGATGCTAAGTAGCATAAATTCAATGCTAGGAGTTTATGCATTTCTTTTTTAAGGGTCATTTTGACTTTTCTTCTGAATATGTTATCGCATTCCTGATATTTTTTTTTCCAAGCAGAAAAATAACTTTATTTGATATTTAAACTTGATAAACACCAGCAAAGATCAAACTATGACGGTTAGAAAAAGACAGGCAAAGATTGTGGAGAAAGGAGGGAGGCCACAATTTTCCTCACATGTGGGCACACACACACTTATATACACACTTAGCAGCACATGCTGTGTTTGCTGTCAATATGTATTTCCAGATCATTAGTGATACGAATGCCTCTCAGGTGTTTAATAGAGGAAAGTGCATAATTTCATGGCCTCACCGCGCTCATTCATTTGACCTTTCCTGTGGCGTCGATCCTTTCCACTCGTGAAGCTTTTCTCTGCTTACAACGGCAGATTCCGCCAGCGCTCCCACTCTCTAAACTCCATTGGGGATCTGGGAGCGGCATCACACCCACCGCATTGTGAGGCTTTTCAGTGGTGTTGCAAAACTCAGAGGTTTTGCAGAACAATGTTTTATTTGGGGTGGAACGTACATATGGACCCATGTAGGCTGATGCCACTTAAAGGGGAAAAGGTCCTGGCACAAAACATAAGAAAATATTTTGAATAACCTCCCTCTTGTTGGTGGATATACAAAGTGCTGTGGAATATCCATTACCCGTTTTAAGAGCTGCCAAATGCTATAAGATTAGGCAAGGAATAAGCAGCCTTTTCAAAATATTTCATTTACATTAAAAAGAGTTCTAGGTTAAGAACATAACACCTGCTGGACTGGATCAGATGTGGATGGTCTCTGACATTGGTCTGCACCAGATGCTTACAAAACGGTGCAAAGAAACGTATAATGGACAGCTGTGGAAAAAAGTGTCAATTGTGAGATTTTTCTCCCTAAACCAATGCATCTAGCAATTGGTTTATGCCCTCAAGTCTGAGTTTTAGTATCACTTATAACTGTCTGTTTCCTTTCTGGTATAACTGTGGATGTTCTTATTATTCGCATAAATGTCTAAGCTGTTTTGAATCCTGCTAAGCTCTTGGCTTTCATAATATATTGTGACAATGAGTTCCACATGTAAATTTGGTAGTATATAAAAAGTACGTTTCAGTATAGATTTGCTGCCTTTAATTTCACTGGGCACTTTTTTCAAAGGTTGGAGCTTTTAAAATACCAAACCTTCAGAAGGCGCACACAGCAACCATAATGACTTTAATATGTTGCATTATTTATTTTTCTTCTTGCTTTAAAGACACAAAACAAGGAAGTTCACAGGCTCTACAGGCCATCTTCAGACAGACCCTTATTCTCTTACAACACATCTGGGTGTGTAATGTCATTTCAGAGAGACACCTCCTCTCATATCCCAGTCCTGCAGAGCTTAGCAGAGTTTCTGCCTTAGCTCTGCCTGGTTTGTTGATTATTAAATTTTAGGTTTCGGCCTGGACTTTAGAAAGCAATGTACTTCAAAGAATTGTTCATTCACATAAGCGTCCACATGTTTGGACACTTACCAAACATATGGGTTTCTCTGAATCGCCTCTGCCTATAAAATGAGATGGACATCTTGAGCAATCAGATTTTTCCTCTGATATTCTTAATATTGGCAAGTTATAATCCTTAGGTAAATGTGAACAAAGATTAGCTTAAGAGTGGGTGTAGTTTACGTGACAGCTTATGTAACAGAGGTTTTTATTTAATTGCTGGATTGGGCTTTTACAGGTTAACTATGTGTGTACTGGCAAGGATACGACTTGTCGTATATTATTTCTGTATCATTTGGATGCTGAACCGATGCATGTGAATCTGAAAAATGAGTCCTTTGGAGAGAACTTCTTGGGAGCTGTTCTGGCCAGAAATCCCTCCTGGCGTGTGCCAGGTCAACATTTCCTCGGCGTGTTCCAGGCAGGGCCGGGCTTTCTGATGTGGCGCAGGCTCCCACCGCGCAAACAAGGCGCTGCTTCCACAGGTTTCCAGGCTCCAGATGGCAATAAAACCTGGGGGGAAATTCTACCTCCGTAGTTTAATGGGAACGTTTAAACTGCCTTTTAATTCCTCTGCGGTACCTATGAAAGCATTTAGAAAAAGACCACAGTGCCCAAAAAATCTCTGTCGCTTGCAGTCCTTTTTTTCTCGTGGGTATCACCAGCCAGCAGAAATGCGGCACATCCACCGTGGTTGGCGTTTTGGTTGTATTTGTGCCCGGGATGGATGTTCTTTCTGTCATCCCCGTGCTCCAACTGTACTGCACCTGCTGGAGAACTGCAGCACGGGGACAAAAGTACGGGTTAGGAGGCTGATCCAGAACAAAACTTCAAATTTGAGAATAATGACCCTAATAATCCACAAGGCTATGAGTTTTCTGTTACTTAGAGGCAAGGAAATAATTTAACTGGAAAGGAGGAACATGGAATGAGTTGGAATCCCCAATACTAGACCAAAGAGTTTCAGGTGATCTGAAAATAACAAATCTGTAAATGAGATTAGTCTGAATTCCGTTGCTTGGGTTGCTTACTACATTTGCTAGGCTGTAATGAGTGCTGGAGAGACTATCATCTGCATGGTTTTGAAAAGCAAGAAGTACAAGATTAATAAAGGTCTTCATATGAACTGTTGTGAGAATCTGGAAATTTACAAAGCAAGTCAGTCCTTTTTGCTAGTTTTCAACATTTTAAGATTGAATGGTATTTATCAAAAGGGAGAGAGGAAAGACGGAGAAGACCAGTCTGCTTTATAAAGGGTATAAGTCCATAACCTCACCCTCAAAGCATGCCAGAGCACAACTACCACAAAGAGCACAGCATCCTCCCCTGTTTATTCCTTGTGTTTGTAGCACCTGGGTTCTCTCGCTCCAAAACACAGCTGCAGCCGCACCATGCACTGCACGAGGGACCACAAAGCTGCTCTTTGGCCCCAGAGCTTCACGACTAGAACAGCTCAGAGGCGGCACGAGGAGGCGAGGAAAACCCAACTGTATCGGTCAGGCTGGAAAGTCATTTTTCTCTTCCTGTTGGCATTTTGACAAATCACTTCACAAAAATCTTTGTTTCTTCCAACAAAGCGTGTCTTTTTTTTTTTCCCCCTTTCCTTTAAATCTCATCTTGCGCTAGAACTGCTCTTCGGCTGAAATACAATCCTGTGCTGGAGAGGATAGATAGGGCAGCAGGCTGGATGTTGCCACTAGAATGTAGGTAAATGAGAAAACACTTGTGCTTCTCTTTTTAGGGGCTGGCAGCTTTGAAAACTAGCTTTCATGTGAATATCAGAAACTTTATTGCCTTGACTTGGGTGACCTCATCTACTAGAATGAAGTCATTCATCGAGCCAAGAAAGACAAACCTTCGTTCCAGAGAATTAATCAAGTCCATCAAGTGCTCTGCTTACATCTTATCTCCAGCCAGTGAGAGAGCAAGCGGTTAAAAACTTGACAGCCACCAGATAGCCTCCTGTTCTTCATGTTATGCTAACATCAAAAAGGAGCAAAGAGGCTTCCAAAAGCTCAAACTTGCTACTGGATAAGCACAGCTTGACATAATTTCTGACTTGGGGATTACATTGTTTCAAATCAAGGTATTTCTTCCAGAACAAAAACATGGCATTCCAATGAACTTTAGCTTTTCTTTTTTTTTTTTTTTTAAAAAAAAAAAAAAAAGAAGAAAACTATTAACTCTGCCAGATAGGAATGCTGAGCACATAATTGCTCACCCTGCCTTTTCATCCCAAGCTATCGCAGAACCCATAAACATTCCAATTAGGCAGCCAATTAAAATGAGAAAGAGCCCTCCTGAATTATACAGCAGTTGGAGGCTGTTCTGCCTTTCTAGTTGTCAGCCAGTGAAAGGTTTTTATTGCATTTGAACTGAAGGAGGTGAAAGAATTAAGTGAAACAGTGATGTTTGAAAGGCCCATGTGAAGGGGCAGAGCAGTGATAATAGTTCTCAGCACTAGTGACAGGGAGCCATTAGTAAGCTATGAAAAGCTTTGTTATGCTAAGAGGTGGACATTATAAAAGGTAGAAGAAAGCAGTTACTTATAAATAAAAAACCCCTTAATTTTGTTATTTTATTACTGTTATGGCAGGGACTGTATAATTTGAAAATATGCTTCTTTCACATGATTTTTTTATTTTTAAAGGGGTTATTTTTCAGCTGAGCTAATGTTGGCCATTCTGTTCCCAAAGTGTCTGATGTGGAATTTTTTCACAGTAAATTATTTTCTGCCAAAATGGGATTCATTGAGATACCAGACAGCAGTGATACAACACACAGGTCCAAAGCCAGAGGAGGCAAAGGGGAAAGGTAAATGTTTTGGATGCTGGATTGAAAACAAGTCATTTTGCAAAGGTGGATTATAGCATAAAACTTTCCCTTTCTTTTTCTGCATGAGGAAATGTGAAATTTCACTAGTTCTGTTTATGCACCATAAAAGTCATCCTTGCTCTGCTGGTTTATGCTCTTCATTACACCCTTCTTGACCTTTCGGTGATGGTTAAAGCAGTTCTATACACCCTAAATTACCGATGCAAAATATTTTTTCTGAGGCATACCCCACTCCAAATCACGGGGCAGGATGTGTTTTTTGCTGATACCACCCCACTATGATAATTTATGTGCTTTTCCCCCTTATTCTTCACTTGTTAAATGCTTTTGGTGAGGTTTCACTCCATTAGCAGGACGATCATGTTGCGTAAGTAGGAACTGAGCGGAGATGTGCTGGGGGTGTAGTCCATGGGCTGGTCCTTCCTCTGCCTCAGACGTGTCCAAACAAAACTGTGCTTGACTGAGTAATTTGTATTTTCCTTAGGGCAGGAACAACTTATTCTATATTCTTCTGAGCTTGAATGTTCTTACGTTGCTTAACCTGAAATAGTATCTCCCAAATGTGTCTGTTTAGTGGCAGATGATGTCAATTGATACCACACCTTTTTTTTTTTTCCCTTTTTTTATGTGGTGTAGTTTCAATGTTTTATGCTTAGTTTTTCAGTCAAGCTTCATCTCTCTGATCTCTCTTCATCTTCTCTCTCACCCACAGTGCTTCCTGCCTCATCTTCCGTTCCTTTTTGAGTGCCTGCCTGTCCCTTGCTTCTGTTTTCCCTGTATCTTCTGGTTTCTGCATCAGTATTTACTGTTCAGCCATTGCCTATGTCAGGGACCCTGTACTGCAGCTCCTGTCTGCGCAGAGCTCAGGTGGGATTTCTGCCTCCTCACTCACACCTTCAGTTTCCCTTTTGTCACCACTCTGCCACCATGGCCAAGGCTCTGTCGATTCGCCTGTAGTTTGCAGGGATTGCAGGTGACCCCTCTCCAGAGGGCGTCTGACCCAGGGCTGTCTGACCAGCGCTCCCAGTCCATGGGATCATGGTCGCAGGGTGGGAGGGACATTGGCCAAGTTGGGACGTGTTTTACTGGAGTGACATAAATAACATCAAGAACATCAAAGACAGAGACTGGGTAGGCACTAGAGACATGAAACTGTGAAATGTGTATATGCTACAGCTTTTCCATACACAGAATATTGTATTTATTACTAATATGCTTTCGGGCAGCTCAGGAGGTATGTGACTCTTTTGCACAGAGAGTTTTATATGTTCATACGCATTTTCTGATGATAGGCTCTGTACTGCAAGCACATAAAAAGCTGGAGTCATTCTGTGCATAGTATGTCCTAAAGCTTATATTTAAGTGTTTTCCCACTTGGGTTTTTGCATGCATCTCATCCAGACAGGGCGCAAGGAAGCTGGTACCTGTGCTGTAGAAGCTCAGACTAGGCCTGACAATCACTTGTGGCAGGTGCATCTATGTGCAACACATTTAGTTTTCATACTACAACATGGCAACATTCATTTCGCTTTATTTTCTTTTTGCCGAGTTCCCATATATACAACAGTATGTTGGGGCAGTGTTTGCAGGAGTTGCACTTGCTGCTCTCCAAGGAAGCAAGATGGCTTTTGCCATAAGAGGGAAGAGACATAGGCTGGTGTGGGTTGTTTCTGAAAGCCTACTTTTAGTTGTGAGTCTGGCGTCATTCATTTCTAGAAATTAATTTCTAGACTCATAAATCCTGGGAGGCAATAGGAAAGCTTCCAGTGGCTTCAGTGAGCCTGGTGAACATATGGCAACAACTCTTCCTTGTGTTCTTCCTTCTGCATGCTGCTGTGAAGGGTGCTTGCGGTGCTTCCATGGGTAGATGGAACATTATCTGCCTGGGGGCTCTGCCTGGTGTCACCTGTGGAAAGGGAACGGGGGAACCAGTGTCCCACGCTGCTGCTTGTTAGACGGGTATGCACCTGTATGGGTGCAGAAACTGGATTTCACTTAAAATAGAAGCTTTGGATTTCAGGAAAATCTCAGCTTTTTATAGGAATGGCAGAGAACCATTTTTCATTGGTAGAAGGTGCTCAAATACAAACTGTCTCTGTATCCTGGGCTAAGAAAAGGAGTGTTTCTCATGCAGGACCCAGGCCAAATGCCATTTTCTAGACAAGAGATTACCAAGATGACCACCACTGAACACTGCACCTATCTGGAGACAAGGACCAACTTCACATCCACCAGCAGTGACTTAAAAGAGGCCATGGTAGAAGCTACCCAGATCTGTCCTTGTGCTTGGAGATGGTGACAGCCAGGAAAGTTGTTGGTTTCAGGATGTAAAATAAGCCTGATCCAAGAAAAATACTGAGTGATTTTTCACTAGGTGGGAAACACGTAATACAGAAATGAAACTGTTGACTAATAGTTATACCTCCAGCTGCAGACAATAGCACAAATCCAGCTTGAGTTGGATATTGCTGCCTAGTAAATTGACTTGTAATGTTGATGTAAACTTCTGATGTGTTATTAAAACAAGCTACTCCTGGCAGCATTCAGCTACTCCTGCTAGAAACAAACAAACGGAAGAGGATTTATACTGAGGAAACTGGCTGAATTTGAATATTGTTGTGAATTAAGGAAACAGAAAAAATAAAAAAAAATAAAAATAAAGAGTTACGATACAATAATGATACTGAACACTGAGGCTGTGTGTAAGGCTGAAGTTGCCAATATCAGATCAGGACCACTATTTCCCCAACTTCTTTTTCATGAGTGAATAGAAATTCAACAACAACAAAAATAAATAGTGCGGAGCAGAAGTTTCCCCTAATGGAAAATCAGATGTAGGGAGTGCAGTAACGAAGTCAGGTTGTCACAGCCTCCCACACAGGCAGAGCAGGACTTGTACAGTGACTGTGGCACTTGATAAACTACATTTTCTTTAATTGTAAAAAAACCCACAAAAATCCAGAATTTAACAAGAGTATTTCTAGAAAGCAAGGCAAAGGAAGTATTAGAGGAGCTACTTTTTAAGGATGAAGTTCTTTTACAAACAGCGATGTGCTTGGAGATTCACTTCTATCCTGCACTGCACCTATGTCATACCATGCTCCTTGGAGTAGCTTCAGTGTTAGATTCCTCAGCACATACACAGAAATAGTGGACAAATTAATCTGAGCCATGTGCAGCACTTCAAGCATCACCCACAGCCAGTCTGAGAGCTGATGACGCTCTCGTGGTCATAGATGACATGGAACCTGTGAAATGTGGGAGGAAATTCTTGTGGGTAAGAAGATCCTAAAACTCTTCATGGAAATAAGTCTCTTTGTTGTTGCGTCTCTCATAGTGTCTTAACTACAAATTGTGAATTTTGTCTGGCAGCCATGAACAGCAAAATGCAGTGAATATTGCCCGTGCAGTTTGCTCCAGGAGATTTAAAGCTCTTGATTATTTCATTATATTTTTTCTTCTGATTGGCTTGTGATTTACATCCATATCTTTAAAGCTGTAAGGTAACAGAAACTCTGTTATGATGTGGCCATGCTGCATACATGTGGTGTTTAAACAGAAAAGTATGTGAAGGATAATTGCATTTTTCTGATTTGATTTTTTTTTTTTTTTTAGCCAAAAATGTTCAAATATACTTCATTAGTTAATTACATCCATGTTTCAATTCACCTTTTTTTCTGTAATTAATTTTTAATGGTAGGAAACATGAAAAAATCATCATTATTTTGACTATTTAGCTTTTCTTGCTTCTTAAGCCTCTAAATTTACTGCAGAGATAATGGGCGGCAGGGATGACATCATGCATATACAGCTGCCTTTTTAAGTGCCAGGGCCAGAGGAACCACTTATAGTAATTAGGGAATCCTTAAACAAGTGTTTGTGAAGTATTGGCTAACCCTCACTGTTTGCTTTTTTTTCTTGGCACCACACTAGAAAGGTTTGACCTTGAATAATTATCTACTCACTGACTTTCTATCCTTTCCACTTACTGGAGCACACAGACTACTGCTTGATTGCTTTATTGTGGTGTGATACGCTTCTGTATTTTAAAATATAAATAAAATAAGAAGGCCACGCTCCCCCCTTAGTCAAGCAAGAAGGTCGGTGAAGTACTGTGCTGATCAGGCCATAAGGAGTATTTCAGAAGGATCAAAGATAAATTGAGTAATATTTGATTAGCCTTCTATAAAATGCTTAAATTGCATAAATCCCTGGTCTTTTCACACACAGTTCTTTAAACTTCTTTCCATTCTTTTTTACTCTTTCCATCTTGTAGTCATTTCAGAATCTTCCTACAGTGTATTTAGATTATTTTTTCCCTTAATTATCATCACCCACTTTTTAATGTTTTCAGTTCTAGACCTAAGAACTATTGAACAGCTCAAAGACAATTATGAGCCACTTCTGAATATTGTGTTCAACTGATTAAAAATAAGGTCATCTAAAAAAAGCTAGAGGATGAAGTGTTAAATACAGAATCTTTTGTCTGATCCAGTCAAGTTTCAAACTTGTCATTTACACATTTTAAATTCATCTCCTTATCCAGCCTGCATAGCATTCAGACTTTGGACCACTGGATGCAGAAAACCTTGTTCACTAGTGCAGTGAGCCACTACGCCAATTGGTCAAAGTCAGTCTTCTCAGAATTATATTAACTCCCATAACAGGATACTTTTTTTTTTCCTTTAATATCAGAAAGGTTATAATATTTTTATACGTGATACAAGCATACATTTGGACATAGGTATAGGAAAAAAAATCAAACAACAAAAAAATTCCAGATGCAAATATCAGCACATGAGTATTTCTAATAAATTCTATTTGTATTCTCTCTTCACCATGTGCTCATTTTTAGGCTAATATCTATGCTGATACCTTTGCAGAAAAGAACACATTATTCTTTTTCTAGGAAATTTAACTTTAAAATAAACCTTTGCTTTCTTTCTGAGTTGTTTTTAATTGCCATTCTACCTCCCATACTACTGAATGAATTCATACGCTTGTCATTTATAAAAAAAACAAACAAACAACCACCTTATCTTTTAGCCAAATTAAACTGTGTCATACAGGGTATCTTTAAAGGTCTTTCATCTACTCTATTATTTCTAAGAAGCAGCACCAGCACTGTCAAAAAAATCAACTAATTAGGACTGCGGCGCTGAGACGTCACCTTGAGGCAGTGTCTGTAGGGACAGCGTGGCAAGGGAAGGGTCGGGGACACGACATCCACTGCTGCCCCTGCCCACGCGGGGACCATGTGCCGCCCGGCACCGTCCTTCTTTCTGTTCTCCTGCCCACACGATGGCTGCGTGGCCTTTGTAAACCTCAGCAAGATCAAAACTCCAGATTTTCTCTTTCTAAACTGCAAGTTTCTACTCCTGGAAATCTGTGAGATGTTATTGTAAGACTTGTATAAGCAATTAAACATGACTACTTGGTATTACTGAGCAGATGAACCAGCACATATATTTGGGGTTCCTAAGGAGTGTTACAGTAAGTTCTGAAGAGTCGCGGCTACATTTGCTCGTCTAATCTGATTACTCAGTCCAGTGGAAAGTGAGTTTGAATCATCCTGAATTATACTTTGTCAAATCTCAAGACTGACAAAGTGAATCCGACTTACATATGAAAAATGGATAAACCTGTGCTTTATTCCTAATGGCAGTCTTTCTCCAGAGATGACTGTAAATTCCACTTACTTTGGCTTAGAACACTTGCAAAGTAGCTGAAGACAATTTCTAAAACATTAATCTGTTTAAAATAGAACCAGTTCTGTCTTGAAAAAATAAAAATCTTACCTCATCTAAGAATGAGAAAAATTGTGTTTGACAGAAGTTTAGTTAAAGGAAATCTTTGTAGTGTGATCTGAAACTTGCTGAACTTGGGGCAACAGCTTCCCAGGGAGGAGAGAACATTGATGGGGATGGTGGTGTGGTCTGGAGATCTGCTGATGGATGGTGATGTGGGGATCTGCTGATGGATGGTTATGTGGTCTGGAGATCTGCTGATGGACAGTGTGGGAGAGCAGGTAGGGAAAACTGTCTTGCAGTTGCAAGTGATGGTGGAAGGCATGGGGTGAAAGCTCTCGAACATGAATCCCTAAATTGAGCTTTCCACAGTCTTTATGTGGCCTTCTAAGTGAAATGTATTTAATGTTAAGGTGTCTGAGCTGCTAGATTGGTGGGGATTTTTGTGCATGTGTGTTAGTTTTGAAAAGAAACCTTTTAGTAAATGGTATGTCTTTCTCCTGCTGTTTCAGCTTAATATATTAGAGACTTGGTTTTTATAATTATATAATTCTGGGTTTTATTTTTTGCACAAGAGTAGTCTTGGCAAACAGTATCCAGCTTGGGATTTTATAAACAGTATAACGCCTGTGCGTGAAAACCAAGCAAATCATTCTTCCAGCACATAATATCTTAATTAAAAATGAAGATTATTTCAATTAAAACTAAAGTCAATCTATTTCTGGCTTTAAAATTACTGTTTCGTAATGTACATCACAATGCGTAACAGCTCGGTACAGGAAATGACTAATACTTTATCCAATTTAATTTATATCAATGGAAGCTTAACCTTGATGCCTTGGCCACATTTCAACTAGAGTTAACACCCTTATTTATATCAAATTACTGTGAGACGTTCGACAACATGAAGTGGCCAGAGCTGTTGTTTTAAAACTGGTCCCCAAGGCTGCCTGTCCAGCACACACCCTGGTAGCACTTGGGGACACTGACTCATGGCTGCTGCAACTTTGATGTGCTGAGTCAGCAGCTCTGGTGTGCCAAGTCAGCAGCTCTGCCTGGGGAAGCACTTTGGTGGCTCCTCCTTGGACCCCTCTCCAGGCTTATAGCTCTGCACGTGGATCTACCATCCTCAGGCATAAATGAGAACAGCTTCCCTCCTCATCCTCTGCCCTATCTCCTGGGTTCGAGGACCTTTTTTAGGCACTGGAAGGTGGGAATTGATGCTTTGCAGTTTTAGCCCTGAACGTCATCTCCTCCAGGAAAGATTCCCGTGAGGCCGCAGGAGCGTATCCTGCTCCCTCCCATAGCAGCAGAACTCTTGATACCCTTTCCAGTTGTCTGGAAGTAGACAAAAGCAAAATTGCTGTTTGGACAGTTTTTTGATGCAGGTTCAGGAGTTTGACTCAACATTAAGAAGGCTTGACTGTTTGCCAGAATACTAATGTAAGTAATTGGAAGATCTCCTAAGTGGCTTTAAAGTACAAATATTTTTAATTACTCATTGTAAAGATAGAATGTACCAAAGGTAAGTGGTGTAGAAACAGGATGTTGTGGCAGAGAAACTCAGGCTCTTCAAAAATAAGGAGGTTTGAAAAATGAATGTTGTTGTGGGGTCCTCTGTGCCCAGGGCAGGTTCATCCTGGGAAGCAGCAGGAACATTCAGGCCTCTCTGGGTCCATCACAGTTTAGATAATGAGGGGGGGCAGAAAAAAAGTTGTTCTCCAACGTGTTTTTGTTTTGTTATTTTTCTGTCTTTTCTGGATAGATTCTTGAGCAAATCACTAGATTAATGGATCATTGTTTTAACAACTACTAGAGACCCCTCCTACCACCTCCCTGATCACAGGGTGCACACAGGTGCTCAGTTGCAGGTACGGATGTGACAGCAGAAGGTGCTTGGACGTGGAATCATTTCCTTTGAGAAGGGGGTTAAATCCAGAGATATAATTTCATATGGCCACCAGGCTCTGCCAGTCTACAGTGTCAGATTGTACCACTGAACTGAGTTTGTGCCTCTGCTAATTTTAGTCTTGTTCTGTTTCTTAAAAAAAATGAAAGAATATCTAAAAAGAGAAAATAAAAATTATCTTTTAATAAAATAATATATGAAAAATACAGGTTATGATTTGTGATATCACTAGATATCACAAATGTGATGTGATGTGCAAGTTTAAATTAGATGTGCATGTTTAAATATAGTGTATCTGTTAAACCTCCAGCCTCACCAGACTCCGACGTTTCCATACTTACGTTGAAATGTTGTTTTGCTGAATTTTTCAGCTTATTAAGGAATTGTGTTGGTTTATCTTATTTTGAGGTTGTGCACACCCATCCTCACCCTGCAGCGTGTGCTACTGGAAATGTGTGAATTACTCCTTTTTATGGATGAACGGGTGCTGGATATTTGAGGAGGTCTGGGTTTCTCCCAGTCATCCAGCTGCATGTTCTTTTAAGTTGCTTTGTGCAGCTCCGGCAAAGTGATCCTGGGGCGGACCTGGTGCCGAACGTGATGACTTTGAGTTGCTGACAGCACCTGGCACTGTCTCACCCGCACCCCGTGAGGAGGAGGACACGTGTTGAGGTGCGGGGGGGCTCTGACTGCAAAGAGCTGAGCTCTCTGCCAAGAACCACCATAACCTGCCATAAATTACAGCATCCCTGAAACTATTCTACTTCGTGCCAGGGTGTCTCAGCTATTGAAAAGCTCTGTGTACCCGCAGCCTCCCTCCTGTGCACCTCCTGGCACCCTCAGCTCTGCTGTGCTTGCAGACAGCTCATCTGCCTTGGTACAACCATGTCTCTTACACATCGTCCCCTTTTGCTGCTACTTTCTGTGCTCATCTTCTACAGTGACAGCAGAAGCTGTTGGTTAAGTTGTATTTTTACAAGGAAGGTGTAAAGCATGTTAAGATTGTACAGAAAGCATATTAAGGTTGTTCATCCTCCTTTTAACAAATAACCTCAAAGAATTGTAAACTGAGGAGCAAGAAATGATCCATCAGAGCCCCTTTCCCTTTCCTGTTTGTTAGAGGTGCATTGGTTTTTGAGGGCCTGGGGAGAACTTCTGGCCATCGCGAGGATGTTGGGACTTGCCAGGTGGCCCTGTAGCAAGAGACCCAACAGCCAGGGGGTGGAGATGAGTTCTGGCCTTGTTTAATTTTTCCAGTGCAGGAGATGAGAGGTTTTTATCTTTAAAGAGTTATCTTCACCTGATGTGTTTGTGGCGGGGGGGGAGGTTTTTTTGTTTGTGTTTGTTTTTCAGTGTGATTTCTCCCTATCCCATTTGTATAAAATGCGGCATTAGAGATCAAGTCGCTTTTGGTAGGATTCTGCTGTTTACCCTAGGAGCTCCCCACCAGGTCCTGGTGCACAGGGCATTCTTGCTGTTTATTTTATATTCCAAACTCAGAAGTATTTTACACCTCTGAAAATCTTCATAGATTTCCATAAAATACACCAGGCAGAACACTTTCAAGTGTTCCTGGAGAAATTATTATATTTTGCATTTGGTTTATGCTTTAAAAAAGACCTTTTCCTCCTCGTACGCGCGGCACCATTGATACAATGTACATTGCATCCCTCATATTAATACTCTGATCAATCACTGCTGACAATACAGTGTCTTTGTGTGAGGGGCTGTAGGACAAATGTTTTAGCTTGTGAGAAGAAAATTGTTAGCATTTGAATAGAGAAGAGCGTGGGGGAAGGATTAATAGCCTACTTTGATGGATTAGAATGTAGGGAAATTGCTCAATATTAATATGAAAATGTTTGTGAATTGGCTGTGTGGGGCTGTCAATGGAAAATGAGGGCCAGTGATTATGTCTCCAAGGCCTTATCAGTTCAGACTTGACTCTCACCAAAGACTTTCACACAAAAGACTGATGAGAGCACTAGAAAATAGCTGAATAAGAGCCGCTACAATGAGCCAACCGTTCAGCTGCCAGTGTCGCGATGTCAGGTTTTATGCCCTTTATGTAATATTGTACATCTTTATATTAACATATCTGAATATGGATTTGTAATAAAAGGGGCAAATGAAACTACCTGCTAGACATTTTTATTTCTATAATTTTTGCTTATCACTGAAATATGACTGGAAAATGAACTAGAGTTAGTCTTAATAAACAACTGTGTCTACAAGGGAGATTTCATGGCAAGCTTTAGGTTAAGGGTTTCAAATATGCTGCATATTTATTCTTGTTAAAAAAGGGCATCTTGATGATCCTGAGAAGCGTTGCAGGATAACTTGTTTCCTATTACCGTAGCTTCAAAATAGATCAAACAGATAGCTTCTTAATATGGCTTTAAATAGACTCCAAATGCAGAAGTATGCCTAGTTATAAAAGTATTTAACATAACTGGTGTATTTCAAGTAACCATACATATTAAATTACACATCATCTTTTTGTTTTGTATTCTCTACATACTTTGTCTACCTAGCAACTGAAATAAAGCTGTGTATTACTTGGCTGTTGACATGTGTCTTGTGGAGCTGGACCTCCATAAGACACACCTGTACAGTAAATGCATTTTTTTGAGTTGCTTGTTGCTTGTAGACATTTCACATCAGCTTTTGAATAGATGCAGAATGTATCCCCTACTAGGACAAATTTGTCTATTGCATTAAGAAAACCGACCAACCAAACAAAAACGTTTATAAATTAAATACTATGTTTTTCCCTTGCTATTCTGAATATGACTTTACTCTTTCTTTGTGCTATTTGTATCCCTTCTCTTGTGACTCAGTGTCCAATTTAGCTTTGCACATCTTGTGAGCTGGTGATGGGCATCAGTCTCTGTATGGAGACAGAAACTGACTCCAAAGTGACCAAAGTGTCAGGTGTTTCTGGAAAAGCTTGCTGCTCTCATTCACATCCTTCTTAGCATCTGTGGCTAAGCATTTGTGGCAAATCCCTTACAAATTAACAGAATAAACTCTGGGAACTTGGTTGTTTCAATGATTAAATCACAATCATTCATTTTCAGGTTGAGCTTGCTGCTAGTGTGTAGCCTTCGCTAATGGACTCGTAGAATCACACAATGGTTTGGGTTGGAAGGGACCTTAAAGCTCATCCAGTTCCACCGCCTGCCCTGGGCAGGGACACCTTCCACCAGCCCAGGTTGCTCAAAGCCCCGTCCAACCTGTCCTTGAACACTCCAGGGATGGAGCATCCACAGGAGATGGGGAGGAATTTCTTCCTCTATCTCATCCTCTGAGCTCTAGTACTGCTGGCTTAGCCAGGCTAATTTTGTTTGATGCAAGTGGCTATTTTTATGTTTAGGGGTTGCATTGTGTGTCCCTCAGATCCTTGGACTCGTTCTGCCTCACTTTCCTAGTTCAAATGTCTTTATTTGTGTTACCTGTGATCTATCTAAGCAATCTATTCAAAATATAATAGGGTCAAGATCATCCCTCAGAACTATAATGCAGTGACATCATACTGTTATATGTCAATAAGCACTTGTCCTCATGGATAGATGCAAAGAGATGTGAAATCATCGAAAAGATTCAGAACTGAACATTTTTATAAAGCTTTCACACATCTTTTAAACCAAAACTATACAGTATCATATGTTAATTCAATTTTTTCTAAGTACTTTAATTTAAAAATTGCCTTTTTAATTTTTTTTTTTTTTTTTTAAGATTCTTTCCAATATAAGAATTTTCTTTAAAGCTGAGCTCAGCATTCTGTTAAAGAAAATAGTGTGTGTGTATCTCTGTTAGGGAAAAGATTTAGTTATAAAAGCCTGTCTCAATTAGAGAAAGACTATTTATTTTGCAAGACCTTAATTATAAATACACAACTTTTTAAAGCTTAGAGTTTTGTATGTAATTAGTAATCCAGTTTCCTTTCCTTACTACTTGTAAATCACAATCTGGTGCAAAGGAACCGCTTGGCACTTGGCTACTTGTAATGTTCTCTAGTTAGCACTGGATCAATAAATCTTTTATAACTGGTGCCAAATCTCCTCAGTGGCTAAAAAAGGAACTTTGTGAATGTTTCAATAAAGCCAAAACAGTGGAGTAGCATGTTAAATATAGTTGTGTGTTAAACAGAGAAAGAGCTTAGCATCAGCAGTTGTAGGAACGTCATCCACTTTTTCAGACATTAGCAGCCAAACAATAAGAGTGAAAAAATATTTTTAAAGCACCGTAATGTTTTCAAATTTAGCTTAAAGTCTGAAAGGTACAGAAAGTTCACTTGCCCAAAGTGTGAGAGCTTGCTTTGAACCATATGTATGTCGCATACATGGAATAATTAAAGTGCAATGCATTGTTACTCACATAATTTAACCTGATTCTAATATTTTGTAAAAAGTACATGGGCTATCTATTTCAGTACGTGATATGTGGTAAATAGGACTTAAGAAGAAATGGATACTTTTAGTGGGGGAGAACACCAATCTTATTAAATGTGTAGCCACAGCAAGTTCAGGCTCTGATTTGAAGCAGTGTCATCTCTGTCATATTTTTAATAAATACATTTCATTATTACATGTTTTAGCAAGTTTATCCACAACATCATTTTTCTTAGTAAATTTAAAAATCTGATTTGCTGCGTTTGACTGCTGTAATTATTTAAGATTCACTTAGAACCTTGTATAAATGATATCACCCTTTAATTAAATTATTTCATGTATAATTTTACAGAAGAAATTACACCCAGTATTTTATTTTCATCTCCTGTTCCTTTGCTCCTTTGTCTCCATAGTAGCAATTAGGAACCACATTTTTGTATGTCTTTGATGCTATGTTTGGTAGTGATTAAAAATGATTAATGATACTCTGAGAGTAATCCTCCTAATATATATAGCTAAGAATGTATCGTTGTGGACAGATGCAACTAAACATTATTCTTTCTGTCTGTGCTGATGGGCAGCTTGTGCCTAGCGACTGGACCCAAACCAACACTCATCTATAAGCCTTATCGCCACTCTCGTGTCATGTTATACCTGGGCTGCTTTCAGTGTGGGAAAGTGAGTAAAAATCAGAGATAAGGGAATAAATTTGCAGACAAAGTATGTAAGTTAGAGAGTAGGTCCACAGCGGTATTTAGAACCAGCCTTGAGGTGTCTCTCAAGCTGCCCTTGTGGCACGATGCCTCTTTTCCACCCACACTGGGCAGCAAAAAATGGGTTTATTTTTATAATAACAAAGCTAAAGACTTGTAGGAACTGAACAGCAGGTGGCTTTTTCCCACCTCCAGGTTCGCCTTTCCAGTTGTAGAGGGAAAAAGAAAGCTGAAGGTGGTTGGAAGAAGCAGTGCAGGACATTGTGGGTGTAAGGTCAGAACTGGGGCTCTGCCCAGGGGCTGAGCAGGTCAGATGTGTTTTGGGGGGTTTCTAAAATAGCAGAGGGGTGCAAGGTGCAGGTCATCACCCTTTGGCCACCCCTGCTTTGAGTACAGTAGGCACTATGTCTTGAACACCCAGTATTTGATGATTTGTTGGTAATGGGAACAATACTTTCAAACTGTCCTGGTCCTTGTCTAAGTTCACATCATCTGTGGAGGATTTTGTTGGTGCAAAGCACGGTATCTGCTTGGCAAACAGGTCACTGCTGTGCTGGGGGACCACCCTTGGTTTCCCCAGAAGACTCTGTAGAATGAGAGGCAAGCAGGTGCCCACCAGCGCATTTTTCCAGCTGGCTCAGCACATCCTGGCCAAGGGTCACAGCCGAGTTTGTTCTTCACAAACAAGAGTGGCAGTTCCTAAGATGTCGCGCTGTTGCTTTCCCAAAGCCCGTGTGACAGTTATACGTCCCTTGTTTCTGTAACGACTGATTTCCTTACTCGTTTTGCTGATGACACTACAGTCAGTGTTTGGGTTTCACACCACAGGACATATGTGATTTAAAACGGGTGTGATGCAGAGCTGAATTTTGAGCTAAGGAGGGTTTTTGTGGTTCGCTCTCTATAGGCACTGCCTGCTTCCATTTATGGAATTGCTCTTCAAGAGAGAAGTGATGACCTTAAAAAAAAAATGTAAGGTGATATGTAGATACTGTTTTCCGCAGTTAAAGGTCACCTTGACTTTTAATCTTGACTGCCATACTTTTCTTCTCATTAAAATATTTGACAAGAGTTCTTTGCATGAATGAGCAGCACAGAACACCTTAAGACTATTCAGTTTGCACTAAAGATGTTGCATCGTCATAATAAATAATCATACTGTCAGCTAAAAATCGTTATCTATTACACACATTAACAAATAAAATGCACTTTTCTATGTTTATTACCTTGAAGAACATGTTTTTTCTCATAAATGGATTAAGCAGCAGTGTTGAATATGTTTCTTAGGTTATTTGCTTTTGAATATCAAATGCCTTGCAATAGTACACAAAGAAAAGATTTCTTTCCAAACACTTTGATTCCAAACAATTGAATATTTTTTGTGATTGACTGTAATGATTCATTTCCCGTTACGCAATTCTTCTCCCACTCTAGCTCGTCAGCAGTTGAAAAGTGAAATATCTTTCTGAACATCTGTTCAAGTGTCTCTTGGTCTGATGTATTTTATAAGAGCTGGCCTAAAAATATAGGGCCATTTTAATATAGAAGCTTTGTTATTCTCTATACCCAGATGTCATTCTGAAACAGAACAAACTCAGGTTTAACTGTCATGAAATCTGACATCATAAATTTTATGCTCCTGAATAATAAGCCAAAATGGAAATCACTATGCATAATGCAAAAAGTCTTGTAACTTGACCTTTACCTAAAAGGAGTGATTATATGTAAAAAGAGCTTTGCGAATTAAGAGTGTAATTCTTTTCACCTTCTGTAGCTTGAGGGTTGCTATAGGCACCAAGTTTTTATTGTTATTTTTATCCCACTTAACGGAATGCAGTTTCTAGCACTCAGCTGGGAGGACATGCAGAAGTGGAGGGAGAGGAAAATAGGTCAGAAGGCGATAGGCTGGGCCGCTTCCCTCGGAAAACCATCCCTAATCTCAGACACACTGGTGAATTTTTTGGCTGTTGTATATTTGCCTAGGAATCGTTAGTACTTTTGGGAACATAAGGAACTGGCTGACACTGAGCACCAAAGACCAAAATATAAAATATTCCAAATTGCCATGAAAAGACCCAGTTTCAAAATTCGTTTAACGTCTCTTGACAAGTGCTATTGTTTGTGAAGTAAGTGTTGAAGCCGCTTTTTGCCAGGAAGATTCATTACCAAAAAGTCTTTTGTGTTTTGATTAGACTGTGGTTTAATTGCAGTACGTTTAGCACACTGATTGCAACAGACTTTCTGCATAAAGGGAAATACGAGGACTAGATTGCACTCTTTTCTACTGAAACTAGAGGTCAGTTTGTAAATTGAAAATATTTTCCTTTTTTTTTTTTTTTTTTCAGTTCAGTAATTTTCTTTCAAGGCACTAATTTTACTGTAGGAATACTGACAGTAATTGAATAAATGTTTGAATATTGCCACCAAGCTGTGAGACACAAAGAAACACGTTTCTAAAAACACGCAGGGAGTTTGTTTGACATAATCAGTGCCTTTAGATTCATGATTACAGGAAAAAGAGAACTTGTGTTGACTATCAGAAATTACAAAAGAAAAAGAAATCTCACTTTTGTTGCATGTTTGTGTAACATATCACTTGTATTACTTCTGGCTGTTGTGCATTTCTCCCTAATCTGAAATAAAAAAGGCACTTATGGGCTGTTGGCTAAACTTAGATATTAGTATTGTAAACACCAAACAGCTTTCTGAAGTAACAACAGTAAGACACTAGACTGTGTAATGATGGGATTGACTCAGATGTAATGCTGCTTGTTTTCATAAACTTTGTCCACTTTGACACATCTTCATATAATCATCTCCCCCTTAAGTCTTTCCTGAAGGTCATCTTTTACTTCTCCCTGTATGGCTTTGCTGCTTGTTAAATTAGAAATATATCTTAACAGTACTGTTCTGCTGAATGGATTTCAGATGCAGTGCATAAAACAAAAAAGAGGAATATGAAATCTGCAGAGCACTTTCTGATGACCCAGAGAGAAGTCAAATCTAAATCAGGTTTTCAAGAAAATGGCCAGAGAATCTCTGAATATGATTTATATCCACAACAAATACCAGCTACCTACCCATACCTAGTTAGCATTTTGAGTTATGTAGATGTTGGCAAGGACAATTTTATACCAAAGCACTGCATTTTATATCTGGTTGTATATTCAGAAACTGTGTAGTTGTTTCTGATTAAATCATCCCCAAAATTCACATTTGGGAAAAGATTATGCTTTTAAAACTGCAAGTTCTGAAGTAACTAGACTTTCGGAGTCTATTAGCTGAAAGAAGTTTGGAGTGTCTGTAAAATACCAGCATATTTCTGCAGGTTTTTTTCTAGCAAGGTGTTTATGCATGTATGTAGCACCTGAGCAGACCTATTAGCATCTGTTTACACACTGAAAATGACACCCATACTTATGGGCTTTTTGAATCAAAATATATGATGTGAAGAGGTAGTAAATATATATATATATATATATATATATAGGGTGGGGTTTTTTTAATTATTTTATTTTTAGTTTCTGAATGGAGTGGGTAAATATACTTGCTGGCAATAACCTGGGGAAATCCTTCCCATGCCTTTTCCTCTCTCTGCTTTGCTGTGCCGTGCGATCCCGCTGCCAGCCGAAGGGGCTGTGACAGCGATGCTTAAACCGCCGCGTACGGCACAGAGACTAAATGAAGTGCTGTACATCTTTGTCCTGTCAGGTGCTTTCCTTCAGAAACATGTCACTGGATCAAAGTCAAATATGTACTCCTAGGAAGGTTTTTTTTTCCCCTGAATAGAACACTGCATCGTATTAAGGAGCACAGTAAGTTAAGTGATGATGACAGAGTTTAGCTGTTCATGCCCTCGGAGCAGCCTCGTGTGTAGAGCCAAGCTTTGGGACCTCTCCTTCTGCGTGTGCCTGATCTTATACCTGTCAAATATGTTCTGTTGAGAGTGTCTGCAATTGGCTGTGCCTCGCTGCCATTAAGCAAGGCTCACCTAAGGACTTGATGCGTTTTGTATCTGTTTGAGAAGATTTAAATCTTCCCACTGTCAAGGAAGCTTACTGAGGCAAAAATGGATTTGCTAGCGGGTGTCAGAGAGATAAAGTAAATGAACAGATCTGCACATTCATCTTAGCAACCACCAGTCATCATATATATATATATATTTTTAAATATATGCCACAAGTGGGAATCTCCAGGTATTCTACTTTTCCATTGGGCACTATACTGCTTTCGTATTCATCTGCCAATTTGCCACGGTCACACTGAAATTATTCCAAGTCAGTGTTATCACTGAACAATACTAATGAATTTTCCATTAGCAAGATTACTACCAAAATACTACTAGTGAATGTTTTCTACATCACAAGACACTCTGAAGAGAGATACGTATTCATCACCATGGAAACATGATGTTCATTTTAAGTAGTTTTGAGTTTATCATTAAACCAGCCTCAGTCATGGCTGCTGGTTCTGTTGTGCAACATGCTTTTTTTAACTGAAGGTGTTTTGGAGATAACCATGGCTAGTTTTAAGTCCTGAACCAAATATGACACTTAGCTCTTTTGAAAAATTTCTAATATCTAGAAACAGCATCCTACTTGTTGAGCTCACTCCTTTCATTCCAAGAGAGGACCCTGCATGTAATGGCTGATTTACTTCTCAGGCACTTTGCCAGTTGAATTTCCCACTGGAATTGTGGAAGTACAGACCTTGCCAGTGAAAAATAAGATAATTTCTGCACAATTTCTGGATCTGAAGGAATGAGCTATGTCTTAAAAGATGGATGAAAGTTGATGTGCACTTTTAGCCATTGGGAATGCCATAATTGATCAACTTTAATGTGATCTCACCAAAATCCTGGGGAGGTTAGGTTGAAGTACAGGGATACTATAGGCTGGTTTGATCACGGACACTACAGGGAATAGCTCTTAGCAAAGTCAGATTGTTGTTTTTGTGCTGCAGATCATTGCTTGTAGGAGATTTAATGTGGTATATGAAGAACACCTTCTTTTTGAGTAACAGGCAGTTGTACTTAAAGTAGTGGATAGGGGTGTCTGTTTATCTTTGTTACAGGAGACTTGAAATCAGAGGAAAACAACGCATAGCTGATAAATTTGAGTTTAATAGTGAAAATTATGGAGACTTTTTTTTTGACAGAAAAGCTGTCTTGGTGGTTATAGTGGTAGAATATGAAGAAGTGAAAAAGTAGATATGGGGCTTGATAAAGAGAGGCAGTCTCAGTAAATAGTTTTAAAATATTCCGACTCTTTTTAATGACCCTTCAGTGTAACTCCTAGAAGCTGAAGGGGAGATTTCCGTGCAGCCACAGCTCCTTGGCGGTTCCACTGCTCGCTCACAGCTGACATCAGATGAATTCAGAACAGGAACCGTAAAGGTGAAAGCCTTCATGCTCTTCTTCCTAATCTTTTAATCCATTCATATGCTTTGACCTCCAGTATTAGACCTCCTTATTAAATCCACCTGGGCATGGTAGATTGCTTTCCTCCCCAGAAGAAAGGAGAAGAGCTATTTATAAAAGTAAAGGAGAAGAGGACCGGTAAAAGTAAATGAGTTCTGCATGTGAAACTCTAGAGAAGTTTCTCTGATGACCTGGGGCTTCTGTTTTGGGGTTCTGAGGGGTCACTTATGCTTGCAAAGTTGTATTTTCATTTTGAAATATTTTGTTTTGTCTGTTTCTTTGTTGTGGCTATTGATGTTAGCTGCAAGACCTTCTACAGGCTGAACATTAATTTTTCCCCTTTGGGGTTTTGCTACCTTGGGGCTCCAGGATTATTTCAGTAGAAAATTTAATTTTGGCAACAAGAAAGAGCTGTTGAGAAGGGGGCTCCAACAAGAGGGGCCCATCCTTCACCAGGTAGGGTTGTCCATGATTACCGTCTGTCTTAATTTGATGTGACTAACCAGCCGGAAAAAGCTTTATGCAAATGATAGAATTGGAAAAATTCATGAAGTAGGTGCTGTCTTTGGAACAGTGGCTTCACCCTAGAATGGAGCAGTTGAATAACAGCACTGCATGGGGGCAGGCATTCAATAGAAATATAAGTCTGTTAATTTTTGACTTTAGATTATTTACTCTGGTCAATAATAAACTGAGACTTTGGTAGACACAGGACTGCCTGTAAACACTTCTCATTCTGTTTGCCATAACACACGACTCCGTATCAGTTTTTGCGTGTGTTTTCACTGTCAAGATGCTATTTCTTCCTCTCAGTTATGAAGTGCTTCTGGATGGTGCGTTGGGCCAGCAGCACTGAGCAATCACCATTCTGAAAGCAGCACAGACAAGGGGAGGTAAAATATCAGCTGCTGGAGGCAGTGGCGTTGCCCATGCGAGGCTGTGCTGTATGGGTGGTGTTTCTCGACAGTAAAAGGTGTGGTTACAGGCTGATAAACAACACATCCTGTTTCATACTTCGTCTTTAGAGGGTGAGAAGTGTGTACTTTCCCATCGGTGTATTTATGGCGAGTGGTAGGAAGAGCTAGTCAGCTAAAGCTTGAACAGACAGTATGGATCCTATGAGTACCTGATGTCAGATTATCGCTTACCTCATGCATCTGTAAAATGACACAGCACATTTCTAGGAAATGAAAAGGATAGAAATAAACCAGTAGCAAGTATGTGGCTGGCACTCCTAATGGGGAGAGTAAATCTACATTAAAAAAGAGCTTTTCTGCTTGTTTAGACAACACCACTTAACCCTGAACAAATATTTAGATACATTACATTTAGTGGTACTTCTTTTTTTAATGAATTGAGCTATTTGCATACCTATTTTACGAAAGCTTGGGATTCTCTTCCATGGAAACGTTCCATGGAAATGCCTTTTTCCCAGACACCAGTGGTATAGAACTGATTTTTTTCATAGGGTCTCTTGCCAGAAATTTTCCAGTACAAGTTTGTATGTAGTCTCCCCTATAAAGCTCAGTGCCAATAAATCTAATCCTTATTTCTTTTGATAAAAAGAAGTCATAGCGCTACACATCTCCGTGTTTTGCACTTGGCTAGTAATCTGCCTTGCACTTCTCCCATGCCCACCCCTCCCTTCTGCAAATGTCGGGTTATATTTAAATGCCAAAAAAACAGAATTAGTTTTGCACATCAACGCTGACTTATAAGGCTATTTGAAGTTAAAGCTCTTTGCCAGTTTCCATTTTCTTCACAGTGTTCCCTTCCGCTTTGGGTTTGAAGAAGGAGAAAAAAAAGAAGTTATTTAACAAAACTTGATCTGTTTGAAAGTGCAAAGTCCAGACTGTCCTTCCTGTGCTACCGCAGACAGCATGAGAAATGAAGGCTGAAGGGCTCGGCCGATTTCAGGAAAAAAATGCCTCAAAAAGGTCAGGAAGAAATGGGAGCCTTTTCATTTTGTGCTCCCCGGGTGATATTCAATAACTCTTTTGGTCTTTATACTGTAGGACGTAGGCTCATTTGCTCAATTTGGGGTGACAGCAGCGTGTTTTGTCAGAACATAGCTGGAGTTTTAAATGAGGACGGCATTCTGAGGCAGTAGGAAACATCCTTTATCTTAGCAACAGGAGGGCATGGAAATGCAAGCTTTTTGGCAGCAGTCGTATAAATCTAGTGTTTTGGAGGGGCTGACCTGAGCCGTGTGGAAGGAGCGCTCAGCTTTCCTTTGACGGTGTGATTTCCTGCGCCACGGTGGAGAACTTGTCTGGCCGGGGTCCTGCCGAAAGCCTCCATCAGTTACTTGAAAGGAAATCAACTCTGTCTCCGAATGCTTGGCAGCAGGAATATTCATTGTTAAGGGGGTTATAAATGTATGTATGTATACACACACACAGCCCTAACAAACACTCTTCCATTTTCAAGTGTTGGCTGTTACAGGGACACCCGTTACCACTTGTGCTTAAAGTTCCGTCAGTGCTACCTTTGTGTGTGGCTCTTTCCAAGGGGCTTATAACTTTCCTAAAAAAAACTATTCTTGACCTTCAACAGAAAATACAGTGTCTTAGTCTAGAAGCTTCTTTATAGATAAAACAAGCTTTTATTTTATTTTTTTTTAAACCTTCCCATGGTCAGAAATAAATAAGAAAAAATCCCTTCTCAACTGAGAATGTTATTTTTCTTTTTCCCAGTTCATCGAGGTCAAGTATATTCTAATTTATTTCCTCTTGAATTTTTCCATCTTTCAAGTCACTGCCACAAATGTAAGCGTCTTCGCATAATTTAGAAAATATAAAAATGATGAAGTGATATCTCTTTGGAAAGCTGCTGCTGTGTAGTAACTCTTAAGCAGCTGTTACATCTTTTGTGTCAATAATCCTTAAATTAAAGAGTCATTAAGCACTCAGTTACATGATAGATCGTAATGGCTCAGTGTAAACCTATTGTGTAAATCTGTAGAGAGAGGCCTTTTGTTTGCGTAAGGCATAATTCTGAGCCAGAGGAGTGCCTAAATATGTATGTATATGGTGGTTTCTAATGCCTCTTAATGACTCATTAGAATTTACAATTTTAAAAAATTGAAACCCTTCTGCTTTTTGTTATTTTCTAATTAAGTAAAAAACCCACATTTTTTTTTTAAAGCTTTTTGTGGTTCTTTTGACCCTTTTAAGCTTTTGGATCAAAGTTCTACAAGTTTTGTTTTTGCTTGTTTTAGTGCCTAGCACAGGGGGGCTTGAACCCAGCTGTAATACTGAGGTGACTGTATTGCCATGCAAATTGCACAGACTGCTCCATCTAAAGAAATATCGTGAATGAAATCGCACTGTGAGGAGGATGGAGTGTAGCAGACAGTGCTCCTGAGGGACATTTTGCTGGGAAACCCCACCTGAGGTGGTGGCAGGCCTTGACCCCGCAGTAGTGAGAGCTCCCATTGCTCCTGGTGACTCCTCATCACCCTTGATGGGTGTTCACAGCCACCGGGGATGGGACAAGGGGCAAATGACGAAAGGAGGGCATTCAATGTGCCATGTAGGTCAGCGCTTGTACATCTGAGTCTCATCCCTCACCATGGGCGGCTGCGTCCCCTCCCCAGGGGCTGCAGTGCCTTGGATGCTGTTCCATCAGTGCTACCTTTGTGTACGGCTCTTTCCAAGGGGCTTATAACTTTCCTAAAAAAAATTGATTCTTGGACTTCAACAAAAAATACAGGGTCTTAGTCTAGATGGTGGGTGCTGTGCCCGGGTCAAGGGTCTATGGGGACACCCGGCTATTGCTGCCGGCCCCACCAATTGGCCTCATTTCCACACATCCCCTCCCCTCTTCATCCTCTTGCACGTATTTCAAAACTGTCCCAGGCTGTATACGCCTTGCCGAGAGATTAATTTCCTACGTAACACCCACAGAGAAATTCATGTCCAAAATATGTTCTTCTGCTGCCAAAAGAAGAACAATAAATGACTGGGAAGAAGGGAAAATACGTTTCCAGACTAGACAAAACCCACCCCCTGTCCTCCCCCAAGCAAAACCACATTGCTGTTTGATTCCTGTAGATATCAGGGAGAGAAAATGTCAATGCAGGGCGGGTCACACCAAAGTGTGGAGGCTGAAACCGGAGTGTGGGAAATGATGCATCGCCCTTTTACAGCGGTTTTTGTGAGTGGCCTGAGGACACCTTGTAAAGGCAAGGTGTCAATGCCTTGAGTGGAGAAGAGAGTGAATGGCCCAAGCAGGTGCAAATTCAAATCTTTTCGGTGGTCTTGAGAATTTTTGTATATGGTCTTTGAATTATTGTATGCAAAGGGCTGGCTCCTGGCCCCGTCCAGGTCTGGGGGAGGCAAAGCCAGCAGTGACGGCCAATCACCCCGACTCCCAGCTCCCTGGTTTATCTCTGCTCACTTCCTCCCCAGGGCACAGCTGGGCGCTGCTCCATCCTGCTGGGCAGGCACAATTCCAGGAGTCAATCCAAAACTCACTTTTGGCCAGAATTGTTTAATGGCAGCCTATCTGTGATATTTGCATTTTGCAAACCTGTCCATGGTCATGGCAGAATTGCCATGGGATCTATACCCATGGGATAAGTACCCATGGGATGTTATTTCCAAGCCTTTGCCTTTTTTGATTTTAAACTGGAAAAGGAAAACTGGTTTGTTTTTTCTGTTTTACATGGAGGCTTTAAACTTGGAGGTTGAGAGGTTTTTTCTTCTTTCAATGAGCAGAATAACATTGCTCTAGACCAGCATCTGTTTTAAGTTAAGTTTTTGACCTAGTGAAAAAAAAATACTTCATTCATTACATGGACAAATTGCTGATATCCAAATATTTTAGTTGATTAATTGACTTAGAGCAAACTTTTTCTTCAAAATACTGCAGTTTTTCTTTAAAAGGAACGCTACAAAGTGCGAGTGGACTTTGAGTAATCAGGATGTGGTTTAGCCAAACAAAGTTTGCATACTTTTTGTTAATATATTTATCACAGGCAGCGTGTAGTTTATAGAGAGTCTCTGTAATCATAATTCATATAAATATGAATTTCGTTTTGTGTAACAGCTCTAAAGTAACCACTTTTCTTGCCATTTGAAGCTCTCTCCATCAGACACCTAATTTCCACTTTGTTTTTCATCAGAGCTGCTGTGACTCTTTGAAAAGCATGAAATCTCTGAATTACGGAATCCGAGCACTCCGCTCTCAGCCCTCCGATGCTGGGGAAACTATCTGAATGGCCAAAATTAGAAAAACATACACAGAATAGTTGTTTAAAATTCACAGCTGTCAACACGGAGCGTTTTGTGTAAGAGAAAGAATGTCCGAAACATTGAGTTGGCCACATCGCCGCAGATGGATGGGTTCTCCTTGGGCTTTGTCTGGGGGCTGCCGGGCAGGGACGCATTTGCATGGCAGGACAAAGCTCCTCTGTTGGAGACCTGCCCGGCATCTCCCCGGGCTTTGCCTTTCCAGGGGCCTTCCTGGCCACGGCGGCCAAGTTTTCCCTCCGCCGCTCTTTAGGAACCAACAGGAATCTGGGGTTTTACGGGAACATTGCGGCACAAAGTGGGGGTTTCGCTCAGAGCGAAGGTGGTGGAAGATATGAGGGCTCTGACTTTAAGGAGTTACTCAAAGAAAAGCTGTATTCGAGCAGCAGAGGATGTTTATAAGAATAAAGTTATTGGAGGTGTTAGGATTGCCTACTTTTTATTTATACTGTATGACATGATGGAAATGGCATCGGTGAACATCAAATATCAGAATATTTAATTTTGCATGCTAATTATAGCCTGAGTTTTCCCACCAACACTGAGGAAATGCATTATTTATCATTTATTCTACTTCAGAAGTCATAAGGCACCTTTAAAAACAAACAACTGAGTAGACCCGATTGCAAACATCTCTGAGAATCTGATATGTTATAAAGTATTAGTGGAAGTATCAACTATATTTTGCTATAAATATTATTCTCTAATGATAAATAACTATGTTTAACTTTCCTTCTTCCTGCCTGTTTCAGTAATACTCTGTGGCTCGTACAGCAAGAGGGGATCTGCAGGGTCGAAATCCGGGGCGCTGGAATTGCCTCCTGCAAATCTTAGGCTGGGTAGAAATTTGCAGAGAAGCTCAGCTCTGGATCTCTCCTTGTTTTTTGCAGACTGCAGCTTCTGTTACAATAGCCAAAGGTTTGTCAGCATTTCCAAAGGGCCGTTTTCAGGGATTTACACCTTGTTGTAGGCTGAAACTTGGCAAACAGGATGGCATGCCTGAAGGGATTTACTGTTTAACATGTCTGAATATTAACATGATTAAGCAAAAATTGGATGACTTTATTAACTATAACTTGATTAAAGGGTGATTAGTCATTCTAATGCTTGAGCTTTCTGCATTTAGTGCAGCAGGAAGGAGTTCTTGCTGCTCATGGTTTGGGGTTTTTTGTTTTTTAGCTTTTGTTTAGAGCATATTTGGTTTCTACCAGTGCATCCTGGATGCAGGGAACAAAACTGGGGCTTGGATTAGAACCTCATACACACATTTTTATGCATATTTCACCCCACACAAATGAAACTGATCCAAAGAGGTTTTCCATATTTTCAACTCGTAAGACTTGTCTAATATAGTTAGGTTTTCTAAAAAAGCAAAAATGTTTGCATAAATAAAATTATTTTCCTCAGCTTTTAGACATTTATGCAAATACACATAAACTTCCACAGTGGTGACTTTTAAGAGTGCAACACTGGAACCAGCTTAAGGAGGAGTACAGGCTACTGACTTGAACTGCACCAGGAAAGTCTTTCACTAAGTGGTATTAATTATACTTGGTACTTACAGCAATTTACAGTATTAGCTAGGATGCAGAAAAATAGTGATGTTCTCATTTAAGAATTTTTTATTTGATTTGATCTATTTTAGTTGTATTCTATTTTGCAGCAGATATTTGTGAACTGCCTGACTTTGAGCTCCAGTGAAGTTAAGGGATGTTCTGCCATTAGCTTGGATAAAACCAAACTTGTGCACCTTTGTGTTCAGTGCTTAGAGATAGAACTTAATAAAGACCTTTGGAGCCATAGCAAAGCAACAATGAGTAAATACAAAACTTGAAAGGTGTTTATTGCCTTAAAATATGAAGTAAAAAATTGTAGTTAAAGCCTACCAAAGCTACTGTTAACAGTGGTTAAAACCAGCCTGATTAAAAATCCCCATTTCAAGAAATAAACAATGAAGCTAAGTAATTTAATAAAAATAACTGCTGAGAAAGACACAGTATTGATAAATTTTTATCATTACTTGTGTCATTGAATTTTAATTAGAGTTTAGCTATCTTACATAGTAATTAACTCAAATGAGAATTCTACACAAACTGCTCTAGAAAAGGAGTGTTCATATATGCTAATGGCTACCACGCGTGATTAAACATTGAGAAAATAAACTCCAAATGTATGCTAATAAATGGCAAAGTTTTCTGTGTAGAATTAATATCTACCAGAGGAGTGGAGAGCTGTTTCAAAGCGTGTGTAGACTGTGGAAGTCAGCACATTATGTATGAAAACCGGGAGCCCTGCAAATGCTCCCTACGCGAGCGCCTTCCTGCCGTGGGCTTGGAAAGCTCAGCTCTTGGGAAATTACTTGACCTTGGAAAACGTGATTTTGTTGAGTATTTTCCACTTAAATATTGCATATTCCAGGTCTTATTCCAGGATTTTTGTTATGTTTCAGATGGATTCTAAGAAATGTAAAGCTAAAACTAATTTATTCACATCCTGGCTTCTTTATATAGGTAGCATTGTCAGATCCTGGTTAATTAAACAGTAATTATTTAGCCATGCCAGGCTAGAGCTGCTATCAGAGCTCATTTTTTTGCCTTTTTGTTTGGTTTTGTTTCCCTGATTGTGTCTGGTGGTTCGTGGTTGTTGTTGTTTACTGCAGGCTTTCACTAGGGATGGGCAAACCTGAAGGGAAAGAGAATCGTCCCCACAAACATCCGCTCAATTCTTGCTCAGGGAGAACCAGACTCTGGTCTGCTCAACAGGCAGAAAGAAGTTGCTGTGCAGCTCTATCATATATTTGCTTGAAGAAGGAGTTTTGTGCAGCAAAGCAAGGGCGGAATGACTGTTTTCTGATATATGTTGGACAAGAAAAATTAATCTGTGCATGGTACTTGTTTTGGCCGCGCTTCAGAAGGCATCTCTTGTGATGTCACCTGTAAATAGCCGAGAACTTTGACATGGGCTCTGTGTGAGGCTGTTTAAATAAGTGCCTCATTTACAGAATCCTGCTGCCTGCAAAACGGCTCCAATGGTGTTATCCCTGCGCCTGGGGGGAAAGTTAAATAATGAAACCCCAAAGAGTCTCTAACTGGGGAGAAGAAGCACAGGAGGGAGGAGGAGAGGAGGCAAAGCAAATCTGTAACGGTGAAACCTCATCCTGTCTTCTGGTTGTAGAGGGCTCGCTAGTTAGCAAAGCAGAGCATAAAGCCACAGAGATATGAAATCATTAAACAAATACTGTTGCTACTTGAAACTAAGCACTGAATTCTTTGCTGCTGAACATCTTCAGCATTCTGAAAGCAATTGAAATGTTTGATCCTGGTTCATTAATTATTTGTAATGAGATTTTTATAGACTCTGAAGGTCTGGAGAGACTATCATATGCAATATGGAGGCCCTGCATGATGCTTGCACCTCTAGAATATGTGTACCCCCATAATGGGTATGTGTACACACGTGTAATTGTGTTCATTTGACATGATTTAGAAAACTTGGTACTCTATTTCAGATTCTGCTTTATAAATCTAGAAAGCATAAAATCCATTAGTATATGTTAGCTGTGAGGTATTCTATTGCGCAGTTGTGAGTTTGGGCACAGAGGAAATGATGCAGAAATTATTTTAAATGTTCTTTCTTAAATTGGTCCTTTCAGTGTAATAGCATCTTTTCATTTCAGTCAGTGGTTGTGATTTGTACATACACATGAATTCCCCACACCTCGACCACATCCCACAGCAGTGCTGGTCAGTGGGGTTGCAGGTTGAACCCCACCAGTGCCTTCATCATGTTGGTAGCTTTTCTTCAGTACTGATAACCTGGAACACTTGGTATCTGCAGGGTATTGTCACTATTGGAGAGTTTTCCCAAAATACTCTGTGACCAAACGCATACTGGAATGAGTTTATGCATCCTATTGTTACTTGAGCATTCTGATGTTAACCACCAGACAGGACACTTTTCCTCACTGAGATGATTGTTGTGGTTATGGAGTAGAGTAATAACCATTTATGGCAATAGAGTTAGTTGTACATCAGAAATATTAAACTTGTTTGATGGCCCCGCAAGCCAGTGATGCTGACTCAGCAACGTTTGCTGTCTTGTTGTGAAAGAGGGATTTGAAGACTCTTTGGAAAAAAGGAGCCCAGCAGGAATTGCAGCTCCTGTCTGCAGCGTAGCAGTGCATCCTGTGGTCTTTTGGGGTAGATTAAGGAAAATTAGCACTAGACAGTTTACTGGAGGTATGTGTAAACCTAAAGATTTAGCTCCTGTGTGTTCCACAAGGACCTTCAGGAATGCAGGACACTTATTATCTGACTGTCACTGTAGTGAAAGTTCCCTTTCCCAAGAAAATAATTGCTATTATTTTCTGGCTGCTCCAGACCTCAGGGGGAAGCTTCTTGCTAATTTTTTGTAAGTTCTCTGGGATTTCTGGCCTCACAAATGTAAAGTATCAGTAAGGTTCAATAACAATTTGGTCAGCTCGTGTGTCCTGGATCAGGTCTATCGCTGGGCGATGCAGCTGAAGGGTGCTCACCATGCGGTGTCCCCTGCTCGCACCAGGTCCTTGCTGTCACACAGACCACAATATGTTCCTCCTCAGAACTCTTCCCCGCGGAGCTGGGCAGCATTTACAAATGCAGGAACTGCCTTTGGACAGTTGCCTGACCCACAGCTATAGGGAACGATGGATTCTTTGAGGCAGCCAAAACGAGTGGCTTGGACCAGAAGCAGCAGACTTAGCAGAGGGACTGGTTATCTATTAGAAGATGACCTATATTTCTGAAGGGAGTCAATCTCTGTGTATGGTGCCATATCGCAGTACATGTTATTGGGTCTGATTTTGCTATTTTTTTCTTGCATGGCAAAGGATTCATTTGGAACCATCCTGGTCGGTTATTCCCTCTGGTGCATTTTCAGGTGCGCAGCCATCACTTCTGAGTTAACACACATAGTTAAGGTGGTAGTTATAACTGAAATTTGAGACAACTCAAAACAGTTGATTGAGCAATATAGCTGTAGCTCTGCATTCACAGAATGGTTTAAACTGATTTTCTGAAAAACAGTCTCTAGGGTTGTTAGATATGAAGTTTTTTTTAAAGAGGTATTTATAAATACACATATAAAAATATGTGTGTATAAATATTGCTCTGAGACCAGGGCCTTTTGCTTTCATTGACTGTTTTTAAAACTCTGAATGTGGCTCATCTACCTCCATCCCAATGAATTTTAGCTGCTTAGCTCAGGTGTTGGCAGCCACAGCCTCCTGAGCTCGGTGCAGACTCATCAACCAAGCTGCAGTCAGACACTGCAGCCTGTGCTGGCACCGGTGCCATTTACAGCCACCTTGGTTGTACCAACTGTCCCTTGCCACAAACTCTGTTGTACAGACACTTTTAAACAATCTTTAAATATAGAGAAAGGTAATTATTGTGTTTGCCTAAGAATAGTATATTTTTGACCCTATATATATGTATATATATAGCACAAACAATTCCCTCAGTGCACCACCTTTCTGTGTATTAGTTCACTGATTTTGTTAAGGAGAATTTGAAAAAAAGAACCAACCAGACACTCCTTATTGTTGTACAAAGCTTTTAGTTACATCAGGGTCATCCTTTGGCATAGGCTTTTGATTGTCTAGTACAGGCAGCTTGCTAGTTTTACTTAAATTTATGTACTTTAGATAAACATGTCCAAAATAATGCTTTACAGACATTATTAAATGTTAAAATATCTTTTTTAAAAAATAATATATATCTGTATCTATCTATATATATATAAATTAAATGCAGGTCCGTGGATATTTTACTCACATTTCTGTTGTTCTCAGTATGATTTCTGACCAACTTCATTAGTGGTTTCTAACAAAGACTTAAGACTAACACCAAATTACTCAATGTGTCAAACAACTGTTGTCAAAGATGAACTTTTTTTGTTATTATAGAACACATTCTGCTGTCATTTGTGTTTTTGTTAAACTAGAATGATATCTCTTCAATTTTACTTTATTGATATGCTAAAAAAGTTTTTATTAGGCTCAGTTTCCCCCATCGTGAATACAAAAGGTTTACCCAGCGCAAGACTGTAGTAGCCTCTTAAGTTTCATGCTCTCTTAGCAACAGAATCCAAGTGTGTGCTTGCCAAATAGCTTCAAAATGACAGTTTACAAGCATCAGGTCAAGTAATCAAAATGTTATAGTGTATATTTGCTACAAATGTAAATATATCAAGTATCTTTAATTGTGTTGTTTGCAATTAAAGTAACTCAACACCATAATCTCTGGATATTATTGTCTGAGCATATTGAATAAAGATATAACAATATTTATTTTTGTTTTATGTGATGAACAACAGTCTTAAAACTAATTCTGTTGAATTAAGAGTTGTATTTCTGGGGAACTAACTAGCACTATTTGACTGCTGCTGTAAAACTTTATTAGGCAATACATCTGACCTCAAATTGGAAATTTGTGTTGGAACCAGTTTAGGAAATCATTATAGCTCTGTTGTTAATTTTATATTTGTCTAATAAAACACAGCAGGAACTACGTGACACGTGCTAATGCGACTGATGCTAGCTGCTAGACCTGCTTTTTAACTACTGTTTTCTACCTCTTACAGACACAGGATAGGAGGAAACTGAACAGAACTTAGTAATAGGGATTACTTTTTTTGCTGGCAAATTGCTGTCCCTCAGTTTTTGGCTACTTCTAGAAGTAGGTCAATGTTAATATTGTCAAATATATATTTGTGTTTACATATATATTTGTAAAGAAAAATAGGTATCACTGTGATGTTAAAGATAACAGATGGAGTGAATATATAGTGTTGCTTTCAAGACTCTGTGTTAGGAGCATCATGAAGTTCTTAGTGATGTCACCTGAGCAGATGAATACTCTCTTGTTTTTGGGAATGAGCATATTAAAAATGGGATAAAGGAAGACTGGCTAATGAGAATGCAGTTATAGAAACAGAAGTGATAGCATCTGAAGTGACAGGAAAACTTGAAGGCTGAATATCATCAAATTAAGCATGCTAGAGAAACCCCTTGACAAAACATAGAATGAACTGGTACTTGGTAGGTTTTGTTAGTTGGCTGGTTGGTGGTTATTTTGGTGTTTATTTGGTTTTGGGTTTTTGGTTTGTTTTGTTTTTCCCCAAGGCAACTTATTTTTCTACCTACTTTTATACACAAAGAAATTGCATTACATCTGATCTGTGTATAATTCAGTAGAGCACAGTGTGTTGTCCCTTGAGAAGCAAGGACATGAGCCGGTGAGGATGAGAAATGGTGCGGGCTCTGTAAGGTGGGCCAAGAACAGGTTGATGAGGGGAATGGAGAACACAGAGATGTCCAGCCATACGATGACTGGAGTGGGAAGAGCAACACCGTGCAGCGCCCATAGCCCTGCGCTGCACATCTGCTCTGCCTGTCCTGGGGTGGGTGTTTCTGCTTTGTGCCCTGAGGGAACTTGGCTCTACCTTGGCAGACTTCACTGTGCTCAGAGCTGGGCAGGAAGTGGCTCTTTACACAGGATTTTGTAATTTCTACGTAATTCACCTTTGCTTTTTCTCTCAAATAGTCAGTATTGACTACATTTGCCCTTTTCTTTGGCACGGTGTCCTGCCCCATTCAGTTAGAGCAGTGAACCACAATTTTTCTTTTTTGTGGGTGTTAAATACAAAAAAAAAGGTACTACACACGGAGCGACCTCTGGTTATGTATGGCCTGTCCTGAGCCATATCTTTATTGCTTCTTGTCCGGATGTTCATCACTCTCATTTTAATAGCCTTCTGGCAGCCTGGAGCACGAGTGTTGGTTGGCTGCCATATTGATCATAAGAACGAAAATTTACATTCGCATATTCATGGTTTGCTGCCTGCTTTCTTTGCATTACCGCTTTGTGCATGCTCAGCATTTCTAAATACCAAGGCCGTTTCCATTCGTGTGTTCATTTAATCATTCCTTCTCACAGATCTAGAAGTGTAATGCACGGTACCGAGCACTAGGTATGCTGGAAATGGTCTTTGTAGAACCTTGGTCCGTTTGAAATTACTAATTTTTGCCCTAATGAATGAATGCGCAAGCTTGGCAGCCGAAGAAACGTGGACTCTGTTCTCACTTTAGCTCTTCTGGGGTCAGGAGGCAGCATTAACAGGGCTTGTTTAATTTATGGTACTTATTAGAAGGCTTTTCCTTGTTGCTATTTAGAAAATGGAGACATAAGCACTGAATTAAGACTGTTAGAAAGAATGCTCTATAAAAATTTCAGCTGTTTTTGAGATTTTTGACTCATTTGTTTTTCATTTGTTCAGATTTAATTCCATTTCTGAAAAGCTTGGTCTTTACACAAAGAAAAAAAAAGAAGGGAGGAAGGAGAAGTGTGCATCGACAATACTAAGTGAAAAACCTCAAGAAAAATTACAGTAAATTAAAATTTATTTCCCAAGGGATAGAACATATTTCAGTGGTGTGAAGGAAGAAACTAATAGACTTTCTACTAACAGCCATTTTTATTTAAAGAATAAGCTTTCAGGCAAATATAATCCTGCTGCCTCCTGAGGATAGCTTTTTTTCTTGTTAGGAATAATACCAATTAAAAAGTGAACAATTAAAAGCGCTGGAAGTTTGTCAGCGTATGTTTTCCATGGAGCTGTGCTTTCTATCCCGCTGCTGCTTGCTGAACACGCTCGGTGCTGCCGTGTCGCACGCCGTGCGTCTGCGCTTCCAGGCTGCAGACTGTCATTAGTTAACGCTGCCAAACATAAATGAGTTGTGGCTGCTCATCTAAAGCACTTGCTGACAAATTAAGCCTTTTTTGGGGGTATTTTACAATTTTGAAAGCATGCGATGTGACCCTTTGGTTCCTTCTCAACTGTTGCTTTTTCCCTGAGTATCTCGTTTGGAGAGGGGGTGGAGGGTTTGTTCTTTTTTAACTCCAGACAGTATCAATGATTTTAGAGATATCTCAGCCCAGTGGCACAACTGGGAAGCCAGTGCTGCAGTGTGTGTGGGGAAGTGAGAAGTGAAGAACTTAAAACAGCCTTGCTGCCAAAGAAGATGTAGAATGAAATGATACCCTAAGGAAAGGCAGGGTTTGCACAGAAAAGTAATCATAGACTGAGGAGGAATTACTTTTTTTTCTTCTTCCTTTTTTTTTTCAGCCATCACAATTTACACCTCAGCTTCTCCTAAATGATACTTTTGTATAGGTGTAAACTGTCTATGTTCAGCTCCGGTCAGTACAGAAATACTGACACCTTGTCCCATTTTTCTTGCTCCACAGGTTGTAATTACTTTTGTCCCCTCAAATTATTTAAGTCATTAAAGTAATTAATGATAACAACTTAGATATTAAATGAGCAGTCCTTTATTCTACCCTAAACTCCATGTCTGTTGTATTTTTTCAACCTGATAAAGGGTTCTCTTCTTGAAAATGTGTCCTCATTTTAAACAGTCTAATGTGTTTTCTTAAGGGAAAACCTGATCTCTCTCACTACCATTCTTATCAGGCATCAACTCCCTGATAATGTTAAAAAACATCTTACTTTCTGAAAGACAAAAACACAAAGTTTACAAACCCACATTTTATTTTAAAAAACTAATAGAACCCACAAAGAAACTAATATCTTGTTTGTTTCATTGAGGATCAATGGAAATGTCAATTCTTTGTTTTCCCAATGGAACAAGATAAGAAACTGCGACGATGTGGAGGTGTCTCCTACCTGTCAGTGGTGGGCAATAGCTCACGGAAGCTCATATTCTTTGTTGTATGAAACCAGATCCCTTTTGAACTCCTCATTAAAATAATGACCTCATGGTTTACTTCACAGTTCTATTATCTATATGCCTCGTTACGTATTCCCTTAAGTGTACTTAAGTATATTTTTCTAGTTTGAAGAAGTGTGCCTGTGTGTACTACAAGGGAGTTTCATTTGGAGTACAGGTAATTATGGGAAAGTTACCTTGATATTTAATTCTTATGCTTATAGTTCTTTCCATTTTTGAAGGCAAAGCTACTTGGTTGGATTTATGAAGGAGCTGTGGAGTTGTGGGGAAAAAACCCAAACATTTTTGTTCATTCTAACCACATAGTTCTCTAGTCCTTGAAAATTTCAATTGCACTAAACATTGGGGGCACCATAATGTTTAGAAAGTTGAATGAAAATACTCCATAGCTAATCTTTACAGTTCTAACGTGGAGAAAAGCCAGTGCCCTGGAACAACGCATAGCTACAGCATTTGTAATATGACACAGAAATCAATACACATGACCAGATTTTCCAGTCCACCACTCGTATTTTGCAAATATATCTGAGGTCTGGATGGGAACATTCCCTGTGTCAGGGGATCTCTCTGATGGCCAGAAGCTGGTGAAGATGGTGTAGCTGCCTTGTCTGCCCCTGGTCGTACCCCCACACCGGGATCAAGGGAAGGCACCAAGTGGGTGCCAGGGCCAAGGACGGCTGGGAGGGTGGATCTGTCTTCTGTTGCCCCAGGTCCTTCCCGTGCCCAGGTTTTGCTCTGGAGGTTCCACTGTGCAGTTTTAATGGCACAGCTCCTGTCAGAGCCTGCTGGCTCGCCTGGGGCAGCATGCTGCTCTTGGTTCCAAGAGAGCAAAAGCTCTTGTGCCTCTTTAACAGGAGATGCGCCCTATGGGAATGGGTGGTGAAGCAGCAGTCCTTGTATTGGGAGGATTCATCGAAAGCTTGGTTTCCTCAAAGCTTTGTGTGGCTGTTACTGGCATTCTTCTGTATTGGGAATAACCCATATGGATTTTACTTCCATGTTGCTTTTCAAAGTTGTTACTTCCTGGCTGTAAAATCTGCGACTTGTCTGAACATCTAGTGGCCCAGCTGGAAGACCACAGAGGTGGCTGCTGTGTGTGCACAGACATCGTGTTGTGTGAGTTTGGAGAATGGTGGGTTTGCCATACTTGTGCAGGTCAAGTGCTCACGAGGACCGTGACAAACCTTTCAGACTGACCAGCGCTGGCGAGTCTGGAGTGTCCCTGTCATACTGGTGACCCTCCTGGCTAATACACTGCCTAAAGGCATTGGGAAATGTTCTGTTGAAGCTGGAGCTTTGAAGAGACAGTATTTTACAGAAGGACAAAGAGTTTGGGAAAAAACACTCTTGCAGAATTTAGCTCTGTTTTTTTTTTTTTGCTTGCTTGTCTAGACAGCCAGGGTGCTTTGCTTTGGACTGCGCAGTTTTGATGGATTTTAATCCCCAAGCTGTTTTTGATTCCTGGTCACATATATGACATACACGGTCTTAGCTTTTTTTCCTTCTTCAAGATGCATGCATCCATAGACTTGAATGGGTGTAGGAAAGATAAATGGCTAAGGGAAAAGGAAATTAGTCTGAATGTTCTTAGAGTAGGAGCAAGGAGACTATATAAAGGCAGACTGTGTGACAGAGATAAAAACTAAATGAAAATTAAGGCTCAAGAGGAGGCCTGGCTGATAGGGGGAGAAGGAAGTCCAAATATTTTCAGATAATACCCAAAAGATGAAATGTAAAAATGCTCCATTAAATCCCATTTCCCCCTTACTTTGATATTTTAATTTCCCATTTCACTTTCTTTTATAATTTCCTCCTACTCTTCTGATGATACTCACTCTCTAGTGAAAACCTACGGTTGCAAATCATTTTCCCAAAGACCCGTCCTTCAGCCCGGTAGCGTTCAGTGTCCTACCCATTTGGATTTCGATACATATCAGAAGGCAGAGCTGACAGACGAGTCCCCTTTGCTTTGTAAGCTTGTGGCTGGAAGTTCCGATGTGGGCAGCTAAAAACAGCGAGAGGTACATGTTCCTCAGAAATATAATTGCAAAATTCGCACATGCTTTACATCACGGTGTAGAACTTAAGTATCTCTGCGAACAGCTTCAGTTGTTTAATTATTTTCATTTTGTTGCAAGTTTCTTAGACGTAATGATAATTTGTCCACTCAAATTTATGTTATTGCAGGCTTCAGTCCAGCAAAGCACTTAAGCACTCGATTAACTTTAAGCACATAAGTAGTCCCATGGCTGGATTGGGGCCATAATAAAGGAAAAGAATGTTTCAGGAGAAATTGCGCTCTGGAGGGAGGGTGTTTTTTGTTTCGTTTAAAGTGTCAACAGCGCAGTTTATTTAGCTGCCTTTTAGACAGTAATCTTATTAGCAAAATTGGCAGGATTAAGAGCTATTAAACAAAATCTGTGTGTTTTCACATCAGTTAAAATCTGTACTGGATTCCCTTGGAATACAACAATTCTGATGTGCAATAACTGGATTTGAACGTAAGCAAGTCACTTAAGATTGCGTTAAAATGCATTTATCAAATGACTTGGCTGCTTTAGAGTGGTGGGATGGAAGTTCAGAATGCAGAGAGACTTTTCTGACTTTGATATTTGGTAGGATTTCTTGCAGTTTTTCTCAATCAATCAAGCTATGTTTGTTTACCCAGCAATGTGTAGTCAGTGTTAATGTTATGGTTGTTCTGCTGGGCCCAGGAGGAAGCCATCTGTCCCCAAAGGCATCGGGGTGACCAGTCTGTCCGTCACGTTGGTGTGCCCAGCCAGTGGGGACAATGGCTGTCAGCAAAGTTTGTGTTCTTATTGCAGGCAGAAAACCCACCACAACAGTTCTGTCCCTCTACTTTCTGTGTCTTACCACTTTTAGTTACGCATTTTTACCATGAAAACGTTGCTAATTGATAAAACTTATTTTATTTGTATGTGGAAACCTCAGTGCTCTTAATGAAAACAAACAAACGGCTCCGCTAAACCCAAGAAATGAAAAGCTGGCAGCAAACCAACCAGACCCCAGAGATTTTAAAAGAAAAAAAAAAAAGTAAAAAAAAAATTGTCTGCTCTGTCCCCAAAGAAATGTCCCCAGGGAAGAAATAGTGTCTCTAATTATGTCATTTACTTATTTGATAGGTTTCTGGTACTAACAGAGTAAATAACCTGTTTGCTCAGATTTCACTCATGAACAAAACAAAACAGTATCTTCAGTTTCTGAACATTAACATTTCTGGCAGTGATTTTCTTTTCAAGTTTGTTAAGATAAAAATACAAAGCTTTATAGGCGCTTCTATGTTTGTACTGTAGGCTGATGTACTTTGACAGCCGAAGTGTTTGTAATGGTGCTAGAATGGCTTCAGTACTTGGACCTGCTCCTTTGATATAAGCAGGTGACTCCTAACATTTATTGATGGTTTGAGAGGAAAAGTTGAATAGTTGCAAAGTAGTTTCTCAGGTCTTCTGAAGTTTTTTATTGAGTGCTTTGATCTTTGTTCTGCAGATGTAGAAATAACATTGTCTACAATCTGTAGGTGTTCTCTGCGCTTTCTCAACTAATTGTTCTGTGCATCTGACAGGATGCAAATTTACCCAGATCTGTCTACAAAGAGGCTCTTTTCCTGCCTGGTCTTTATTTGTAGAGAGTCAAACGATGTTATTTTTACCCACTTCTAAAAATTGATTCTGAGCGTATCTCCTGACGTGCCTCTTTGCCTTCCCCACTCCCACATGTCACCAGCTACCTGCCTGTGTGACAACATCCACCTTGGCTGGCACACGGGACCGAACTGGGACAGCGGGAGCAGCTGGGGATGAAGAACCACGTTCCCCAGTGGGGAAGTGCCCTGTCTGGACAGCAGACATCAAGTGCCACAGACTCATTAGCCACTTCTTACGCAGCGATGTACGTGCTGCTGGGCACAGTCATACACAGGCATTACTCACTCGACGTTTTACACTAGACAGCCCGTAGTAGCAGAGTGGCCTGGGAGATGGGCAAAGACGAACGGTCAGCTTGAGGTGAGTCCTGCAAGATGATAACTATTATCTGAGCTGGCTAATTTTAAAAAGTGCCAACATCTCCATACTAGACAATTCAGTCGGTGAGTGTTGAAATAGCCAAAACTAAGGACATTGGATGCTTCTTCCTTACATATGGACATAAGAGGTGATTAGCTTCTCAAGTACCATTTTACCTTTTTATAAGCTGTTCCTCGTGCACTAGTTCATTTATACAACTCTCTTATTTGTGAGGAGAGTGTTTCTTAATCCTCTGGAGAATCAGAACATCTCATCACTTTTACATCCAAATTTAATTTAATTGCATTTCTCAGGGTTTTTTTTGTAGATGTTGGATCCTTTTCAGCAATCCTCTCACCTAACGCAGCTAAATTTCCACTCAAATTTGATGTGAAAAATGCTTGAATAAGGAGCACCGTGAAGACTCAGTTCTCATCCTTCTATATCGTTAATAGTTATTAACTTGATTTCCAAAAGTGCTGAGCACCTAAAGCTCTTAGGAGAGATTAGCGCAGGAAGTGCTGATACGAAATTCCTCCTCTGGAGAGTACACAATACCTCAAAGTCATCGGCAGAAGCTGGGCACAAGGAAAGCCACTTTGACACCATGCTCCCCTTCCAAGGCGCCCAGAGGCACAAGGAAGAGAGATGGAAGGGCTGCCAGCAGATCAGGTGTGATTTCCCACGTGTCGGGTGATCTGTAGCATGGTTGGTCCCACTGGTGACACCACATGCTTCCCTGCGCACCCTCAGCTGGTGTTTGTGGTGGGTCATGGCAGAGCATGGCGATTGGGGGTTATGTTGCACCTCTTCCTTTAAAAATAGGAAATACAAAACTCTGATGTAGCAATGAAGATAAATATTCTAAAATACGGGAAACTTTGAGTCACATAGTTCATGTGTGTGTAGAATTTGCTGTTGATACGTTCTTTGTTAAATACAGATTTTAAAACTGCTGCATGTGGGTACTTAATAATGGCCGTTGCTGCTTCTAGCCTGTAGCCTGCTAAAGATTCATAACCCTTTTCTGCAGGCTTTATGGTATGGCAAGGGTGATGATACCGGTAGAATTCTGGCCCTGGTGAAAAAAAATGAACAAAACTCAGACTGGCTTCATGTAGATCACAAAATTCAGCTTGTAGTCACCAGTGGCAGAAGTTTAGTGTATATAGTAAGTTAGCTAGCTAAAATAGGAGAACTTATCCTATTTTACTTTATTCAACTTTCAAATTCTGTGCTCGACTTGCCTGCCTTTTTGTTGCTTACTGTTGTTGTTATACATTTCACTAGTACTAAATTGGACATATAAATAACTACACTCCAAACTAAGTTCACTTCCAAATGATTTGAATGTAACTTTCATTAGAAATGAAATTTTCAAGAGCTTGTTATAAAGTAAAATATGTTCACAAAAATAAGCATAAACATATGTACTCATGTGTGTCTGTGCGTATATATGCATAGAAGTATATAATGAATCTAGATATGAGTTTTGTTTCTTAGAAAAGACTGTCACAAAATATTCAAGATGAAGTAATGTATTACTTTTCTTATTGCTTTAAAAAGCCTTGAATTCTTGTAGAATATGGTTTAGTGGGTCAAACATCCCCTTTCCTCTCATTTATCAGCCTTTTGATCTTGTGTCAGTTCTAAATGTTGGCATGCTTAGGCCATAACAGCGTGCTGCAAGATCACAAAAAGGCATAGTTATATCTTTAAAAACTTATGGGCATCCTGGTGCTACATCCCAGCATCGCTTAGCAGATGTGGTATTGAGTTCCCCCATGTCTTCACTACCCCTTTGTCTATTATTTTTTTTTATAGTTTTGTTCTGCATTCCTTCCACTCAACCTCAAGTAGATGGAAGCCTGTTAGTTTATTACTTACATATGTCTGCGCCCTTTTACCTCAGCAGGGAAAGACAAAATATTGAGGAGGACTGTAGGTTCGGGATGGTCAACTAATCCTTCCCCACCTTGAACTAATCGCCAGGCTGATGTGTGATTGTGCTGAGCTCTGTTCTTCAGTGCATTGCCAGTGGGGTTTCAATTTGTAGAAGCATAAACAGATACTAAAGTAAAAAGAATGGTGCAGTGATTTGTTAGCAGAGTTCAGATCAAATTATCACAGCGGTGCCCTGCTGACAGTCCTAACAATTACCTCCTTTTTCTTGGTCTTTCAAATGTTTTCTATTTCACTTATACCTTGGTAAATAGTGTGTTTCTCACTGTTTTTATTTGTTTGACTATGAAAGGGAAAGAAATTGAAGCTTCAACTTTCATTCGAATGCCCGAATTACTGTATATTTTGTCCTAACTTAGATGTGTTAGTAAGTTTTTTGGTTTCTTTTTTAAAAAAGAAATATAGCAGCAAGGTAACTAAAAATGGTTTCAACTTTCTTGTGCATACTTGCTTTTATGGAATTTTCTACCTCTTTTACAGCTTTGATTGTGACAGTACAGACCTTATTGAAATTTAAAAACTTTTGAGAAAAGCAGCTACTAAATGGGAAGTGAATAGTATTTTGTATACATTAAGCCAATATTAAGAGTTTAAAGCATTTGAGTCCTACTTTGAAATCAAATCGACTGCGTGTCAGTAGATATTATTCTCTTTTTGTGGAATATAGTCAGTTGATGTTCCATACAAGTTGTCTGGAATTAGCTTTAACATTTGTTTCCACTCTTTTTCTTCTCTTCCTTATTTTCAACTCTTGACTTTCACTCTTGCATAGTTATATTTGTCTGCTGCTTACAATTCTAGTGGGACTGATTTATCATCATTTGCTAACATATCTGTCTCAAAATCTGAGCTTTGATCAGCTTGTATTTTATAACTTACATCTGTTCTATGTTTAACCTTTTGTAATGCTGTTTCTCAAAAATATTATCTAGTATAACAAAAGAACCATGTTAGTCTAAGTGTTCTGTTAAACCTAAAGAAAGAAAATTCTACATACCTGTCTCTTTTGCCTTATTTTTTTACTGTTTCATAGTCTCTTTTTCATTAAATCTATAAATCTGTCACACTCTTTTTTTGCTGTGATGGCTGCTGAACTATAAACTCCTTTTTCCTGTTCCTTCTTCTCTACGCCCCCTTTTTTTCCCTGCAATTACAGCTTGTTGTGCTTCACAGCATCACCACAACAGCATCACTGCTCTGGCCTATCTGCTGCTGCAGAATCCAGCTCTGGTTTCCAAAAAAGTAAATGCGATGATTAAAAGTACTCCCAGAGTGGGCTGCAGGGGACAGCAGAAAGCTGCTTGGTTTTTAAATAAAACCAGACTAAAAATTCCATCTGAGACTAACTCACCGACATTAATCCTCCTGCACAGATGAGTCCTTGCAGTGAGATAAATGGACGGGAGGTTTGGTGAAGCACTGAGACAGATCTGTAGATTCTGTTGCTACCTAATCTGTCTTTGAGGAAGGTGGTTTCATTTAGCAGGACTTACCTTCAGACCGACTCTGTCTTGGGTCAGACAGTAACACTGGGACAGGAGCAAGAGATGCATGAACAAGATTAAGGCCTTTAGAAAGTTGTAAGCTGATTCCCAGGTTATAAATAAATGAACCTTTCCTAGCGCTGATTGGGCTATTAACATTGATGAAATAGTAAAAACATTTCTGCCTGGGTTTTGTTTTTTTCTGTTTTAATTTTTCCTTCCTTGGCTGTAAAGGGGGAGGTCAGCACTTCTCTGCTTTGCTTCAGCCGTCGAGTAAGGACCATCAGCAAGGTAACGCTGCCCCGTGGTCCCTAGAGAGACACTCTGGTGATGCCAGAGGCCCCACAACTTGTTCTCTACACTGGTGTGAGCACACCAGGTGCCTGAGAGCAGCCTCAGCTCTTCTCCAGCATCTAAGAGGCTTGTGAAATCCTTAGCTAAGCCAGTCCACAGCCACAGAGAGTAACTGCATAAACTGCCTGATCCTGACTGTATCGGTGTCTGGATCAGTCTCACCTGAGGACCAATCGGAGGAGAAATGCCCACAAAAACCTATGTAATTCCAACTTGCGTGTCTTTCCAATGCAGTAAAGCCTTCTAATAGAAATGGAAGTTTTGTTGGCATGGAGGCTGAATTCAGTCTTGGCATAAATGGATTCATGGGGAGCTGTACTCGCTTGTAACAGAGAAAATTTTGGCTTCAGTAGTGGAGATACAAAGCATTAAGGAGCTATAAATTTTGAACCAGCAAAGGCATTACAAAAAGCAGGAGGATAACTGGTTATGGCATCATTTCCTTCAAAAAGACTATGAGGTATGGGAAAAGATTGGTTACTTTTGCTGCAAATAGCTTAGAAAAGTCGGACAGGTATGCTAAGTGTATTGAATGTATCAGTGCCAGCAAATATACCTGTGTAGTGATTAATTAGAAACAGTGAACCAAAGCATGGCCTTTCAGGTAGAAAGTTGTGTACAGTATAATCAATGTGTTTGGAATATGTGTGGTTGAAAGGAAAAAGTGGGATGACACTCAATAATAGGAGCCATGGAAGAATGAAAGGTGGTGGCAGGTTTAGAATAGGAGAGTAACATTTACTGCTGTCACTGGAGTGCACTTCTCACAAAAAGCCTGAGTGCAGCAGTGCCCCTGTTTGTACGTACAGACGTGAAGTGCCAGGCCCAGGAACCAAATTTAGTTTTTCTGGATCTCTTCCAGCATTGTAAGTATGAGGCTGAAGAGATGGCAGTTGTCTGCTCCCCCGTACACAGATTTCACTAGTAAAAGTCTACATAGCAGATGCTAATCCCATTGCATTTTTTGTCCTGGGAACTTGCGAGATCCTGTTCCGCAAGATTTATTCTCAGAAATGATCTACTGTTGCCAAAATGTAAAAATTTGTACAGGTAAATTCTTCTATGGAGTTCTCGTTTGTTTCTATATTATTCTAAGAATACATAAACGTTGTGATAATTTATAACAGAAACACACTATTTTCCATCCTCAACTTGGCATTTAACAGTGTTGAACATTTTACCTTATGTCTACTAAGCTGCCTGGACTAAATCATTTTTTGTTTAGGATGTTCACCAGCCATAGGCAGACCAGAACTTGCATGTTCCTCTGCAAGAACCGCAGCTGACTTATGGTTTTTATGTTGATTTTTATTTTGGTAGTATACCTGCATATACAAGTCCTCTGATGAAGGCAATAGAGAAGTACCAGCTAAAAGTTACAGGATATATTTTTTTGCTTAAAGGAGTTCACAAAGTGTTTGTATTTGAAAAATTCAGAAGCCTATTAAAGATTAAAAAACATAAACAAGTGTAAGGCACTTTTTAAAGTCTTTGACAAAGGTTGCAGGTGTAGGGAGGTCAAAGTGATATCTTGTTCTTCTAAATATTTCAACAGATAGACAGACTTTTGATTGCATTATCTATTAAAAAAATTGCTTTGAACCTTCCGCCAATGCAGACCACTTGTGCTTTCTCAAACCAACAAAGGTTCAGTCAGCAGATAAGAATTTCTGACCATGGAAGGGCAGCTGCTTTCCTTTCATCTTCCTTCTGGTGTGTATATGAAATGTTTGCTTAGCCTGGCCCTGCTATCATGAGGACTTCTTTTTTTTTTTTCTTAATCCTCCCTCTAATTTGAATCCTACACCCCGTCTGCAAATAAGACATGAAGAAAATTTAGATTTCAGCAGTGCAGCGTAATCCTGCTGGGTGCTGAGTATTTCAGCCCCCATTCAGCACAATACCCAGCCTTATCTGACTATGCATATGCTTATCTGTAAGCCTAAACTTAAGCATATGATTAAATGCTCTCATTGATTAGGGCTAATGATCCTCACTGAAGTACTAAGCCCTGTGAGAGAAGTTTGTTTTACAGGCAATTTTGCTGTTGTTTTTCTTCTATTGTTACTTCCCATCAGAGGAGGTAATTAAGGAAGTGTTTGCTTTAAAAGTGTCAGAGCAATTTCTGTGATTTTTTTGTTTTTATCTGATTCCTGAAAATTCACTTGTGACCAGTCTTGTGTTTATTAGTCTTTCATTATATAGTTTTCTTCAAAAGCAAACATGATCTCCAGAAATTGTGCCAATGATATCCAGGTATGTCTTTTCCTTCACGAGAAGCCTAATCTATGTGCAATGTTAATGAGAAAAATATTAAGACAAAATGCGTAAAATTGCTTTCTAGAAAGGTTCAATCTATATGTAAATGTAGAGTTGAATACAAGAGAACTGACTAAGGGTATCCTGAAGGAAAGATGGTATTCACGTAGACCGGATCATTATAAATGTATGCTTTCAGATGCCTCCTGCTTTAACATTATATGGTTTCCTAATGAGAAAAATTTGTGGCTTGTTTTACTTCTTTCTTGCTGTCTCTCAGCCTGTGTCTCTCTTCCTCTTTTCTTTTAAGCTGGGTAAACCTGGTAGGAGTGAGTAGTATCACCAAAACAGGAAGTTTGAGTTGGAGGTTTTTGATTTCTGCGTGACATCTGGAAAGGACGCGTGTAAGGCAGTAACAGGTCAGCTAACGAATTAGGAGATTTTGACTTCCATAGATGTTTAATAAGTATCTCTTGTCTGCATGCTATTTTGCTTGAAAGACGGTGGAAATCAAAACTCAAAGAATATGTTTGAACAGGGAAAGCCTGTCTTTCCTGCAACATTGGGAAGCGTCACCTTAACAAATGAGCATCTCCAGGTGAATTCTGGGCAGGAAATGATGAAGTTCTTCTCTCTGTGTCTTGCAACAATACACTGCACTGATCGATGCTTTAAGCACGGATTTCTGAACACCCAGTTCAGTAGAATTGGGCCAGGGACAGTAATGAAGGGTAACAACTCCTCCCATTTATTCAAAAGGAGAGAGAATTCTGGGTGGATTTGTTATGAGCACAGTGTCTTGCTGTCCTGCCTGTGTCTTCCAAAGCACCGCAGTAAACCTCTTGTGGGACTGTACAAAGAAAGGAATTGAGGGAGTTTGGAGACATGTGAAGGACAATGCAGCAACCAAACCTCACATTTCCTGAGGGCTGAGGGGAGCTTTTTGCTCTAGCAGGATTCCATTAAGTTTCCTTCGCATTAAACTGCAAGTATTTTAAGCTACTGCACTCTGGAAGAGGAGCCACGTGCTTTCATGATGCTCAAACTTTGATCCTAAGTTGCTGTAAAGCTCCAGTTCAGCAAAATGCTTGTGTGTGCTTGATTTTAAATACATGAATACTTACAGTGACAGAATGGTCAAGAGCAGCATGAAGCCTCCTTTGCCTCCCAGCTAAGCCAGCCTGTAACTTATGAGTATGGTGTATTATCAGTCTAGGGCACCTATATCTATACAGCCCTGCCTCGGAAATGTGTTCCCCGAGTTGGTGGGATTTAAGTGCATACTTGATTTAGGAAGAGCAGGAGAAGAGTGTATATGCTTGATTTATATGCAGTTTATTTTCTGGTGGCCTAAATAACTTCTCACATCCTGATTTGAATTCCTAGGCTGTTTAGATATTTTTCCCCCCAAGACTTGGAGATTTTCTGGAAACACTGTGTTGCTTCTTTTGTAACACCATTTTACTGTGCTTTTCTGATTATTTTTTTTTAAACATCTGTACATTTAATGAATAATGGCTGAGGTCTTTCCTCATCTTTTAATGACTGAAGACTTTTTGTATGCATTGTGTTGGACTACAAGTTTTTGCTTTGATGCCTTGCATATGAAGTCTATGTGTGGTAATTTTCCAGATTTGTGTAAATGATGAAATCTGAGCTAGTTGTTTCAATGTTGAAAACTTGTATTATCTGAAGACAAAATCGCTAGCTTGGAGTTCAGAGGGAGTGAAGTTCATCTTGTGCAGAGGTCCATGTTCCGTTTGCTGGTGGGTCTGACATTTGAGGATTACAGCCTCTGTGACAGATGGATCTGGATTTTTGCACGGGAATACATTTCAAATAGTAGTCCTGATCTGGTACCAGTGGAATCAAAAAGAACTTGGTAATTTACTCCACACTATACAGAATCATGGACAATTGAAAAGTGTAAATTAGGAAATGTTTTATAATTAATTTAAGAATTATTTTTTTAGAATTAATTAATTTAGAATTAATTTTTTTTATTTTTATTTTTTTTAACCCTTCACCATCCTTTGGTACATTAAGCTTTCTCTGCAATGGAGACACGACGTGTCCCATGGCTTTCTTTTCTTACTGGCCTTTACACTGAATTTTTCGTAGGAAAATAAATGGTTTTGTCTTAGATTCATCTATTGTCAAGGCTATCATTGATGATACAGCATGTCTACTATCTGACATGTAAGGGGATTCTGCTGGTTTAGTGTCAACAGCAACTGTAAGCCCTTGCAGCTTGACTTGCTGTGTTACACAGGTCACAAAATTTGATCAGGGTTACAGTAGGATCTCATAGTAGCTCTGTGTAGACAGAAGCAAAATACCAAGGGGAAAAATTATCATCAAGAGTATTACTTAGCAGTATGTTGAGGTCACGCTGTTGTTTTGATCATTTTATATAGTATAATGTAGTTCCAATGATGGCAAACCTCTAGGAAAAGCATTGGATGAGTGTTCTGCCTCTCAAGGGTTTGTAGCTCCCTTTGTTAATCCTGTCCATATGGTGGAATGTGGTCCTTATTAATCGTGATGGGAAAACATGAAATGCTGCTGTTATTGCATCCAGACTTGTTGCATTTACTCACCAAGTCGTGCATGCGTTCCCCAAGTGTTAGCATTTGAAATAAGTTTAATTTCTGTGATCACAAGACAGCATTTTGTTACTTCTGCAACATTTCAGCTGCTGAGATGCATTTTGATTATGTTGATCAAAGAGTCATTGAGCATCGGAAGCTCATATTGGCTGTGTTTCTGTCTGACGTATTTTGTACTATGTCATGTCTAACTCCTTGTGATCATTAAACGTTCATTTGCACTGACTGGGGTGCCTGACAGTCTTACATCATAAAGCATTTTATTCATTGTAAATTAGGATTCAGTGCGCTCCTCTGTGGGATTTTCCCACTAATGACATATGTAAATAGCACTCATTCATTCTAATATTGAGGGGAAAGGTACAGAAGCATGCAGATCTCCTAATGAATCTGTGTTATACCTCAGATGAAAGGAAAACAATGTGGTTTTCAGATGTTAATTTTGTTATCTGCACATACTGTGTTCCCCTCTACTCCCTCAAAGTTGAGATTCAGAGAATCAGATTTATAGAGCCTTTATGTTCACAAAGACAGTTTGTCAGAGAGGTATCCATGCATGCACACTTTCCGTAACAATATGGAATCCCTTCCTTCCTTCCATGAAAAAAAAGAAAGAAATACAGCCATATTATTCAAATGAGAACCCTAAGAAATTGAGCCCTTCTTTGTGTGTAAAACTTTTTCCCCCGCTTTTTCTGTAGCAGCATAACGTGCAGTTTTAGCTCTCTAACAAAGCCTGATAGCTTCTGTCACTTTGTTATACTTGTATTTTTATGGCAGCATGCCCACATGTAACGCAAAATGCACTCTTCCTCAGGTTGACAGCCCTTGTCATCTACTCTGCCATATTTTGTATTTATTTAATAACGTTAACTTGCTTGGTCTTAAGAGAGCAACAGCAGAAATATTTGAGACTTCACATTTTATGAATGAGGTGTTTTGTTAATTTTCTCAGGCCTTTCATTCCCGAAGGCCTCTCTGTAGTTGTCTTTTCTCTCGTGGGCTCGATGGAGGAGCGGGACGGTCCCAGCTGGAGCCGGGGTTTTGCCCAAATCAAGACTTAAATGTTTGTATTTAAAAAAAAAACAACTGGTTAATGCTGTTTATAGGCAGAGTAGTTGTTAATGGTTATCTATTTTTAATTTTTACTGTGAGGAATGAGTGGTGCTCCTTCAATTTTTGCTAAACTGGATGCAGACGTCGACTATAAATGGGTCAGGCAGTTGCTGAAGTGAACAGTTGGCCACATTTGTGCTAACTCTCATCTTTTCGGGGTTTTTATTGCCAGAGGAAAAAGAATTCTAATTTCTATCAGTCTAAATTGTGCTGGGCAGCATTATCAGCTGGAAAGACCCTTCTGATTTGACAGGCCCCACTGTATGATGATTAATTACTACTCAGCTTCATTGGACTTTTCTAATTTCCTTTTGCCACTAGCTGTAGGCAACAAGCGATAAGTACTGCTCTTATTATTTTGTGCAAAGGAAAATGTCTATTACTGCTCTGTCCTACAAGTAATCAGAATAAAAAGACAGCTGATCGGAAAACCTGTGAGGATCATTCTGTCTTTATTTATCCTACCCTCGCTTTATTCCTGTGCTGCTTCTACACGGAAGTTGTTTTACACAGTTGCCTGTCAAAATAAGAAGATAAAATCATAAGCTCTATCAAAGTAGTTGACATTTTGAAATTTGTATAATGATTTCATGGGAATTAATCCTCAATCTCCAAATAAATCCTCCTCAAAATGCTAATATAACTAGGAATCTTATACCACAGAACATAAAACAATTCTTAATCTTCCTTTTCTATTTTGCCATAAATTTATTATATTAGAAGTCTGCCTTGTTGAGAAAAATTATAGCATTATCGCCAAATGCAAGAAGAGTAAGTACTTTATGTAACACATTATAATAATGATTTTTCTGAGACACCGAATGCTCTAAAGTAAACCAAGAAGGTACATTACTAAGAACTTGTCAAGGACCTCGCTGTTGGAGATAAAAACGGAAGCTTGCAACTTTTATATCTTTGTTTTGAATGAATCTTTTCAAATCATTAGGCAATTTCCAGTGAATTAATTCTGGAAAAGTCATTGGAGTTACCTCTGTGTTCTACACATTTAAGAGATGCCATAGCATTTACTTTCAGAGCAAAGAGACAAAATGCTCTACTGAGTAACAGCAAAGCATCTGCACAGTGCATGGGAATGCTGTGCCAGGAGAGAGACACATATAATTGTAATCAAGCTATGTGCTGTCTGGACTAATTACCTAAAGATGGGACTTCTTTCCCCATCTTAGTTTGTGCTGCTGTAGCTTTGGTTTAAAAACCGACTTGGTCACATCAGACAGGAGTAGATGTCCTTATCTACACCAGATCTGTTTTCACAATGTTTCAGCACTTAGGGATTTAGGAATAAATGGAATTTATGAATGTAAAATTCTGCCTCACTTTGGAAAAGGGACTTTTCTAAACTGTTCCAGATGATTCTGAAGGTTACTCTACTTTTTCTATCTGAAGACATTTGTGAAAGGATAGGATATTGATACACAAGAGAAGGCACTTGAAAAGTCTTCCGGGGAATTGTATTCATCTTGTTTCCATAAGATTTGTTGTTCTGGCCGATTCAAAAATGTTTCTTCTGATCAGGTTATTCTTACTCTTTTTGCATACAGTTAGAACTTCAGGTATTTACATTATTTTGATCAGGTTTGTACGGCTACCGCGAGAGTGACAGTCAGGGGATATATGTGAAAATGCAGTTATTTTGTGGTTTTACTGGTTCTCTTTTTAAGCTGGAATGGAAGATGTTAGCAACATTCCCCCTTCAAACAAAAAAAATTAGGAACAAGTTGGCTTGAGACCTGAAATAGTGAGGGAGGCTCCTATCTTGAAATATCTCTCAGCACTTATCAGCCCATCCTTTTGGAGGATGGAGATTCCAGGCCACCACAGCCTGTCCACGGGGGTGGCCTTTGTGCAGAAGGTGGGTACAGCCAGTGAGGGGGAGAGAAATGCGACTTTCACATCCGCTCCCCAACCCAAGAGCCTGATTAGCATCTGCATTCCTTTCCCCGGATAAACAGAGAACCAAATGGCTTGCAGATCTCCTGAAACTCTTCTTTCCCTGTCCAAAGCCGTCTCTATCCTCTTCCTTAGGCCTCCGTAGGGTAAGATTCAGTGACTGTTGAAGAGATCACAGGTGCCACCTGTGACTTCTTTTTCATGGTCACAGCAGGAAGGGACAGGAACTGAGCCCCTTTGGATGGAAAAGCTGGGAAATGATTTCAAGGTGGCTGATCCAGCGTAAAGCTTGCTGACCAGGTGCCAGTTTGGCTAGCACATTGTCAGCGTATCTCTAATTCACATCACGTGATTCAGAATTGTGTAGAGTTATTTTTTTTTCCCAGCTGTAATTACTTTTATTGTTGTTTCGCAGCCAACAGAACTAAATGTATTGGCAGTATATGGGCAACATAGCTGCCAGTGCTCTTTGTCTTGACACAAACACAGCATTATTATTCGCAACAAAGCACTTGTGATATTGTTATCAGACTGGTAGCACTCCTTTAATAGTTAGGGACTTCAAGCAGTTAATCTAGAATGAACTGGATTATATTCTTTCCTCCCACTTTATCCCCTTCAGAATCTGGTGGTTATTGTTCTCCTGGTTTAGGGTAGCTCACCCTCAATGGGAGGGAACAAGGAGCCAAGTGTTTCTCTTGAGAAGAGTATTGTCATCCAGGCCTCTGTGTTACAGTGGAAAATACCTTGTAAGTGTGTCTGTTGAAAACCTCTCTTAATTATGTAGTCTTGTTGGTAGCAAATGGGAGGTTAATGAGTATCTCAACAGGTATTGTGAAGCCCTCTTTAGCTGCTAATGTTTCTAGTGGAAATACTGTATATTGTACCTGGTTGCAGGGTAAAGTATAGCATACTCATCTAGCAATGGTAATTATGGTATCCTGTTCCATCATTATAATCTGAATAGGATAGCACATTCAGAGTTTTTCATTCATTTAAACCAGTAATAACTGCTTTGTAGAGATCTGGATGACTGAGATACATCTATGCATTAAAGAGTTTATCTTGGGGTCGTCAACAATTTTTAAGTAAACTCACTTCTTTTAGGAAATATAGTGTTCACAGGCACAATTTTTCTCCTGTGTTTGTGGATGATTCACTGTACAGTTTTGTCTTGCCAGCTGTATCTTTGAATACTTAGACAATGTACGGCTGAGTTCCTGAGAAGTGTCAAAAGGCAACACCAAGCACAGCGATAACCAGGCAGGCAAATTTCTCATCCCTTTGACAAAAGGGTCTGTCCCACGTACTAACGGGTCCCTCAGTGGGTGGGAAGGAAAGTGGGCAATTCTTCAGCCCAGCTGACATGGCTTTGCAGCTGCTCACAAGGAGATGTGCTGCTCTGACAGCTCAGGGAACTCCCGGGAGCATTTTGCATCCCTCGAGCCCAAGGACTTGTGGTCCTCTTGGTGTGACCTTGGTCTTGGCACCACCAGCAGCCACTGGTCCTGCTACTGGACCTTCCTCCTCATGTTCAGAGAGCTCATAGTGTTTGAAGTCAGACAGGGAATAAGTCCATGTCTGAAAGAAGAAAAAAAAGGTAGGTTCTATTCCTGGTGATACCTCCCAAGCCGCTTTGCTGTTCTAACCATTAATATTGAATAGATTCAGAACTTACTCCTTTGCTACCAACAAAAGTAGGACGTTCCAGCTCTTTCTAGGATATTGCTTCTACTTTTCTACACAGCTAATTGCGACAAATCTTATTTTCATGTTGATCAGTATTTATTGTTGCTGTAAAATAGCGTATGTTGTCGTGTTTTTCTTATCAATGCAAAGTGATAAAAAGCATCCTCCAATTAACTCCTCTTTAGGGAAAGAAAATAAAAACACAGTGTCTCAGTAGGTGTTGGAGAAAAAAGCATATCCAAATATTATTATTTATTTGAAGTGAATGACTTTAGAAATACAGAGTAATTCAGTAAAACCTATGCAATATTTTTTTTTTTTTTGCCATACATAGACCCAATAATTATAGTATAGAGTTTATTCATTTAATTTGGACTAATTTAGAAAGTGAAATATATAATGGTGCAACTGCTTTGTTCTTTTTCTAATAAAAGGTAGGAGCTTTTGAGTGTTATTAGACTGAGATAAGCTAGGCTTCTTTATAGCACAATTTTGTATGTCTGAACTAGCAAAAGCCTTTGAAGTCCTATGAATCTTTCTGCTTGTTAATTCTTCCATTTGTTTGATTTTTGGTACAAAGAAAATGAAAGAATATGATGAGATTATGGCATTTTAAGTCAATATTTATTAAAAAATCAATCTCGATGAAAATCTGCCCATCCCTCTAATTAGATGAGGCAACTTGAGGTTGATTTTTAATTGCAAAAGTAATTACACGGAGCAGATAGCCAGTGACATTTGATTATCTAGGTGATTGATTAAAAAGCCTAGCTCACAGAGCAGATTGTCAGCCAGGGGAATCGAGACAAAAGAGCAAATTAAAAAAGTTGTCCTGTTAGTAATCACAAAATTCAAGGATGAAATTACAAAGCTAAACACCTCCAATCCACCTCATCTTCATCACTCAAATGTCTGCAGCATGCCTGAGCTCAAAAAGGGGCGATAAAGAAACGGATTACTTTTAAAAGGAGGAAGTATTCGGGAAATATAAAATAGAAAGAACAAAAGCACTGCTGAGAATAGGGACTTCAAGCACACAAGCAAAGAAATAAAAATTTCTCTTAATTGTGACAGAGTTCATTTTGTCTATGCTCTTATAAAAGCTCATTAAAACCAAGCAGGGTTAGTCAAATTAAATATATTGGGAAACAAAATATATTTTTAGCAACACATCTTAATGATTATTCAAGAATCTGGTCTAGATTATCCCTTCCTCCTCCAGTGTATGTATTTTACAGTGAATGTTCATTTAATTTTCTAATACTTTGGATTTATTTAATGTCATTTTAGTAGATTGCATTCTGAAATTGATGTCTTGCAGTAAAGGATGTTACAAAATGTTTGTGAAATTCATATATAAGATAATGTGAATAAAGCAGAAAACAGAAGGAGGATTACGTTCGCTTATAGTATCCCATTTTATTTTTAATTTTATGATGCTTACCTCTTTGGGCTATACTATTTTTGGAAGTTGGTCCAAGGAGTTGATGAGCTACAAATCCTAAACTGTGAAACATCCTTAAACCAGAACATCTTGATGTATATAGCACCATGATGTATAGTATGCTTCCATTGACTCTGGAGGCTTTGGATCAAGTCCAATGTGTGCTTTTTTATTTTTTTTATTTTTTTTTACCATGACAAAGTACTGTTGTGTTTTATCTGAATTATCAGATTGTGTTGGCTAAATGGTCTTTGGCAGAACCATTTCAGTCAACTCAAAATGGCATTTAAGCCTGAAACTCATTCATGAAAAATAACTGCATTTTCTGAAACATCACGTGACTTCTTGATATCACTTTTCTGTCATTTATACAAGTGTCTGTCATTTTCTGTACCACAGGTGCATAAAAGGTGGTTCGATAGTGAGGAGTGAGCTTGAATAGCAATTATTCTTTAATTTGAAACAGAAACATGTGCAGATAATATTGTAATCTGTTTTATTGGAATAAAACAGCCCAGAAAAGAGAAGGGCAGTGAAATTGTTGTAAGCATCCCGTCCAGGGTCAGTTAATGTCCAGCCTGTCAGCCCTCAAAGTCCTGCAGAGCTCAAGGGCACCTTATAGCAACTGGTAGCAAGTGGTGGATTTACCATGGGGGTGTCAGCATCAGGCCCTTCATCTCTTGTCTCGCAGTCATTCGGTGAAATCTTGGTGATTCAGTTACTAATTGCATGGAAACAACCTGGTTTTCTTCTTCCATAGCTTTGTCACTGAGAAAAAGAAATTATTACTAGACTGTTGGATTTGTTAAATGCCAGGTTTGTGTTGTTCTTTTGCGAGGTTCTGTTACCTGTCGCCCATCAAAATGTAATCTGACAAAGAGTAAAAAGAAAAAATCAATTGATTAAAGGTGCTTCTTGCGTATTACAACACTGTATATTTTTCCAGGTTCCTGATGAGCCTTTTACATAAAAGTGACACAGAGATGGATGTAGGCCTTGGTGTGTTCCTAGCTGCCTGACTTGGAAAAAAACGATAGATAGATAGATAGATAGATAGATAGATAGATAGATAGATATACAAAAAATTGCAGGAAAGACAAATTATTACACAATGAGAGGGTCCAATCAGTTGTGGAAATGTGTAACTGGCAACCTCAATAGAGCAATTTGAATAGAATAGCACCGTAGAAAATCAGTATCCATTTTCAGTATAACAACATGTGTAAGGGTGTGTTGGGTAGTTTGTAAAAATTACAACAGTCTTTGTTTCTCTTTCAGCATTTTTAGGAAAGGGGGTGAAATCGGCAGAAATAATTTTCTACAGGAGCAACTGCCTCATTGTTTAACAAACAAAATGTCAAAAAATTTACAGATTTGGGTCATTTCAAAGCTTTCTGCAGACAATTTCACCTCCCTCCAATTTCAGAGGCTCAAAGCAAAGTCACAGAATAAACTCAACCTTGCATATTACACCTCTGTTAAGTCTAATACTAATTCCTCCATCTATAATGTTTACAGTTTATGTATCATTTGAGAGATGATGTCTTTGTTCACAAGCTAAATATTCTTTACATCACTATATTTACAATTGTTGGCTTATTTTCTCACATGGCATCTACTTCACAAAAATGGGCTCTGTTGTATGGACACAGAACCCTCATCCCAGTTTTCCAAAAGAGCTGCTAATATCTATGATTCTTTTGATCCACTTTCAGTCCTTCTCAGTCTGGGTACCTCTATTTTTGCTTCTGCCTGCCTTAAACAAGAAATTCAGATGTTGGTAATTAACTGGAGTTCCCCTGCTGCCAGCCTCAAATCAGTTCCAAAAAGCCCTGTATATTGCTACTTCTGCATTTGTTAACAATGTCCAGACAACAGGTCTGCAATTAGATTCCCATCTGTTAGGCTGAGCACTTAGCACAGCCAACGGATGCAAATGAACTTATGTCCCTCAGTGGAGTGGATCCCCAACTAGCAGTGTTATCCTGGAAAAGAAATTTAGCAGTAAATGACAGGGAAGGAGACAAGGCTTTTAATAATACAGCAGCCCTAAAGTCTTTAAATGAAAACAATAAAATACTGTTGATAAATATGATGGTTACTCCAACAAATGAGAAAATATATTCAAGTATTCTACTGTTTTCCTCAATGTTTTGAATGCTACATTAGATTCAGGGGGCAGATGCCAACTTTAAGTGTTAGGTATTGTGCTTACTGCACAAAGTAATGCTACTCAGTGATCTGAATGGTAGAATTCTGCACCAGTTATTGCTTGAGACTCTTGAAGGAATTCTCCAAAATATTAGATATTTTCATGGGATAAAATGGAAAAGGCAGAGAGATGCATTTTTAGAAATTCTTGTGTTTAATCTCAAATTGCAATTTTGTATCAGTTCTAACAGTGTTATAATAAGGGATAATCCTACCAAGTCCATAGACTGTGTGTTGGAGGATTAGCTAAAGCTTGCATATTTAAATGTTTCATTTTCTACTGGAATGTCTATAAAACAGACAGTAAAACCCACTTAAACTAATACCTGTTGAAGGGCTAAAACAGTAAGGAAAAAAAACCTCTGTGCGAACTCAGATTTTCTTTAAGTATTCATTGTATTACTCTCTTGCCATTTCAGACTTTGCAAATCAAAAAATAAATATTCTGTATAGTACATGAATATAGAGTTTAAAAGGCTTTTTTCGTATGCATTAAAATGTAATAGTCTAGTGTAAAATGAGTTTACATGTTTATATTAATTTCTTTCAACAATATTTATAGCTTAGAACAAACACAATCCTAAGCTAATAGTAGAAGATGCATTTCTAAAGTAATGCTTGCAATTATTCTGCTACCTTAGTAAAAGGAGAGAACATTTCTACATTATAAAAACAGGGGAATGGTTTTTGGCGGAGTTTATTATGTACAGAGTTCAAATTTACACAGGTTAGTTTTTGTTGTGGCTTTTTTCTCTTTGGAAGTGGTAATGAGCATTTCAAATTGTGTCGTGGCTGTTTTCAGTGAGTTTTTTCCCAGCTGTCTGTGGGATCTGGACTGCACAACGCATTTCTTACGCAAGCAAAAATACTAGGATGACAGTCTCAATGACAGCAAAACAATTGGCAATATTAAAATTGAAATAATAATAATAAAAAAAGCTTCTAGGGTAACCATCAACATATTATTTGTGAGATTGGGTTTTCATTGTTCTGCTTGCCAGATGTAATGAGGCCATTCATGCCCCCAGCATCTTTACACCCAAGGAAGATAAAGGGGTGTGGAGATCTGCTCCAGAGCACAGAGCAACAACCTGGCAGAGTGGAAATGGGAATATTCACATTCCATATTGCCAGTGTGGAGCAACGCACTGGCCACCAGTTGTGCCAGTAAAGCACATTGTCGCTTCATAAAGCAACTTGGGTTTCTGGGTATACGGAAGAGTTAGAAGTCATCAGAATGACTTGTTGGTTCACAGTTAGAGCTTTGCATTGCCAGGCAAGTCCACTAAGTCATCTTTATGGCTGCAGGTTCTGCAAATAGTGGTGTTGTGGAGAGGAGAGGGAGCTGTGATGGTGGCGGGCTGGTGAGGAGCAGTGTCAGCTGGGCTGGAGCAGAGCACGGTCTCGCTTGTCTGCTGGGGGCAAGGTGGCAACCTGCCTGTTGGAAAGATGTGCCCTGCTCTGCAGAAACAAGTGTGACTTTTGCATTGAATAAAAGTAAATGGACTTAGAGGGGGTTTTTTTGGGCCCTTCGAGAAAAGTTGCAGCCATTTGTTCCAGCCTCGCTAACACTGCAGGATCACTCAGGATGAGATGTCTGCTGCTTGTCACCATGACAAAAGTGCAGATCTTTGCCTCCGTGGGATTTGACTTTTCAGGGCCTGACAGGAGATGTGTGGGATCAGAATTCCCTGCCAGGCAAGCTGTTGGTCCAAGTGTACTACAGACAGGGTGGGAGCTTGTGATTGCCTGGTCCGTAGCCTGCTAATCTTCCAGATTAGTCTATGCTTTCTCCCCTGGGGGATAGAAGGCCATCAGCAGAAAACAAGAGCAATCCATTGCTCTTTCACTGACAATAAACAGAGAGTGACAACAGCTAGAGTCCTTGTTGCAGTGCTGGCGGGATCTGTGAATGTATGTGGGTATGGTGCTTAAGTCAGTCACATTATTCTTTCTGTTCTTAAATAGAAAATTACTTGTATATGCAGGTGATGGAGAGACTGCATGTGGGAAAGAGGGACTACAGGAGTGCACAGGTGCATGAAGAGGTTTTTTTAGCAGGAAAAGTTTGGTCTGATGCTTCTGTACTTGCCCTACGCTATGCTGTTATGCCACTAGTATCTCATCTCAGCAGTAAACTGGGGCCATCCTCTGGTCCTTGTGCTTTGAAAGGAGCATTGCTTTAGGTAGACGCATGTAGGGTGGCACAGCTCCTGTGGCTCAGGGGGCATTATGTACTCAGACAGCTGGCAGCGAGGTGGTACAAGGATCCTCTGCTTTCAAGTGGAGCGAAGGAGCAGCGACAGGAGTGAAGCCTTGGGCTGGGTCTGGTGGTGGCTGTAGGACACGAGGTCAGCGAGTTCTACCAGCCCAGCTGCTGCTCCATGGCAAGAGAAATGCTCGTGGGCATGGCTGGGAGCACAGACACCGCTGGGCTTGGAACGAGGGCCTCACAGCTTTACTTATGCTGTCAGACAATATGTAACTCTTTCTGCCTTCTAAATCAGAAACTGGCAGCTCCACACCAGCCTAATCATTGGTACTTTCTCTGGGTCTCTTTTGTCTATTGCTTTGCTTGGTTTAGAGGTTGGTCTCCCATGGAACAGCCTCTTCTACCAAGAGCAGCCATGTGTTTGTGACCAGGACTCAGGTTTTTGGTGTGTGGTTCTTGTGACAGGAATACTTACGGGAGTTTGAATGAGTGCAGATTTGCTCCTTGCCTCCTCAGCTTGCACACAGGCTCACAGACTTATAACTCCTGTGTCCTTGCCGGGACAGCAAACTCCTGCAGTACAAGTGACAATGAGCTACTTAATCTGCACATGTTTTCCAGAAGTAGTGTTTTCTCACCACATGTGACCACTATTTTTGCATTCTTGATTTCTTGTCTTTGAATTCTTCTACTTCCACAGACTTTTCTTTTATAGCTTTGTGTTGTTTAATTATTTTTTAAAGAATTTATATGCAGGCTTTCTCCCTTTAATAACAAGCGCTTCAACTTCTCCAGTGCAACGTCTACCAGCTAGCTTCTTCTTTCGCTTGCATTGTTATTACCTGGAGGTAGGTCTAATAACAGGAGTACAGCATCAATGTCCTGCATTCAAGCAAGGAAATTAACCTAATAATTGTCTCTTAAATGCATTCTTTCATTACACAACTTGTGGGGGCAAGGGGCAGAGGTCATTTAACTCACACAGTGATCACATTGTCATCAGCATAGAATACTATTATCTCAGTAGGTTATACCTAATCCTACCAATAATGTTTTCACTGGCCTAATTTTTCTAGTAAAAAAAAAAATTGATGAGGTAACAAAAATGGGTCAAAAGAACCGATTTAATGAACACCAACTAATCAGCATGGCTAGAGTTTGTTGGAAGAAATGTAGGCAATTTTTGCTCCATTTCCACTGGAAATAAACCTACCAGCCCTTTGAAATCTGTTACTACCGTTTATTCTTTTGCTTGTTTTGTGGCATGGAGGACAGCTTGGCTTTTGGCATCAATTTGTTATTGCATCTCTTCCTGCTTGCTTCCTGTCAAAAAGGTTATGTCCACTATAATATCAAAGGGGTGACTGCAGCCTGTTTAGACATGGCTGTAGGATTTGGATGAGTGGCTCAAGAACTGGTAGGAAGCCAGTTATTTTGGTGTGAGGTGCAGGTTACAAAATGCTCTAACCTGAGTGGGCACTGAGCCCTTCTGCTAATATGTTGCTGCTTTGTTTTCCTCTCTGAGCATGAAACACCAACATTTTGGAGACTATTTAGTTATGCGAGGGCAGGAAGAGAGGTTATGGGGCTACATTAGTTATACCTCCAAATATCTTGATAGTAAAGCTTCCACCCAGAATGGGCTGCGCTTTGACACACCAGAAGTGCTCAGCCTCAAACACAGCGTGTAGGCAATTCAGGCTGTATTGGACCACTTTTAGTTTGATAGGAGTTTGTTTTCAGGCAGTTGGATTTGCTCAGTCTTTGGTAAGCCAGTGTTTTTCTCTGCAGTGGGACGTTGCTTCGGGACGAGCTGTGTATTTATTCTGTCTGCTCCGTGATCTTGGTGTGTGCCCTGCAGGTACTACAGCCTTCCTGCACACTGGTGTGTGCTGTAACTGTAGCACACTGTTATAAAATAATCATTATAATTATCATCTGTAAGTAGTCCAAAATAATCTGATTGTTATAAAAGAGAGGATGGGAGAGAGTCTAGGAAGACAACATAAACATAGGTGTCATCTGCAAGAGGAATTCACGTGTGACACTGGTGACGTGGGAGCCATAGTAAGACTCTGGTTTCTGGCCTGAACAAAAAAAGGGAAAGAAAAAAATGAATATTTTTACTTTTCTGGTTTATTATTTGCCCTTTGATATCTCCTATCATGTTGACAAAGAGAGCTTCTACCCACACTAGGTGCTTATTATTGCTAAACTGCTGTTGAAGCATGCTGGAAATTCATTTACAATCTCTCTCACATTCTCTGTCACATTGGGAATCAATATCTGAGCATGACTGCCACCTCCAGAAGTAACCCACAGTACCAGCTCCCTTCAAATACTTTTTACATCAAGCGTTGCCCCCTGGCACGTACCCTTTCCCCAAGCCCTGCTCCAGCCAGGCTCCGCTGGTCTGTGGTCAAAGTGTTAGGCAGCAGTTTTTATTAACTATAATAACAATATTGCAGAGATGGCCAATTTAAACTGAAGTCCTAGCACAGCCCTGCATTTCACAGCTGATTCATATTGACGAGCGCTGCTTACCCTGTGAACTCCAAGCTGCTGGAATGAGCAGAACAGCTGCAGTTTTCTTTCAAGTTACAGGATCCAAAGGCAGCAGTAATTGTTTTTGAAATGTTTCTTTTTATTATTATTAAATAAGTTCATTGTATATATTGAAACCTGGCTCATTCCTGCTCTGATTCGCTTCCCTTTTCATGCCAGGCCCAGAGTGAGGGAACAGTGCGTGTGTTTTGGATTGCTTCTAAGTCATAATAAAAATATCCTTTCTGCAGGGAGAGGGTGCCATCTCTGCCATTGCCTCAGAAATGTGTAGTCCATAATTAGTCGGGATTTCCAGCTCAGAATGCTAAATGGAAGAGACAGGCCGAACAAGAAACCCAACAAAATAACTAGATTTTTATTAAGCTAACATAAAAGTGCAGAAATATGTTAGTCATATATCATGACAGGTTCTAGCCCAGTCTTTATGTGTGTATTGGCACAGGGAATCAAAGCCTGTTTGAAAAGATATGCTTACAAAGTAAGGCACTTTACCGACTGTCAGGAACTGCTTTGAAACACATCCTTACCTCTAGATGCTATTTACCTTCAGGATGTACACTGTATAGGCTCTCTGCAGCTGAAAGGCCCCAGGCTTGAGTAGCAGCAGTTGCTGTATCTTCCAAAAAGCCCTTGTAAATTATCACATATGTGCCTTGCAGCAGCGACCTGTTTGCTCAGCAGGCAAACACAATGCAGCAGCATTATTAAATTTCCATGAAGTTTACCAAATTTGCAGGATCAGTAGGGTGGACCCAACAGGGAAGCTCTCCTACTGCCTACAGCACCTTTAAAGCAGCTGATGGTACCGCTGATACTTTGCATTCTGCTGTTCCTCTGCTGCTGTAGCCATCTACTTAATCTCCACAGCAAAGATTAGTTTATTCGATTAAGTTCGTTCCCTATAGACCATCCCTGTAGCTCCTTGGAAGGCATCACGACTGTGTGTCTCCAACCTTTTACCAGCTAAAAAGATTCAATAAAGTAATCTTTTCCCCCTCCTTTTATATGATTGGAAAATAAATTGAAAATGAATTTCAGTTATTGCCTGTGTTTTAAATATGAGATAAAGGTCAGCCCCCTCTAGCTATCTCCATAGATGGAGATTAACACAAGCATGTTCCATTATAAAATCATATAGCAGTTTTGTAAATCTGTCAAGTCATCTACAAATATATAATTAGTCTGTTAGATTTTGAAATCAATAAACAATGACTTTTCAGTCCTGTGCCTAGAAAGCTTTGCTGGAGTGCTTTAGGCATAGGAGTCCAAATAGCAAAATGTTTGCACTGTATACATTAAGTTGTTCTCTGGATCTGTTTAGATGTCGAAGGTTAATTGAAAATCAGGTGTATGTGTGCTCTTTTTTATTACCTCTTTTTTTTTAAAAAAAAAAAACTCTACTTAAGGGAAGCAAATTTTAAAGTTGGGTTTTTTTGTTAAAGCAGTGTGTCAAACAGTCGATGTTCAAAGTGTAAACTTCCCATTTTTCTTTTCATAGTTAGCTACAGCAAGACGGTGACTTGGAATGTTTGTAAGGCAACATTCATAGACATATTTATACAAGGCATGTGTTCACCGTTTGTCATCACTGTCACAGAACATGATTTCCCGGGTCAGAAAATTGACTTCAAAGCCTGACCCTGAAGATTTGACTTGCCTGTTTGCTTATTCTGGTTCAAGATGTGATGTCAAAAGCTGTCCTATTAGTGGCACCTTTTCACATTTAGTTTGCTCAGGTTGATAATAATGATACTGGAAGGACCGCGTTTTGATGTTGAAAGAGATAGGGGAAGCAGCAGTGCTGAAGCGGGTGGTGTTGACAGTAGGGAGTGAGATTGGGAAAAGGTATATTAAAATGTGAATATTGCTTCGAGTGAAAATATTCCTTTGTTAGAATGCTGTATGTCATCATGAAATTAATTTGATTGCTGCATCCTGTTCCTAAATAAGTTTGGGTTTTTAATATGGTATAGGCACTGTTTATATACCAGTTGCAAGTATATACATATGTATGGTTTGAATGCAATTTGTAAAGTGGATTAATTAGGATACACTGATTAGAATGGATTACACCATGTTTCTTTTAATTAATAATTTTACTACTGGATTTTGATATGCAGAAATTGTTTCTAAGGTCTATTTGCTTTAGAAATAGACTAGTATAATTTTATCTCCAGTTCTCAAAATCAGAACTGCTGCCATTGGTCTCCTGGTTATGCTAGTGTGGCATTGTTACAGGTTGCTGGATATACATAAGGGTCTGTCAGAATCCAGGGTTCTTGAAGAATAATAATTTTTAAAAAATAGATTATTGAAACAACAAGAAGACACTTATGACAGTGTAAACGTCAAGTAAATAACTTAATGCTCATGATTGAGTGTCCTGGGTTTTAACTAATGGTTACCTGTTTATTGATCTTCCCTGTGACCTGGGCCCTCTTCAGGGCACAGGCTTCTGCAGCCCTTCAGCTCCCATTTTCTGTATTCACAAAGGGTTTCACTTGACAGTTGAGAACACTAATGTTAATAATAATTTCATTCCTTATGTTTGCCCGTGGTGTCTGTTCAACTGATGTAGCAGTAAAGCAAGTGGGGTTCCTGGGAAGTGGACGGGTCACATCATGGTTGGGGTCTGGGACTTTGGGGTGGCAAATATTCTGATTTTTCAAATGGTTATTGGTTACAGTTTTTGTACCCTATAGAACTTTACACATAGAATGTAACTGAAGAGCTCAATTTTAATAAGTTTTTGATATAGAGTAGTTATTTCAGAATACTACCACATGCCCAGCAGTAGGGAAAGCAGACCAACTTTTGCCAAAATAGCTAACTTGGTAAGAACGTGTATGTAATTCTGGGCAACGTTTATTTGTCTGTATTTGTTTATGTCTGTGATCTGCAGAATGTGTTCTTTCTGCATGCAGTTTACATTGTGCAAGGAAAACATAAAGCAGACCTCTGGTAGCCCTGTAGAAATAGGCAAATTCTGCCAGCTTTTCTTGAAAATAAGTTGCAACCTCGCCAAAAAAATACCACAATGCATGAATATGGATCACACAGCTGGACCTAGGAGACAAACATCATCAGTCTTAGTGGGGCTTGACGGAATGAAGTTTGACTAATGGTCTCTTTTTATTGAGGTAGCTGCTCGGTCCATGTAAACATGTTATAATATCATCTAAATCAAGATAATTACTCAGGTATATGTTATCCAAGGATGTTGTATCTTACTGACTTGGCTTGTATTTGTGTTCAGATTTGTACCTACAAAATCTATTGAGAGGCCCAGAGTGTTTAAATGCTGCATTTGTTGCATGAAAGTGTACCTGAGACTAAGTCACAGTCAATTCTCCTGAATACATTCCTTTAAAAATGGCTATTTGAGTAATGTTATTTAAACTGCAAACAGTAAATCTTACAATCTTCATATTATTTGTTCCACCCATCCCTTTTCAAATGGACAAAACATCCTGACACCTTCCCAATGAAGACATGTTTAGGGGGGAGGGGAAAGATGTAGAACGAATTCAGTAAAAAACCCTATTAGGTGTGATACACACTTTAGTTGTAATTAGAGAATTTTGTCTTCAAGGAAAGTCACCTTGACTTTAAAAACTAAACAAGTCCTGAGTGATATGCTAATTATGATGCATCTCTTTGACTAAATGGTTGAATAAGTTTTTAAGCACTCTTCTGGCTTAAATAGTTCACAAGAAGTTCTTCCTTACTGGTTTTTTTTTTCCTACTCTCCCTAAACAGAGTTGGTTGGTCAAGTTGATCTCTTGTTTGAAATTCAATCAAGGGCATTAAAGTGTAAACCAGTTGGAAAAACAAAGAGCTTAGGGAAATCATTTGCTTAAACAACAACAAACAAGCACTGGTAATCTTCTTACAGAAATTAATGAAGGGAAAACCCCCTCAGCTTGGGTGGATAATGATCCTTAGCTATCATGTAACAAGCCTAGAAGGTTTAGGGAGAAGGTGAAAATTAAGAAAGCTGGATTAAACTGAACTTCCAGAGGAACAAAAAGAAATTCAGGATAAAGATCAGTTTTCCCAATTTGAGATTCAAAAGTAGTCCTGAACTGGAAGGAGCTTAATCCTTTATGCAAATTTGGTTTAAAGTTAAGTTTTCATCTCAGAATGTTTTTTACTTCTACTTGCATGGCTAATTTAAATACTTAAAAAATCATTCACACAACTATCTTGTTAATATTTGCTTTATGCAATGAAAGCTTTTTCATCGGGTAGAGCCATAAAACTAGTAAATGTAAAAAAAAATGGTTACCTTTGTCTTCTCCTGATTGTCTTTAATGCTTATTCTTTACTAATTAATCTCTTCAAATTATTTAACCACAAAATTGAGATCTCTTCACATTAGAGTCCGCCTCAGAGGATATTCATAAGGGACTTCCTGATAACTCAACAAAATTTAATTAGTTTTCTCAGTACCTACATGTTTATCTTTTAGTAATGAAAGGAGATACCTTCACTTCCACTAAGAAATTGAACTCGCTTCTGTAACTTCCATTCAACCAGTCCTCATTGAAACAAATAAGCTACTCTTATGTCACATATACTTCTACGAACAAAATATTAATGGATATTTCAGTAAATGTTTTTAGTTATCCTGTCTCCATTTAATGTGAAAAAAGATCATTGAACATTGCAGTTAATTCTCCCTTCCTCTCTCTTCTTTTACCAAAAGAAAATTTGCCTTCTGTTTTTTCCCTTATCTCAAGGCTCATCAATGCTCAGGGCTTGTTTTAAGTCACTGGAAGTGCTGAAAAGAAAAGCGGTGGAAATACATGTTTTGTAACTCTGCTGGGACAGGTGGAACAATTCTCTGTCAAAATATCCCATGAAAGCTTTACTAATTAAATGAAAAAGTGGTGTTTGGGGATCTGGGCAGGGCAGACCCTGGGGGAAGCCAGTTGGCAGTTTCACCCACCCTGAATCCATCCTCACGCAGTGGAAGCTGTAGGTGGATGCTCATTTAGGCTCCAAGCCCACAGACACTTCCAGGCATACTCAGATTTATGGGACTATTTGCAGTGTGTGGAGTTCACCCCATACCTTTGCAGGTACAGAGTGTGGCTCTTTCCAGCCATAGGTACCTCACCTCTTTGCAGAGGAATGGTGACTTCAGAAGGTGTAAGAATTTCAGGACATCAGCTGGACAGGTTTGAAACGTACTACACATGGTATGCAGCCTGCTGAAAAACATTATTTAATCTTGAGGGATGTAGGGCAAGGAGAACAGGTGAAAATTGCCTTTAAAATCAGAGCGGTAATATTAATAATTACTTTAAACGTTTGTACTGTGCCATCACCTTACCATTAAGCCTGATGTCCTCCTTTCTCAGAAGTTCTTCTGGCTTATTCTCAAATACATTTAAAGTGTTAAGTAACACAAAGTCAATGAAGCTGGTGATACTTTAAAGTTCTTAGAGACTGTTTTATATTTCAGTGTAGATTAGATCAGACTGAGCAGAAGTCACTTCATATGAAATATCCTCGAGTGTGTAATCTATTGATTTAGTTTTGCAGCCTCAATCTAGAATTTAAGTGAGAAGACTGAAAGAAGAATTCCTTCACATTTACTTCACTGAATCTATCTTCATGGCTTGTCAATAATTCCCTATATGAACAGACAGGAAATTGTACACATTTTGAAAGCTTGAGTAGCTGTCTAAAATATTCCAATCGAAATCTGTTTATTCCTGTTCTTTCTAAAAGAACTTCCAAGAATATCAGAAGGAAATTTTTTGATTGTACTGAAAATAATGCCCATATAACTGTTTACAGAGTTTTTGACTTGCACAAGATTTGCCTTCAGTTGATTCTTAATATGCCTTCAATATAGCATTTTTAAGAAGTTGTTTCCCTTTTAACCCTATTAATACAGAAACAGAAGTATGCTAAACCGTGTTTCTTTAAACTGGCATATTTACAGTCCTTATCTGGTCCCCATATCTGCAGCCTTGATCGTTTACAAATCTACAAGGCATTTACTCCCTTTACAAATCTACAAGGCATTTACTCCCTGAATATCCCTTCCCAGTAGGGCAATGCGGGGAGCTGGGGCACAGAGAGTCTCAAGTCCTGGTCCTCAAAGATCTTTAGATGCTTAATATGTTTCTTACAACCAATTAGAAATCTTACTTGTTTTCATTAGGAAACATAACATAACTCATCTTACACTGTCAGAACTGAACATCTTTCATGTCACCGTAACTAGACAACAAGACTTATTGAAGCTGACCAATAGTCTTATTTGGGACTGTATTTGTTGATGAAAGTTCAGAGTTGTCTACCTGCTGAAGGAGTGATCTCTAATGCATCCATGCAGCTTGGGCTGTTCTGCAGCAGCCAAGGCTGACCGATAAGTAGGGCATGTTGGCTACTGTTATACAGTGAACGCTTTCATGCTCATTTTATTGAATCTACGAAGCTTGGCTTTGAGGAACAATCCCAGTAGTCCAGAGGTAGACCGCAGCATCCAGAAGTAGGAGGGATAGCATGTAATAATCTAACCTGTATAAACGTTTCCTGCGCCCATGGCTCAAGCTTGAGAGGAGCTGTTAATATAACCATCAAGGACAATTCGGTAGGTTCTGCTTCAAACTGGGAGGCTGTTACCAAAAGGCCTCAGGCTCTCTATAAGAAATCTCTGTCTAATTGAGCAGGAACTCTTGGGTGATTCCTAAAGGCACCTATAATGTTCTAACTGCCATTGTTTTTGCTGATTATGAGTTAATCCTGTATTTTGCATGGTGCTCCACATGGGAGCTTTCCTGAGTTCATTACTACTGCAGAACTGGCTGATCTGGGTGAGAGATCAAGCTGGAAGGAATCCTCCAAATCTCATGTTGCTTTGTGGTCAGAGCCGCAGAGGAACAAAATTTAAATAAAAGACCTTTGACTCCAGTTTTCTTGCTGCTATCTGAGTAGCTTATTGTAGGACTGAGAAAGCACCATTGTATATGTTGCTATAGGCAAAACTCTTCTCTGGGACTTTAAATTGTTCCTGGACATTTGTGGAATCTAGATACTTTTCTGTAAATCAGGACCAGTGGTGTGATCTCTTTGAGCAAAATGAAGTATATGGTAAAAAAAACCTAATATGTATATGCTTTAGCTATAATTGTAATGTGTAATACACTTACAATGTGTAATTATTCCAGTTTTACAGATGGGGGAACTGAGGCACAGAAAATAACAAGTCATGTGAGATAACACAAGGTTTTAGTGACAAAGTTGCTCCTTTCTGCTCCTGTAAGCTATGATAAAGCTGCCCTGTTCCATTTCTTCAGAATAATACATACATAATATTTCCCTAGCATGAATCTCATGTTGTTTTGAGCTTCTTTCATACCTTTATTACTCACTTAAAGGTAGTTTAAAACACCCTAATTCTGTATATACTGCAAATCCATACTTTGGGAGGAATTTTTGAAATATCTTGTATGTCTGATTTTTATGTAAAAAATGGGTTACCAGTTAATTCACTTTTACATTTAATAACCTGCATAGTGCATAACTACGATTGCAGACTGTAACCTCAATTTTTCACATTTATGGGCTTTCTTGTATATTAATCTAATGAAAAGTAAAGATTGGGCAGTTGCATGTAAAACTTCATAAATAATAATGCTTAAGGCTGCTGCCTGAGTTGTGAAAGAAACACTGTTTTTCTCCTTTAACACGAAGCTTTAAGGACTTGATGTCCTGATCAAGAAGGAATGCTTTAATAAGCATCCATGTTAGAGGGTTTGTGCTGTGTAAGCTTGGTACAGACCATATGGGCAAAAAGGCACATTGTGTGGCGACAACTGCCCTGCTTGTCATCCCCAATCATACTTGCTCTAATCCTTGTTTTAATTTACTCTGCTTGTACAGCACCAATCCTGCCAGTGCGGTCCTTAGGGTCCCTTCATTCCTGCCATTTATGACAAGGAATATGCAAAGGCACAATTATTCATCCACTAAGGTGACAGAGAAGGGCTCTGCTTGGGAATATGTTCCCAGACTTGCAGCATCATAATGTCAGTTGTTAAAGCACTTTGCAGTCGCAAACAATTCTTGAGAGACTTTTTTTTTTTAATAGAAATATTTTTGAACACAGAAGTGCTAAGACTAAATGAATCTTTATTGATTAAGAAGTGCAATGCTGGAAAGTTTTTTTGTATATTATGTTCTCCACACTTTGCCTTTTATTCAAATGGCATGTTTTTCATCTTTCCCCTTCCCCTTAATTATTGTGCTTTTATCATTTGTTTAACTTCAGACAAAGGATATTATGTTGAACCACCCTTATTAAGTCTTACAGATTGTATATTGTTTATATTCTGCCATACACCACATTCCTAAACGGACCAAAAAAAAAAAAAAAGCCAACAAAAAACCCTGAAGTGTAGCATTCAGCCTCTCAAGTCCATGATGTATTTCATTTGCTACGGTCAGAGCAATTTTAACAATGCCTTTCATTTTCTTATAGCCTAAAATGATTTTCTTTCTGTGAGGCCATTCTCCAAAACTTCTCTTCCCCTTTCAGGGTATCATTTGCAATTTAAAGCTAACCTGGTGAGTGTGCTCACAATGGGCTTGCCCATAAAATGGTTCAAGGCCTGCCTGCATGCCTAATGAGGTTGATGTTGAGCTATTTAGCTCTTTGTCCTTCCATAATATCTACTTAATGCAGTTCAATGGGAGTGGATTGTTAGAAGCATTAAAGATTCTATTAAGTCTTTACTAAAGCCACTCTATTCTAGTCCAGCTGTATAGTGGCAAGAGCATTAAATTTGAGAATGTAGTGGGAACAAGGGGCCTGAAAAAGCACCTATAAAAAAGGGACAAATTTCCTAACCAAGTAAGACCACACTCAATTTAAGACCTGTTACTTTTGCATCCAGACCTAAACAGTTTCTCAATGTGCATCTCACAGTTTCTGAATGAACTCTAATGTCCCTTAATGGATGAACAAGGTGCAGTTTTAAATATTCATTTATTTCCAAAGCACGTGAGTAGGTTTTTGCTTTGCCGCACTATTGAAAATAAATAATGTTATAATTTTCATCTTGGAGAACCTACCAAATTCTTGCAAAGACCTCCTTCCAGATAATGTTTAAACGTGATGTATTTTCCCATTTGCTTAGATACTGTAATGAGATTAATCTGTATTGTGAATTCAGAAATCTCTGCACTTTGGGAGAAGATAAACAAGACTTGTGACAAAAAATATTCATTCAACACATTGTTTTGCTGAAGGGATTGTTTTTTATCAGGCCTGTATGGCGCTAGCCACCAGCATTGAGAAGAGGGAATAAAAAAAAAAGAAGGGGTAGAATGGCCAGGATTTCACACAGTTGGCATTGACTTGGCTTGAAGAGGCAAGCACTAAGCTGTCTTTTCAACCATAGTAAAAACCCTCCATCTGGCCACCCTAAAACTCTGTTAGCTTGTTCAACTCGCTGTCGGCTGATTGGGCTTTGTGAAGCAGAAGTAACAACATCAATAGTATAAACCCTTGCCACTTGAGAGTATTACATTTCATTTCATGCTTGACTTAATCAAAACTGGGGAAATGAAATTTACACCTTTTTGATGTTCTTTTCCCTGCTGTTTAAGGAGAAGAATCTTAACCCATTTGATCTTCACATGCACCCAATAAATGACCAAATATGCCAAGCTGCCAAAAGCAGACGGCTGCCAGTTGCCAGTTTATGTCAGGTCACTGTGAGAGAGCTTAATGCAGAAGGTCTTGAGTTTCATACCAAATACCTCAATTTACAGTACGGTATTTTGGTTGCAGTGTCAACAATTTAGCTCGCCTCCCCATTAATATTAAACTATTATAAAGAAAGCAAAAATGTCATTTTTACTGGAGGGAAATATGTTAGCAGGCGGCTGTTGCATGACAGTCAGGAGAGAGTGACAGAGATGAAATGAAGCTGGGTTTGAATTGCTTCTTCAAACCCTTGACATGTGTTCCTTTCTTTTCTGGCTCTGATCTACACGATATACATAGTTGTTGTTGTTGTTTTTCCTGCTAATAACAAGACAGTGCAGTGCAGGATTAGAGATTGAGTGAGTGAAAAATGGGACTGGTGATAACATTTTCCCTGTGCCTAGGGGGAGGCTCATTAAGCAGGAGATCAGATCGCTACCAAACTACATACATACATAAAATCAACAACTAACAAAGTTCTCTCTTGCTGCTTGCTGATGGAGAAAGCTTTTGATTCAGCAAACGTGGGCTTGGGAAGAGGCTTTGGTGCTTGCCTTGCTGCCCAGTGTCAGCGCCTTCTTGGGTTCCATGACCAACCCAGAGCCATGGGGCAGGTTGGTGAGATCTTTGCCCCACCTGCGCTGGGCTGGACCCACAAGGAAAATATCACAAACATAACACGTATCTGCTATCGCCATCCTGCTCTCTTAAAAGACCTTTTGCCTTTTGTCAAGGGCCCTTGTTTATGACTTGATGAAAACATTGGTAATAGATCATCAAATACTGATACATTCTGAGGGACAATATCCCATTTGTTAAATATAAATTAACATTAACACAGATCCCCCGTCGCAAAAAGGCAAAGGGTTTTGACACCTTTTCAGCAGGACAGGACGGGCCCCAGCAAAGAAAGCCAAGGGCCTGTAAAGGAACTTGTCCCGAATGGTGATCCTCGGGCTCTTGTGTGACTAGGTACATAGTTTCTATTCAGGAACAGGCAGATTATCGGTTACTATAGTTTCCCTAATGCTCAAATGGAGCTAAGGCCTAAGCTGAACAGAATAGGTTAAAAGGTGCCGATGTTTGGGCCTGTGAAACCACATGTTGAGAGTCGGAGACCAAACAAAACAAAGAGCACATCTCTCTGGTCTTTGATGTCTTCTCTGAGGGATGCGGAGTGAGAAAAATGCGGCCGTGGCCCCGCGCCCAGCGCCAACCGGCCCGGGACAAAGCGCCGACGTGGGTGCCCGACGGGGCACCCCAATCCTCCAGGGGTGTACCCCAGTCCTCCAGGGGTGTACCCCAATCCTCCACAGGTTCCCCCTGACCCTCCATGCCGAGCGGGCTGTTCGGGAAAACACCAGAGACCATCACCGGCTGTCGCGGGAAACCCTTGTAACCACAGACATTTATTCTCCCATTTTTCCCCCCTGCAAGACACGCGCTGTGGTCTCAAAGACAAACAAACTCGGGACCCTTGAAGTACTAAGTTTAACTAGAATTAATTTGCTGTTTTCTGCACGTGTTTCCTGTTAGTGCGTCCGTTAGTATTCCATTTGTGTTGCGTGCTTTAAAAACTCTTTGCAGTGCTTCAGCTAACAGCTTTTTATTTCAGTGCTTGCCTCAGTGTCTGCTTTGAATCCGCTGTGGAGCTGGTGCCACGGCTGCTCTGCACTTCATGCATGAATCACTGATTCTGCTCTTTTTTCCATTTGTGAGGATACAGTGTTTTCAAACAATTCGTATTCACCATAAAAATGTTCCATATATGATATCCCCTGATAGCACAAGCAACGCTTTTGCATTTTTCATAAGCAAGATTAAAATACCTGCTACTTGTGCTCATGATGTAGGTTTCTCCATTCTGTTGAAACTCGGTTTAGTATTTTAATTTTTTATTAAAACTCTTGTAAGCAAGATGAATGTGCATCGGCACTAAAGGGAGACTGCCAGCTTTGATAGGTTATATTGCCACAATTTGCTGCTGCTCTTTAAGTATTCCAGCACTCAAGATCCAAGTATTATGCAAAGCAAAATTAATCAGCACCTGCATCTTTTAAAATAATAGAATTCATGAATTCTAAAGTTTTATCAGTGTTATTGTAATTCTGATTGTCGTCGGTTCTTTATACCATTATAGAAAAATATCTAATTGTAACAACTGTATTCCTATAGTGAACATATTACTTGAATTCAAACCCTAACAATGGCAATAGGATAACTGTCCTTGAATTTGAGCCTTTTGTGATACATCAATAGGCTTACAATGTGCTGAATTAGCAGGCATATTAATGGGCAGATGCAGCACCAGCCCATTCTTTTTACCCAAATCTTCTTATGCAAATACCCCATGAATCCAGTTCAAAGAGCTAGCTTTAAAATGAGCTTCTACACACATTCGGATGGGCCCTTTCACAACTGGCAATGGGACTTAGATAGAAAGTGACATGAGAAAAGTTTAGACACTTGTTTTTATAACTGAACATGATCTTGTTATCATAATCTGATACTGGTAACTGGCATGGTCTGGTTGTAGAATTTTAAGCCTTTAACAGAGGGAGATAATCTAGGCCTTTGTGTGACAATGTACTGAATCCTGCACTTGGTGAAAGCTATCAATGAGAATCGCAGTTCATGCTTTTTCAAACAAAACTTTTTCATGGTAAAAGCTTTTATCCTATGATAATTACTTAACTGATTGTAGCGGTGCCTTTAACGTTAGTGGGCTCATAACAAGGGCACATAAAAAAGGTTGCGTTATTTTAGAATAAATAAATTATCAAATAAACAGGTTTTGTTTGCTTGTTGAACTAAATGGTAATGAGGTCATTATTAAAAATGCTAATGTAGAGCAGCATGGCTAGTAAAAGTTAATGTATTTTGTGATCCTTCTTTGTTTGCTGTTTCTTGTGATTATTTCTCATTGACAGCATCTGGATGAGAGTGTTTTAGATGATTTAATTGCAAATTTAGGAAAACCTGCCCAAGGAAAAGAAAGGGAATAATTTTACTAAATCTTTGATGTTGAAGCCCCTTCTTTTAAGGTTTTTTTTTTTTAAATTTGCCTGCCATTTTAATGAAAACCTATGGTTTTCTAGGTGTTGGTTTGGATTTTTTTAAACTGTTTATTTTGAGAAGCTCAGAAGATTATAAGAAGGAATTTTGTCTTGATATTTCCCATACATGCTGGACAAGTTTCATTAAAGCAATGATTCCTACAGAATATCCTATAGGAAGTGTAAAGACAACTGAGAATCGATTCTCAGCTGGAGCAAATTGGCATAACTAATTGACTTCTGTGGATCTGGTCCACACTGTGTTTCAGCCTTGGCCAGCGTGTGGAGTTGATAGATGTAGATAATTTAAACTACATGAGTTTATTGTAAAAAATGAGAGGAGGAATAATCTGTTCTTATATCACTACATTTAGAGAATCACAATGTATATTAGACTAGCCCTGTAGAGTATTATTGATTGGTTTATTCTTTGCATTTTTTTCTCTGAAATTAATATTTATAGTGTGTTCTGAAGCATCAATGAGGTGATTCTTATGCCGAGATCCTTAGTGCAATAGGTGAACACAAAAGCAAGCATCTCTCCTAAGTAGTTATTTTTCAGAGCAATACAACAGTTTCATATAGATGCATACTGATAAAAATATTATGGGTTGTTCTTGATAACATTCATGGGGGAATGCTTTATTAAGATTTAATGGTAGTTCTACTAAGTCTTCTTCTGGACATTTTGTGTTTCGGCATTAAATAAGCAGCATTATTTAGGGCCATGAGTACATTTGGCGAATGCTTTTGTTTTTAGTATTGTTTTCTATTTACTATAAACCCACAACAACAAACTTAAGTGCTAAAAGAATGTGTTACATTAATGTATGGGTACAGAGAGGACCTAATTCTGAACTCAGGAGTATGTAAGTAGACCCTTTCTATCTCAGAAATATAATCCATCACCATTGATCCTGTTGAGTCATTATTACCTTACCTGCAATAAATTTCATCTTTCAAATCAACATATTGCTTATCAGAAAACATAGTGAAATGAAAAGTAACTGCTTAAATCTCTCAGCTTTTCTTATGTTCCTGCATTTTTTTGTTTTGTTTTGTTTTGTAGATGAAGCTGAAGTGAAAAAGTGAAGTTTTGGCTGTATCTGGGAATGGAAATGGAGCGTGGAAGAATGGAAAAAGGCAGGAAGGAAATCAGTGTCGGAGAACCACTGAAATGATGAAGTGTCACAGGTGATGCAGGAGAGGAACATAAGTGGGGTAGAACAGTAAAATGCCTGGAGGGCAAACTGCATGGTAGGGCAGTAGAAGGAGAGAGAGATGGGAAGTCATCTAGAACATGAGTATCAGACTGTCAAACTGTATGATACGTAAAAGAGAAAAGGAAAATTTAGTGTAAATTAGTGGCAGATAACATCATCCAGGTGGTAGAACAAAGGAAAAGGAGGTCCAGCCTCTGTTTGCTGTTAAGGAAATAATTTTAAGTTTTTGAGCCTCATTTTACCAGTCTGTAAAATGGGGACAGTAATAGCAGCCCTTTGGGGACTCAGAATCAAAATTCTCAAGAACCTGTAACCTACTAATACCTGTTGTTTTACTACAGTTCACCAATCAGGTGCTCACGTTTCATAATGTCAACAGTAACAAAAAGCAAGGAAAAGCAAGTTGTACCAACTAAATTAATTTGAATGAGTTTCAGTCCCATTTGTGTCTGCTGTGCTTCAACAGACAGAAAAACAGACTTGAGTAGGGAGAAGACAACAACGGAGTGTTTTGGTTTTCAAATTTATTTCATCATAAGTATAGTGGCCGTGAACATGGTTTTGTATAGGAAAGCAGAATCTAATACGATGGCATGAAAATCAAGTCCTTGAGTCCTTTTTCTCAAGGAACAGACACTCTTTAAAAAAGAGTATTTTGTGATAGTGGAGATTGCCTACAGTTTCAGGTCAAATTTTCAGAATACATTTCCAAAAGAGGTACAGGGACAAGACGAACCATTTCCGTAAATCAAAACCAGCAGCCAAATAATATTTTGATATTTCACAAATTAAATGGAATGTTTTGACACTTTGAAATAAAAACTTTTCATTTCCAAAAGGCATTTTTCCATAAAAGTAAAATTAATCCACCTCAATGTAAAGGGTTTCAGTATCGTTCCTTGCACTGCTCTCACTGACTTTTACGCATTTTAGTACTTTGAGAAGCTGGAGTGACTGTGTTTTGGTGCTTTGAGGAACTGGATCCTACAATGTTTGAGATAAGCCTTAGTTTGTTCTAGAGACAAAGCTGAAACTCATCCCCAAGAGATTAAAATTCTTGATTTTGTCATTTTGACATTTGGTCCTGAAATAATAGTTTCATGCCTGCTTTTCTGTTTCTTTTTTTGTGCACAGGAGGATTTATTCTTTTTTTAACACTCATTTTTCAAATCTCCTTCCAGGGAATGGTTTGGCATGCTTTGGGCCCTCTGAACAAACCAGTGTTTTCTAACTACAGGTGTTCACCCAGCAGTAACGTTACACTGCGCTGCATTCCAACCAGAACAAAAAAAATGAATTATACTCACAAAATATGCCAATGTTCCCAGTCTCGCGCCTTCATCAGGGCTGAAATGTTAGTATACTCTGCTAAATCCAAGTCAACAATAAAAGAATCATGAGAAGTGCGAATGGAATTGTTTCTCTGCCAAGTGGAGTGCAACGAGGCTTTACTGTTTGATGCACAGCTGTAAATGCTCTAGATTCCCCCATTGCATTCGTGCCGTCTAGAAAAGCTGGTGCTTTCTCTCTAACATTACCAGAGTCGCTCTCATTACACTCTGTTTGCTGCAGTTTTATAGCTTCTCTCTTCTTTTTTCACCTTGCAGGTAGGATGTACAATACCCAACAGCAAATTCAACTACAGCCTGAGCAAATCTCGCCCTTTTTGTGTAATTTCAGGGCAGAATTTAACAGCAAAACCAACATTTCTCCCATTAAAATGCCATCCAGGGGGATTTCCGTGTGCAGGAAGCACCTCGGAATTGAGTGAGTCAAGAAGCTGGTGATGAGTTTGACAATGCAACGCAAATCATCTTGTTCAGCTCGCGCCTTTCATTTACACCTGACAGGTGAGGAAGGAAAGAACTAGTTACTTACTAATAAATCACTTCTGTTTTCTGAGATGTTTATCCCAGTAGCACTAGGGGATTTACACGGGTGTGTTAGGTAGGGGATCAGATTAAAAGCTATTGTGTGACATTATGGTTCTTTTGCATGGATATTGGCATAACTTTTGAGTCTGTGTGTGAGCCCCGTGTTATAACATATGTGCCTGTGGGATAGAGCAGCAGCAGAGCAGTAGCTCCTTGGATCCACTGGTCTCTTGCTCTCAGAAATACTTGGCACACCAGAAGGGGAGCTCAGTCATTGATTTAAACATAAGGCAGGTGTGGTTTCATGGTATTCACTACAGCCACGGGGCTTTCTTTGTCAAACCCTAGTGCTCTAGTTTGTTTTAAAATACATGTATAGGTATTCACAATGGGTCAGACCCCTTGGAGATAAAAACACTGGGACAGTAGGCTTGTGTTAGACCAATATGATGATCAGATGTCAGGTTTGCAGCATGAATGTCCTCAGCTGAGTGAGAATATGAAGGAGGCAACACAACTCAGAAGATTTAGAGAAAGACTTGCTTTACTGTTTATGATAGCCCTGCAAATACACAGCTTATACAGTAGATGGTCAGAAAGGAGAATGGAGATCGGCTCCTTAATCCAGGATCTCTGAAGGAGGATGGAAGAAACAATCCGAACATGTTACAATAATTCAAATCCCTGTAAGTACTCTGCTGAATACTGAAAACCATGTAAAATTATTATTGCTCCCAAGGCAGCCTATAAATATTGTTTTTGTATTGGCTGGATCCAAACATAAAATATTTTCTCTTTGGCTTGTAAAACAGTTGACAGATATAATAGACACCAGTAGCCAACTCTCAATCTTGGTTTTAAGATTTAGATTTGTTCTAGATGTTAGAATTAACCCTGGTTAGAATACATGATAGATTTCTATTCCACAAGAAAAATATCCCTCTTCAGAAGAAATCCCCTTCTTAAATCGTCTAGTCTGTGACATCCCCTTAATCCCTTTATTTTTCTTGAATTTAGCATAAATACTTCCCTTTTTTACACCTCCATCTGTTTGTTCTACTTTACTGCCTTGGTTCCTGTATGTGATGACTTGAGCTCTGCTTTCAGTCGTAAGGGCATTAGCTAAAGCAGTAGTTTCCCAGGGCTGGTGCCAGAGAAGTAGACTGAACGTCTTGAGAATAGTAAAAGATGTAAATATACAGAGACACATATTGATCTGTATGCGTGCAAGAGTGGAGACGGGTGGATGGGTAGATAGACGTGCACACAAATAAATAATACAGCCAGTGAATGTACATATGCGTCTGTCAGAAAAGTCGTAGAATTCTAAACTGCTCTGGCTAATAGTCTGGTTAATGAATACAAATGTAGTGCAAACTCAGGCGAGCTTAATACTTACAATGGTTTGTTCCCAGGCATCTACGAAGTGGTAAGGAGGAGAATTAACATAGGATTATCATATTTTACACATAGACATACTTGCCAATCCTTTTAAGAATACTTTAAGGACAGATCTAGAGTCTAAGTATTTGGAAGTAAGAATCACTAAATATAGATTGTGCAAACCACTTAGCCATAATTCTTTTGAATTACTTGCTGAATGACACAACTGCATGTTCAGTTAATTTGTGTATAATGAAATAAGCCACTTTAATTTTTAAATGTGGGAAGGCAGCAGCCCATAAGCTATTCTAAATATTTAGAAAACTTCCATTTATTAACTAAGCCGTGTTTGGCACTATTGGAAACTATCCACAACTTCAATACTGTCAAAAATCTGTTCTGAAAGAGAATGGCAAAAGATACGCGTGTTTCTCTGAGTTCCAGGATTCAGCACATTTGAGAGGCACATTCCACAGATGTTGGAGGTTTTATACAGGTACAATCAAGTATCTGTAAGATCACCTGGCTGCGTTACGCAGTTGTCTGACAATGTGGGCTGTGGTTTCTTGATTGTTAATATCCAATCTATGTGCTATTAAAGCACTCAGGGTGTAAATTTGGTCTGGATAAAGGGAAGGCAGATGACTACATTTCTGTGTGCTAGGGTTGCTTGCAATATGTAGTTTGTGCTGGCTGTGGTAGGACAAATAATGTCTAATCTTGCATGAAGGCTGCTGATACATTTTTTTGGAATGAGTTACAAAAATAAGATGGCCAAGGGAGATTTTTCCACAGTGTCTCTTTGTATCTTGTGATTATAATGCTTTTTATTTGGTATTAATGACCTAAAATCATGTTTTTAGTACATTGTAAAATGGATGCTCAGATGCATCTCCTGGTAAAAATATATAACAAAACCTCTGTCTAAATGTTCTTCGTATAGCTTTTGTTGAGCTGGGAAGAACACTTGCTTTTTCTCCATTTATTTATATTATGTAAATGACTAATTTGCATAATTTATGGGAATGCTTTTCAGACACATTTCAGAGTAGCTTTTGGCATAGGAAAAAGTACGTTTAGAACACACAGGTGAGTAGAAAGGTCTTGCTTCTTTAAAGTTTTTAGGTGGCATCATGGATAAAGAGATGTTAAGGGACGCTGTGTCTTGAAGGGTTTTGCTGTGCGTCATTTCTCACCTTTCTACGTCTTCTGTGTGGAGAAGGGCCAGAAGGGTGGTTAGAGAGGGGCAGACACTCTGGCAAGGGACAACAACCACAAGAGGTACCCTGGGAAGATTCAAAGTGCACGTTAGGAGGAACTTTTCCCCCAGGAAGGTGTAGCACTGCTGGAAGAGGGTGGCCAGAGACCCTTGGAGGTTTTTAAGAGCTGGCAGAGGTACCAAGAAGTAATTTTTCTAGGTGGGATTTTCTTGGCATGTGAGTTATCTTTGTGGCTGATTTTTTTCAATGGGATTTTAATGATTTTGTACTGGGGCCATAACTCAGCTGTGAAATAAACTCCATGGTTCTAATACAAAAGCTGTATATTGTATAACAATCACGCTTCCCACAACAGAGTGATCATACTGAATATTAGATGATCATACTGAGTGTTAGAATGTCTGTGATTCTGTCTTGTTTTCTTGTTGAAATCCATCATTAAAACTGATTGTGTATATATGCTTGAAAGTCCACTTTTATATGGGCATCCTATTAGCTTTATTAAGAAACAGAATAAAACAAGCCCCCAAACTACAGCAGAGCATTTTTTACTCTTTCTGCAGCAGGACCAGCCTGAAATTCTATATTCTTCCCTGTGTTCATCTTCAGAGTTTAGCTTTAAAAGTCTCTATAGATAATTTTAAATCATTTTGAAAGGTATTGGATGCCATACAGGGTCAGACCAGATGTCCTTCTGTTGTGTCTTGCTATCTGACTCTAGCTGGCAGCCAATGCTTATCAGTACAAGAGCAGTGCGTCATCCTTTCCCTGCTGTATCTTTCCAAAGATCAGTGGTTCACTCTTCACTGAACTAGGTGGTATCTGAGAATTCATCTCACAGCAGCATTCAGCACTTTGCATGTTTAAACCCATTGAAAGGTAATATTAATTATGGTGGTGCATCTAATGGTGCTGTCATTATCCTCTGATGGATTTTTCCAGATAACCCAGCGACCAGATGTTCATTTGGTTAGTTTCCAAAAGAAATACGCTTCTCTAGACATCTTTCATTTGGCATTTAGTGACGTTTTCACAGCAATGCGCTTGCATTTAAGAATATTTTGGTGTTTATTTTTGTAGTTGGGTTTTTTTGGTGGGTTTTTTTGTTAGTTTTGTTTGTGTGTGTTTGTTTTTTTGTTTGCGTTGTTGTTTTGTTTTGCTGGGGTTTTTTTTGGGGGGGAGGAGGATATTGTTAACACAACAATGAGCTCACTTGTGTTTATAATTGAACTATTTGAAATTGCATCAGACAATGACTCAGTCTAGGTCATTCTTCAGCTGCTCTGAGTTCACACCCAAATGTTTGTTAAGTCAGTTTTGGTCACTTTTGATTTATGGAGGCATGATTAAATAGAGCGACTGGAGCGGCAGAAAGTATCGGCTGCTGTTGGGGAAGCGCAAGCCCGGGAAGCTGGCGGATGTTGGCTCTGCAGCACATCAACCTAGTTGGAGCAAAGGTCACCCTCTAATGGAAAGAAAAACAAAAATAAAACACTCCCATTCCACCATGAGGAGATATTGAGCTACCAGGGGGAGGGTGAGCTCCTTAATATACCGCTGTACAGATCTTTATGGTCTTCTACTCCTCTTTCCTCCCACAGACAAATTACAAAGTCTGAAGGACCTATGGCAGACCTGAGCAATATGGAAATGGGCTACTGCTCAGCCCCTGCTCACAGTGGGATCCTGAGCCCTCCCCATTCAGCCCGAGTCTCCTCCTGTGACACCAGCTCGTGCCCTGGCCCATACTGGGCAGCCCTCATGGATGGGTGGTAAACGATCCTGGTGCCTCCTCTGTTTGACTCCATCGGGAGCTCCCAAGGTGCTTTGGTGTGCACAGAGACGTGGGAGTGGGGAGACCTGCCCACCTCGGCCGTGCTCGTCCTGTTTGATGAGCCAGGATGCCACAGCCCATGTTAAACTCAGCATTTTCCTGAGCCCTGTTGCCCAACTGCGACACTGGGTCTGGCTCTGCCGTTCCTGCGGGCAGAGCACAGCGTGGCACGAGAAGCTTTCCAGAGAGCTCTCTGTGGGTGCACAGGTCCAAATTTTAAAACCTCAAAATTTGAATAGTTAAGCTTTGAATTAGTCCAGAGCTCAGGAAAGGGCTATGCCATGTTGTGTAGGGTAGTTGGCGCTGGACAAAGGAATCTTTTCTGGAAAACCCCAGTTCAAGTGACAAAAAATTGATTTGCAGTATCAAGGATCTGAACATTGCACTTTTTTTGTCAAGGAGGCGTATCTTTTAGGATACACTTGTTTGGTTGGTTCTTTCCTTTATGATTCGCTTAGTTTTCTTTTTTATAACTACTGCATTTAAACACAGGATTTAAAATTCCCAGGTTTTTGTGGCTGTGGGGTTGGGGTGAGGTGGTCAGTTCTTATGGTGAAATCTTTTCTGTTTACTTAGTGAAGACTTAGTCTTGGCCAGGTGAACCTTTGCTGCATAGCTCCAGGATTTCACCTGATTTCTTTCATTTTTGTGGTAATTCTGTGGTCCCACAAATGTCATTTACTGCGGAAATCTTATCTGCTTTTCTGTCGTGTGGCCCCGCTATTGTGCAACACTTTTGTTGCTCTTGTTTAAAACCGTAGTGCCTGTGTTCAAGCCATGAGAACAGAAAGAAGCACTTGGGCATGCTTAGGTGTGTGCACACAGGGAAACTTCAATGTGTAATGAAATGAGAATCACCATGTTTTCGGTTTACATCTTCATTGTAGGTGTAGGAGAAAGGGATTCCCTGCTTATTGATAACTATGAGTCCTGCGATAACTGGTTTTGTTTGGTTAAAATGGACACCATAGCAAATCACACTCATTCTCATTAAAAGGGTCCTGTTTTGCAAACTCAGCCACAGTTTTTTCCAGTCACCTGCATTTCCATCATAGTTCTTGTCTTTGCAACAGTTCTTTGAAGCTAAAGACACTCTCCTGAATATTGTCACCAGGTATAGCTTCAGTGTTCAGTTCAACATCTTAAGAATAAAATCCCCAGCTAAATTCTTATCCTGTTATTAAGGACCTAAAGGAGCTATCTAGCAGAAGCATGCACATTGTGAAGGTTTTTTTTCTTTTTTCTATTTTTTTCTGTGCGTGCGTTAGTTTTTGCCAGTACCACTTCAATAAAGCTAGTGACAGCTTTTAAGCAAGAACAAGTTGTACAATACATGGGGGTGTGTCTGTCCACATAAATTTCACTTCTTTAAATTAAAAACGCAATAAATGAAAACTGTCCGGATGCACTGGTTATAAATGAAAGGCTGACTCAATGTCTACCACAGCCATTAATGAGCCTTTCCTACACTCCCTAATCATCTTGATTGCCTTATTGAATGAAACGTGTGACACTCTTCTTTGTAGAGTAAGTGGTGATTTACCTCTGGCACCTTTTCAAATGACAGCTCTTTAAATTTGTGGTCTTCAGTTGAATCTTTTACTTATACACTTAGTTTCTTGGAGCACCAGTTATCTTCAAGTTGTTAATATCCTAGCAAGTGTTAACATCAGGAAAACCATGCCAAGCTGTTGATCGGTGTACCATTTTGCCTGTCCAAATGAAGTCAACGTACTTCCCTCAAGACGCAATTGGCTGAAGTGGAAGAGAGTGCACAGGTTCCTACTTCTATAACCTTTTGAAAAAAAGGATCTGCACAATTTTAAACTGAATGTTTATTATCTCTACTTAATAAAAATTTTATCAGTAAACACCCCAGATTTTAATAATCCCAAAATTATTTGGGTGGTCCATTTAAACTAAGACTGCATCCCTATCAGTTATGTAGTGAAGATATATTATCATGCAGCCCTTCCTACTGCATGAGTATATGAGCTTCCTGTTGATGTTTGCAGGCTCAGGAAAAAGCTGAAGTTTACAATGGAAGTGGAAAGGGAAATGATTGAATAACTTTTGAGAACTAAACTAATCTTTCTCTTTCAAACAGATCCTTCTGGCCATGGCTAGAAAGACATGGAGTACAATGGCAAGGAAGTCTACTGAACTGAAACTTCTGGTGTTCTCATACTTGTCCCTGACTATGTGCATGTTTAGTGGAACTCATGTTAGTGCTAGTTAAAAATGCAAATGTTAACTACTGGTTAACTACGATGTTAACAACTTGTAGTTTCTAATATTCTGCTTTAGGTTGGTTTGTTTCTAGGGGCAACATTATGCAAGCTTAATCTGTCTTTATGAAGCAGATTTTTTCAGCATGTTTTTCCCTTGGTAGGCTAAACAGGTAATGTTTTTAAATTGTGAACTTTGATTATATGCTTTCAGTATTTTTCAAATGTGCGTTTGTCATTATTATTTCATTTTAGATCTTCCTGAAGAAGAAGATAACTGCTCCTGCAGATGCAAAATAATAATTATTTGGCTTGGCTTTGGCTTGGCTTTCCATCACAGCCCTTCTGCTTCTGTACTGGTGTTTCCACACAGTACACATCTGATCAGCCCATGGGTGCTAACGTGGAGAGGTCTCAAACCTTCTCTGACATTCTGCAGAGGACAATCTATAAGAATGACTTTCCTTATCAACAGTGTTCCCATTTCAAAAGACCAACACATTTTGTAATGTAATGAAATATGTGGGTGAGAGGGTGTGTTGCACATGGAAGCCCCAGTCAGGAACTGGGCCTTGTACATACCTGTTGTCCTTCAGGAGGCTGCAGTGTAAGCAAAGCATAGGGAGATGACAATAAGGGACCCTGAGGGACAGTGGTGAGCCATGCAGAAGGAGCAGAAGGTTAAGGGGAAGAAAATAACACCCAAACCGACAAAAGAGGAGAAAAAGAGAGGCAGGGAAGGGGGAGGACAGGGAAAACGAAAGTAAGATGCAAAAGAAAGCAATGGGAGGAGCAACTTGTGCACCACTAACAGAGGAAAATAACATTGGAGACAGAACTGTATTGGCTGGAGATGCCCGTGATACACCTGAAGCATTTAGTTTCTTAAGTATTCTGTGTAGCTTTCTAATCTGCTTCTCTGAATGCTATAAAATGCTAAAGACATTTCATACAGTTGCATGAAAATTGAATTTTATTTTGATACATTTTTATTTTTTCTTTTCTAATGTTGCAATATACACAGAAAAAGAATAGGATTTGTGTCAGTTCAACAGGAACTCAGGATGACTTGTTTTGTGTGAACGAGGGTGTTGGGTATTGTGAACTATAAAAACATTTCATTGTTAGACACGAAGAGTTAAATGTATCACTTTTAGCAATCTTCCAAATTAAACAGCCAAGATTTGCTCTTCCCTCAGTCAATATGACATCATTTTGTTTGCACTGAAAAAACTATTTTAGAGGTACAACTTGAGTCGGAACAGGTTATTTGGTGTGGCAACAATTCTTGGAAGTTTTCATTTTTGTCTCAGAGGAAGTCAAAACAAACATTTTCAGGTATATAAACCATATACTTTAAACATTGCTCCCAGAATTGCATTTTGTTGGTTGGTTGGTTTGGTTGTGTTTGTTGTTTTTGGGTTTTTTTTGGAAGCACATAAACATCAATCAAACATATACAGGGGGAAAATGTATGAAGAAAAAGCTGTATATCTGTACAGAGGGTTATATACGTTCTGTGTTTATTTCAGTGATGAACCTGAGCTTTTTGTCACTCAGTACTTCAATATTTTCTATTTAAGCTTAGTTTTGCAGTTCCTTTAAAAAAAAAGCAGTTAAAAATCACAGTCACTTGAGGACTGGATTACATGGATTACATTCTCATTTTGTTTCCTCCTGTTAGGATGTTTCTGTTCTACCAAAACCCGAGTGCCCCTGACTGCTGCCCGTTGGTGTTGGGATGAGAAGAACCATCCATCCAGACCCAGCTGTCACAGCACCACTTTTCTAAGGTAAGTTGTTATAATGAGGTTAAAGCATAAAGCACCATCACAACAAAGTGCTTCAGTAGCTGGGGCTTTAGGTGGAATTTTAGTATCTCTAGGAAGGAGGCAGACCTGGCTCCATCTGTGTGAATTACAGAGGGCTCTGTGAGGATGATGCTGTGATGGTGACTAGCATGGCAGTGAAGTCACCTCTTCTAAAAGTATCGCGGTGCGGTGCAGAGCTTCCTGGTGTGATGTCAAGCGGCTCTCATGAACCCCAACAGCTCTGCAGCAGCCACAGTTATTCTTAGAGACACTTCCCATTCCTTAGGAAAAGCTACTGAGAGGCTTAGTTGGCATTTATCTTTAGAAGAGAGCGTTTAAATGTTGGACTAATTTGGAGCTCGTTCGCAGCTTGGCTGCAGCCCTGCCAGCTGCACTGGGATCAGTGACAAGCCTTTCTTCCTCCTCCAAAGCGCTTGCAGACACATCCAGGGCCCAGGAGCACATCGCCCCAGAGGCAACTCGGCTTTTTCACGAGCGTGTAGCTGCCTGGGGGAGTTTTCCAGAACAAGGAGCATATTAGGTGTTCCTGAGCAAAGAGAGACCTTACACTTGTGTAGAAATCTTGCTGGTTTTGCGAGCATTGGGTTGGCGCTGCTGGGGATTGCTGTGGTGTATTTGGAAATGGAGAACGACTGGTGACCACGCAGGTAAGTGCTCCCCAAGCAGAGCAGGTGAGTTCAGTGGCTTAGAGGCAAAGACGTGAGCTGCTCACCCAGGAAAAATGTCTGTCCCCTCGAGGGATGTTGATTCAGAACAGAAGGAACAATATGTGATTAACCAAATAATCTTCTCTCTTAGTTGGGTGGCCACCTCTGACCCTGGGACAGCGTTCTCACAGATTTTAGCAGAAGAGCTGGATTAGAGACAGCCTCTGTTGTGTGTTGGGCCACAAGGAAAAAGAGGTTCCTTTCTGGGTGGAGATGAGAAAATTAGTTAATGAGACTGAGGTAGGAATTAGTAACAACTACACTGGGAGGCATCTGGCTGTGCAGCTGTGTAGTAATTTGGCAGCAGGGAGCATTGCTCCCACAGACACAGAGCGATCCCTGCCCGTTGAACTCTTCAGTCTTGTCCCACCCATCTCTTCTGGTTTTGAGGAATGAGGTTGGCAATGTGTTTGCCCTTACAGCTTTGGAAAGTCAGTCTGTCTGTCCATTTTTGGAGTCTAATGAATAGTAAATACTCTTAGCTGGGAGGCCCAGCAGCCTCCTCTTTAGGAGCCACTGTTGGGCTGGTTGCAGACTTCACCTGTATTATATTTTGGAGGAGTGTATGTGGCAGCTCTTACTTGCACAGGCTGTGGCATCTCGGCTGGCAGAGGCAGAAAAAGGCAATGGGTCCATTCCTGACCTGGCAGTGGGATGAGCCACCACCCTCTCAGTGTCTCTTGGCACAATCCATTTAGCCTGGAGAATAAACAAAAATATTTTTGACAAATGTAGCTTTTTTTATTTTTAGTTCAGGAGGGTTCTCCTTGTAGACACTACTGTTAACTACAGGCCATTTTATAGGCACAAAAGATGCTTCTTTTCAATCTCATTATTCTCTTAAGATCCAAGAAAGTGTGAAGGAGTAAAAACAACCAATCCCTCACTGTTAACATGAGCTGCTGAAGTGATTATATTCATTCATGATAACTGTCCAGATGCTCTAAGCCCTGGGGTCTCACCGCCGGCTGGTAGATTCCCATAGCAAGCGTCAGTAAGAGATAGTGTGAGAAAAAGAAACACGATCAGGGCTCTTCTTAAAGAGAGTAAAATATACACCCAGCAGGGATGAGAATATCCTAGAAACAAACAGCAGGGAGCTGAAACGAGGAAGAAGCAGTGCAGGAAATGGAGCTACAATTCTGATTTCACCAGATTAGCGGAAGCTGAACAGGGGAGAAGCCAGAGGATTTCTGTGAAAGCAGGAGAGCCCCACACTAGGTTCACCAGTTTTCACACTGGGTCTGTGTGAAAGTGCAGAAGAGATGTAGAAGTTACAAGTGAGATATCAGCTCACCATGGAATAGTTTATTTCTTTTTTATTTAATTTTTCATTTCTAAACTTTTGTTGTTTGTTTTTGTTTTTTTTTTTTCCCAACTTCAGGTCATTTTTTTTTAAACTAAGAAACTGCTCTGTAGAACTGAACCTGCAAAATACAGTTGTTTGCTAAACTGCCCAGTTTCATTAATAGCTTTGGTCTTTCCTAAACAGTGTTTTTGAACAATTTGTTTTATTTTATTTTTTTTACTGAACCCTCGTTCCGGCAGCTCCGTATTGTCTCATAATGACACTTTTTGGCTCTTATTAATTATTGCAATTCAAATGCAACAAACGCAGAACTAACTAAATGAGCCTTTAAAAGCATATTATTCTTAATTAAATAGAAACTTTTAAGACAATGGTTGAACTAGGTGAGAAACACGAAGGGAAATAAATAAATACATAATATCTACTTAGTGTTTTAAGCAAGCTTCAATTCTGTCTCTAACAAAATTAATTTAATTTTTCAAAATGAGAAAAGGAGGTGGAAGTAACAGGAGTGTAAGGTCAATAACTGATCCTACAGGAGCCTTGAACTGGCAGGTGGAGTGGAGCAAATCATGAGATGGAAAGGAAAGGGACATTTCTTATTAGGGTGTCATGTTAACCTGAAGTGATTAAAGTGTGAGACCTTGTAGGAGCTGATTTTTCACTTCTCCAGAAATCAGGGCTTGTAAGCAAAGCCAGGAGAGGGAATCAAAATCACAGCGTACTCTCATTAGTGTGTTGCGGGTCTTAGGACCTTGGCAAAGTCAAGCTTTCTTGAGTAAAAGATGGAAATTGGTCCTTAGTACGTTTAATTAAAGAGGAGATTGAGAATTATTTAACTATAATTTAAAGTGATTTAATGAAAGCCAATATTTGAATATAAGGTTTAATTTCCCTGAAAATAAATCACGGCTAAGGGTGAGAAACTTTTCAGGTAAATCCTGTGCTTTGGAGAGCCCTGCGTGGAGGGGCAGGACCGGTCCCGGGTGCTGAATGTGGGACCTGGACAGGTGTGCTGCTGCATCTGCTGGGACGTATGGGGCTGGGACAATATCGCAGGCTGTGGAACAGCAAGTGACATTTCCATTTTCCCTGGAAGAATGAGGAATCTGTGACATACGGTTGGTTGCTGAATGGGGAATATAATCAGCGCTGTTGAATTGAGGAAGCATGTGGTTTAAGAACAGTCACTTAAAATTGGTGACTTATCTCCTCATTTTTATTTTATTCTTTTAGCTGTTTGGTTTTGGATACTTTTTTTTCTGGCCTCCAACTTCCCTAAGATATGTCTAGAAGGAATATATAATGTAATTTCAGAATGTATTTTAGTGGGATTTTGGATAAACTTAACAGAATTTTTCACAAGAAGTGTTTTGAAACTTTTTTTTTTTTTCCACAAGATACATTTCAAAAAGAAATTAAATACTAAAATATATACGTAAATACATCTCTATGTAGGTGAACCTGCGGGTGGGTTGGACTAGATGATCTCCAGAGGTCGCTTCCAACCCCACTCATTCTGTGATATGATTTGTCCTATTTTATAGAACAAACGGACACAGTTTTCACGCAGGAGGCTTTTTGTGGGCTGCAGACGGGTCCTGCTGGCTGTGCTGGGCTCAGGAGTCAGGACTGAGCAAATCCCTTTGGCTGTCTTCAGGCTGCTGCTGTTGCAAAACTTTGAGCACACTTGCTCTCAGCACTTGCTGTGGATGTTTTAGGGAGTGTGTTTATTGTTTCAGAGTAACGATGAGGAAAGCAATTCTTTTCCCCACAGCTTCACTGACCGGTAGGGAATCCCCATCACTTACAGATAGGGAACTCTGATAAGTAAAGGGATGAGTGGGGTAGAACTTTCTGCTTCTCATAAATGCAAAATCAGTTCACATCTTTTCTTTCTTTTATGGTGTTGGCAATTATGCAGTGCACCTTAAGCCCTGTGTCCTAAATTTCTTGTTTCATGTCTAAACATCGCTTGTATTAGCTGTACCCTTATTAATCCCTATGTGCCACAAGTTGAATTTGCCCAGCAAGCTTTTAGTTGCCAGGAATGGATGCACCAAATCTGCTGATGCCAGAGAGGTAACATGTACTTAACACACATCAGCACTCGCTCTCCCTTTTATAATTGCTGATCCTCCTGCACTTAATAATACACTACTAGGGTTATACCCAGCTCAGGCAGTGCTCACTATCAGGGTGTGTGGTTATTCTATAATAACCACATTTTAGGGTGTGTTTCAATTTTACAGGCAGTCATTTACTTCAAATTACTTTGTCATTTCTTAAAGCCATTGTGTAATTCCTTTATTAAAGGAAAAGAAAAAAAAATATAATTTGATTTTTAAAGATGCATTAAATAACACTAATTATAATGCTTAGCTCTTAGCACGTTTTTCATCCTCAGTGCTTTATAGCCATTTTGCTAATTAATTTTTACAGCATCCACGGGGTGAGTAACCAGCTGTACTTCTGCCTGAAAGTTAGGAATGCTGAGGCAGGGAACTCAAGTGGTTTGCCCGAGATTACTGCGATTTGCCCAGGAGCTGTTTTTAGAACCAAAGCTGGTATTTTATTGTTTCTGACTGCCAGGTCACGCACTCACAAATCTTTCATTATTTAAATAGTCTCAAGAACTATTTCATATTTAAAACTGATAAGGCCAGTGCCTTAAAACGGCACAAGTCGGCCCTGCGATCAACAGAATCCTGGCTGTGTGAAGGAAGTTTTGCCTCTAAACAGCTCCACTTGAAAGAAAAATAAACCTCCCGTACACCACTGGCCTTTGGAGGCAGCAAAAATTCACGTAAGTGTCCACCACTTCTTTTCTTGAAGTTTCATCAACTAATTAGTGGTTGTGAGGCAGTAATCCACATTTCCGTTCCCTCCTTTAAGGCCTTTTCAAGTTTCAATCTAACTACCAGCTCTCAGCCTGTGATTAAATTTGTGAGCTGCCTTTAGTCCCAGGAGCGTTCAGTGCAGTAAAAATAAATGTCTTCAGCTGCAGGCTTGTAACAGGTTTTAGGTATGAAGGAAGAGAAGATGTTTCCTCTGTCAGTTGTAGATGTACCATCCTTAACAGAGGAGAGAAAGCAGAGGTAGGAAACAGAAATAACTGAAGTGGGAGCACTGAGATGCTGAGGACTTGTGAAATAGCAGGCCATTGTATTTAGGCAAACATACAAAGTAGAAAATCAGTTTTTATATCCAGACAACAACTGGAAGAGAATCTTACTGGAACAGTTTTATCGATATTGTCAGTTTTCTTTGAGTATTCATAATACCGTGATATACATTATATATGTAGTATTACATTCCAATAGTGTAATGCAGTATAATGTATCTATGAAATCATGTGGGTTTTTATAAGACTCCATTTCCATTTATTAAAAAAAGTCTATTTGAAAAATGTGTCTCAAACATGCAAGAGCTTAGCAATGCTGGAAGGCAAGTTAGAACTACTTGCAACTTTTAAATGCTTTTGTTTGCCAGTGTTGTGGATATATTTATTTTCTGAATGTGGACTGGATAATATTATACCCATATTCATCACAGCTGGATCATTTTCAACTGCTCAATCTTTCTTGTTTGTTGATTGCTACTTCGGTTCCAGCACTGAGGGCATTCAAACTGAATCCTCCTGTTTCCCCATATTTTAAAGTTAATTACTCTTAAGCTTCCAGCACAGTTCTCTTTGACTTAGGCATTATGTTAACGCTGCAAATACTAAATAATCATTTAAAAGGAAAAGGTGACTCCTGTAATTTTCCCAAAGGTCCTAATCCTCCCATGGGATCATGTTGCAACACTTAACAAACACGCTGGAGTTGGCTGCAGAGATGCTTCGTGCAGGAGCGAGGTCTGAGATGAGCCTCCTCAGGAGCACAGCCTTAAAACCAGAGGGATTTGATACTGATAGCGTTGGGGTTTTTTTTCTGATCAGGGCTTTGTCACTAATGGTAGCTTGTGACGGTATAAACTTCAAGGACTTTACAGTAAGACAAAATGAAAACCATAAAATACTGCTGGCATTGACTTGCTGAAAGACTGTGATCTGTGTTTATTTGCCATAAACAAGAAGAAATATTTACTTAATACCAGTTTCATTGAGAGTTCGAATAGATCCCCACCAGAGGCTGCCTTGCTGAAATCTGCTCCGCCAACATTTCTTTAAAATCACTGCTTGCTGTAGCTCAGTTTCTGGCCCACCCTACAGAACTACAGTCTCTGGTAAAGTTAAAAGAATGATTCATACACCTGGAGAAGGAATTGAATATTCAAGTCACTTGTCAGGCTGGCAGGTTTAAATTATATAACAGGAAGCTTTCTATTCATATGTAATGTAACTGAATCACCACTTCTTTATTGATAATTCATTATATGTTGGTACTATCACTCTGCAGCTCTGAAATGCTTTTTGCAGTAATGATTTTATACCGTACTAGTATAATGGCCTTCTGACTGTGTCAATCAGCACTACTTGCGTGTACAATAATATTATTCTGCAATCTGTCTTGGGAGAATGCTTAAAAGCTTTCTCTCATTTTCTCCATTTAACTCATGTATTATCTGAGTTTTTACATTAAATGGCCATACTTAATATCCCATGACATGTCACCTATTTTCTAGGGAGGATAGTGATACAGTACTTACCAGTTCCAGAATCTATACTAATCAAATTACACCTGCCCACTTCAGCCAAGAGCAGTTACTTCAGTGCATCAGCATTTAATCTGTAGGAAGAACTTAAGAGAAGGAACGAAAACAATGTGAACTGTAGTTGGATAAATGTGGACATGGTTGATGCAATTTGTTTTGTGAATAGGGATTAGAAGATATTGAAGTCAAGCTGAGGTGCAGGTGTCAATTTATATACAGATTTATTGCCGGAACTCAGACTACACTGGTAGCATATTTATAAAGACAAGGCCTAATCCAGCAAATATTTATGCTATTTCTGTTATGCACTTTGTGGCAGGTACTTCTGCTGAATGAGACTCCTTGGCTGTAAAATTAAATGTGTGTGCGAAAGTAACAAACTTGGTCAGGCTTTACAGAGAGTTCGGTCCCGGTGCAGATAACAGTCACAGTTTTGCGTTGAAAGATTGCCTGGACATCCCAAGTAGTTACTCTAAACCCCTTCCGCAGCTAGGTTAATGTACTGGAAATGTTGAGACTTGAAATGCCAGCTGCTGAACACAAAGTCCTACACTGGAACCAGTGCCAAGGCATTTAATCTGTTTGACATAGACGTTCTCCCTAAAAATACTGGATAGACTTAAATCTTATTTGTTGTTTGATTCAGTCAATGCCATGGTGTAACTAACTTCTGTGTTAAAGAATGAAAGACTGTTTACCAAACAGTTCTGGAAAGTTTCAAGGGCAGCAGGTGTCCATTTACATTAACGTTTGCTTATAAAATAATCCCATCTACTTTGCAAACGAGAACTTCAGGCAAAGTTAATGCAGCAAGCGTGCGGTCTACAAGTACGGCCAGAATTAATTTGCTCAGCCACACAAGAAGAATGGCAAGGTGGAAAAGCAGTGGTTTAATAAGTCCATAGACTTTTATTAACTCATAGGCCAATAAATTGTACAGTTCACATTGTAATTGTTTCTTTGGTCTATCTTTAAGCCAGCTCTCCTTGGGAATTGAATATTCCTGCCTGGGCACTTGCAGCTGTAGGTGGAGGAGACTTTCAGTTGTTGGGCTCATACGAAGGTGCAGGAGAATATCCCAAACAGGCAAGGATGTAAGTATCTGCGTGACTTGTGGATGGGAACGTCCATAATAGTGTACAGGTAAATGACTTTTCTTGCTTTTGTTGACAAAATGGCCCCACTCGGCCTCTTGTAACTCCTGCCTGCACCAGCACATTGACAAAAGTCAGGAGGAATTTCCTGTGTACATTTGGTGGGGAAAAAACTCCATAGGCAAACATTATAATTCCATGTTTAAAAGCTGTGAAATTGTCATAGAAACCTCTCATGGTTTATTTCCTTTTGCCATCATTTCCTTTGCTGTGTTCACCCCCCAGCCTTGTTTTGGAGCCTCTCACTGTGGGCACACGGGGCTGCCTGGGTGGCATAGGCATCATCACCTTGCGGGTCCATGCCCTCTCCTAGTCTGGGTTTCTTGTTTTACTTGAGCACAAAATCTAACCTAAATGTTTTTTATTTCCTTCAGCAACAGCAGTGACAATGCTGAATGGAGGCAGCACCCTCTACCTTGCAGTCTCACGGTGTTTACAGAGTATAGGAACCCTGGAACTACAGTAAATTATGGACACAGCCTTGGGAGAACCAAGTGTAAAGTTTAGTGGACATGAACAGCTTGTTCTGATGAGCATCCCAGCTCCATCTGCAGTGTTCAGATCTACTGTGGGCCACTGCTGGTCCTTCAGGCCATGCCTGAAGGTGATAGGACCTGCCACCACCCTCCTCCAGCCCTTTACTCCCACTCCTGCAGTTCAGGGTCTCCCAGAAATGCAGCAAGTGGCTTTTGCTTCTGAAGTGCACTGTAATTATTCATTTTACAGTTTTGTTGTAACATGCAGTATATGTTTGATTGCCTTGGGTATTAGTATAACTAATAAACCAAAAAAGGAAATAATGCTTACTTATGGACAAGTTAAATGGAAAAAATGTAAAATAAAGGGATAAGGGACTCTGGGCAGAAAGTTATTAGGAAAAATAATCTTGTTTTTCTTTGAATGTGTTTATTTTATAATTTGATAGAAATAAACAGTTACTATGGCAACTGTCGTATCACAGGCGACACACAGCAAGGAAGGTACAGTGTACTTGCCAATTAGTGGAATGAGTTTTAGTATTTTTAAAGAGACATTTTGCCTGTTAATATGATGATACATCTTAACTTGACCTTCAAGGGAAGTTAGAGTTTGCTCCTGTACATCCTCTTGGCAGCTGAAGTAGCTGTTTCTCCCCCATGTTGCACCCTCTTTCTGGTGTCTCCCCCAACAGTGTCCCTCGTGAGGACACCACCGTGTCCATGGGGACAGTGTCCCAGGCCTGGCAGTCACAGCTCACCACAAGGTGGGGAGGAAAAATAATTTATGCTCTTTTGACAAGCAAGATGCTCAAAGTGCTTTACTAGTGTTAATTAATCCTTGCAACAGTCTGATGAGGTAGGGAAGCATTATTACCTTAGCATTTTTTGTTATCTACTGTTTTTAATATGTGAGGCAGCTGAAGTTTGTTGAAGTGTCTTCAAGGTCAGGGAGAAGTGGAAGTAGAGAGGCCCTGGGTTCCAGCCCTGAGCCCTGCCCACTATTGAGCTATCCCAGTTTTTGTTTGCTTTTCTCCTCTCATATCCCTTTTTATTTTTATTATCATCATCATGATTATTATATTGTTAATATGGTCTTGAAAAAGAAAAATGCTGAAGTGCACCAGGGTTTTTTTCCTTTTCTCTTTTGTTTTGTTTCCCAAGGACTTTGAAACACAGCAGCTCTCATGCATATACAAATTCTAACATGTGTGCCACATTTCAAGATTTGGGATTTTCTTCCCTCTTTTTTTTTTTTCCAGGAAGAAGTGGGGGCATTTGGGTGGCACTGCAGGCAGTCTGTATATGGATGAAATTATCCTTATACTGCATGGTAGTTCTGAGTGTCATGCTTAATCTGTGTATTCATGTGTTGTATAATTTTCATATAGACATGCACATCTACTTTAAATTTTTTACATATATAAATGCACATATACACATATATTATTTCTATAGTGCTATAGCACGTAGGACAATTGACTGTGCTCTTTTTATTCCCTTTAAGAGCGTTAGCACCAGTGAATTTTATTTGTTTATGTCGTCTCTGCAAGAGACAACCTTTACCAATATGATTTTTACACAAGCACCACATTCATAGAAGGTTGCATTTCAAAGCTGATATATTCCCCTTCCCTGTAGAAGAAACATAGTGCTGCAATTTGTCTTTTTAACTAAGCTATGTGGGTCCGGGTAGCATAAAAAAAAAAAAGAAGAAAAAAAAGTGTTGTCCTTGTCACCTGCCATTTTTCTAGCCGACTTGACACCCCCAGGCTTCCCAACAGCTCTTTCCAGCAGGAGCTGTCTCGGAGCTCTTAGCATCACCAAATAATTGAGGTTGTCACATCTCTTGTTCATTGTTTTTTCCAGGCCTGGAAAAAATGCAAATATTTCATTGTAGTCATT